>NC_135665.1:39522661-39835848 GCF_964188315.1 Podarcis muralis | reverse complement strand
GTATCTTGATCCCTGTACTCTAAAACAGCAATCAAACAACGTAGCTGAGAAGTTGGTATCCCATTATGGACTTGTACATCATGGACTTGCACATGTGCAGGAAATCCAAGAATGGGCTATATCTACATGTTTGCTCACAGAAATAATAGTTCTCTTCAGGTGTTCTAAATACCTGTGTAGGAGGCACAAAGATGTACATGTTGGCTCCACCCCTTCACCCTGCGCCTTCCCACGTTGAGCAGGAAGATCTGAAGTGGGATAATAAGCCCGTTCAGCACTAAAAATGCAGGAATGTTGGGATGGAGGGACATGGGGCTGACTTCCTAATGTATGCATGCTAACAATTCTGAACTCCACAATGAAGAGGGGGGGTGTGTGGATGCATGTGTGTGTGTGTGTGTGTACATACACACAAATATATATGGCTGTTTTATTCCTAAAGAGAAGAAGAAAAGGGGAAGGAATTATTACAATGTTGTTGTTGTTGTTGTTATACCCTGCCCATCTGACTGGGTTGCCCCAGCCACTCTGGGCGGCTTCTAGCACGCATAAAAAGACAGTAAAACTTCACACATTAAAAGGCTTCCCTATACAGGGTTGCCTTCAGATGACTTCTAAAAGTTCTATAGTTACTCACCTCCTTGACATCTGATGGGAGGGCTGTTTCACAGGGTGGGTGGGTCCTGATAGCTTGGGATGATGGGAGTTTTAGTCCAAAAACAGATAAGAGACCCAAGTTTGGGGAACTCTGATATAGATGGACATGGTAATACACTTTCTGAACAACTTTTACATTAATACTGTTGAAAAATGCATTGACATTTCAATATGCCTCCTAAAATGTCTACCTGTTTAGGAAGTTTCTGTTCACTAGTTGTTGTTTCGAAGGGCTAAATGGCTGATTTATCAAAGGTCTTCTAGGTAGCTGTTAATCTTAAGTAATAAACACACAAAAGGGATGGGATTATCAGTTTGCTTGGCATATTTTTGGTGTTACATTTGAACAACTGATTTATTTATTTTTAAAAGGCTACAGCACTCCCCCCTCAATGCCACAGAGCTTTTCTGACTGCTGTTTGACTCCATCTGCTGGTAAATACTCATAGTCCCAAAAATATTTAACACAAGTAATTGATGGATTGAAAGTAACAAAATGGAATCCAGTCTTTGTGTGTGTCCCCCACCCAACCAAGACAAACATCTTATTTAAATATTGTATCTAATGGTTCCAACCTAATAGTGTATCTGATTATAACTCCTGCTAAAATTAAAAGAAAGCCAAAACCTGTCGTCTTGTCTACTTTTAGGGCTACTTGCTTGTGTTAAAATAGACAATTGCATACCAGCCCCCAACCCCCATCCCACCCAACTTCTAATACAAAATTGAAGGATATTCTTAATTGGTGGTAATGTGCATTGCTGACACAGTCTATAGGTTTAGCAGTCTTTCACTTGGGGTTTGCTTATAAAGGAAGACTTGGTTTCTTGCAAAACGTGGTCATTTGCAGCTGCTAATTTCTTGCCAAGAAATGATTAATTCTGTACCACCATGCCCCCTTAAACCTTTTCTTAATGCCATTTACAGATACACAGTTTCTTGTGAAAGAACGCAGATGTCTGCAGCGCAGCTGGCCATAAAACTTTCTGCATGTGTATCTTGCTTAAAATCTTGTGTCCATGATGAATTACCATGAAATCAGTCTGAAGGCTGAAATCTGAGGAATTACCTTATTTTAATAGCCTGGAATGAAAAGGGCATTTGTGTTGCACTTTAAGTATTTAACAGTGGTTATGGCTTATGCAATCTGTGGCATTATACTGACAGTACTGAAGGAGTGGTTGGGTTTGCTTTATTAAATCCAGCCAGCTTTTAATTTTTATTTCAAAACAGAAAGATTCAAATGCCATGTCCTAATTCTTTAAATTCTCATCCTGCCCTATAACAAAGATAGTGCACTATATAACAATGCATAAAATCAAATAAAACACAACATATTTTATTTTTTTAAAAAAACTTATGTTGACTAAACCCTGACCCCAGAAGCCAGCCCAGACAAAGGTCTTACAGTGCTTCTAAAAAATATGCTTAGTTTTTTTGGCTTGCTCCCAAGGGGAGGGGAATTCCACAGCTGCGACAGAGACCAAGAGCTCTTCTGTCTGTGCCTTTTTGTTGTCTGAACGGATCCAGTGAATGGAGTTTCCAGCAAACTTTCTGATGCCCTGAATAGATTGGAGTTGGTTAGCATGTTTGTTTGACTTTCATTTATTTAGCAAACAAAACTTTAAAAGCACAGTGCAACATTGGGATTTAATATGCTGCATACATATCAGTTTCCCCCCTAAAAAGTATTTGAATTGAACTGTGTGGTTGATTGCTGAAAAGTCAGTAAACCACACCTGCACTGCAGTATATGTCTACTCAGAAATAAGTCCCATTGACCTTACGCTCAGCAGCACATGTTCATAGAACGACAGCCTTAGTGTTGACTAAATGCTTCGTTCAAAGCTCTACTGGCAAATTATTCTTTTCTGAATGCTTGTAAATATTTTAACACACAGCTCAAGAAACTGGCTAAGGAAAGGAATAAAGGGACCAAAAACTTGTTAGGCCAGTTTTAGCATGCTTAGAAATCAGTGTGTTTAGCTTTGTTATACAGTGGTACCTTGGTTCTCGAATGGCTTAGTTGCCAAACAAATCGGCTCCCGAATGCCGCAAACCCGGAAGGAAGTGTTCCAGTTCGCGAATGTTTTTAGGAGGCTGAACATCCGACACTGTTTCTGCTTGAGTGTAGGAAGCCCCTGCAGCCAATCAGAAGCCACACCTTGGTTTTCGAACAGTTTCAGGAGTCGAACATACTCCCAGAACAGATTAACTTCAAGAACCAAGGTACCACTGTATATGCATGCGTGTTTAGGAACAATACAGTTCAGGAGCTGTGTAATTTGACTAGTATTGCATAGTATAGTATCCTTTCATTGTGTTACTAATCAATTTTCTGGCATATGCATTTTAGAAATGGAAAAATTTACACGGAAAAATATAGTAGTGGAAAAATTTCCACCCCCGTCACTGAATGTATCACATACAAATATTAGGAGGCTAGTCATCGCTGATATTAGAATGAAATGGAATGAGGAATAGAGGAAGAGCCAAGCTTAGATAAGCCTAAAATGTTTAGAGATTTGTAGTAAAATTTAGCTGTGTTTTACACAGGGATGTGATTTTGCTGTGCCTCCCTTGAAGTTATAATGTGGCTTAAGGAGCCAAGATAGACATTACAGTGGTACTTCGGGTTACATACGCTTCAGGTTACATACACTTCAGGTTACAGACTCCGCTAACCCAGAAATAGTGCTTCAGGTTAAGAACTTTGCTTCAGGATGAGAACAGAAATTGTGCTCTGGCGGCGCGGAGGCAGCAGGAGGCCCCATTAGCTAAAGTGGTGCTTCAGGTTAAGAACAGTTTCAGGTTAAGAATGGACCTCCGGAATGAATTAAGTACTTAACCCGAGGTACCACTGTATATGGGAACGTGAGCTTTCCTTCACAATGCAAAGGCAGGAAATCCTTCACTATCCCAATACAGGGGGCAGTGTTTACAGAGAGGAATAAGCAGGTGGGTGGGAACTGACCCCTTCAACTTACTGATCTTCTGCCGATAGTCCCTCCGCTGCACTCGCTATTATCTATGGGGCTGTAACTGCATTTCTCAGGATAAACCCAGAGTGGGCCCTCAGACAGTTCTTGAATCTGAGTCTCCCAGCTGCAAACCCCACAATGCTGCTTTCTCAAAGTGCAAGTTACTGGAGGCAAAAGTAATCACTGCTGCAGTGAGTACAGAAGCTCACACAGCTGCTTGCCTGCTAAACTGAACATCATAGGACATCTCATGATGAATGGTGAGCAGGTGAACGACACAGTTTGCACCACTGTGATTGCTTTCTGTTACAAGCAGAGATTTAGTCATAATTGCCCTGCACTGTAAATGCAGCAAAACCCAACTCATTATCCTGCATCTGTGGCTCATGTAATTCATAGTCAAAACTGGTCTCTTTTTTTTACTTGCATGCCTTGCTGTAACGGTTAGTAGTGAGAACAGTACTGAGGGGTTTAGCAGTCTGATTAAGCTTGCTGGAGCAAGGAGAAGACTCTTTGCTCACCAGCAGCAAGAGACATAGAATTGGACTCCCCAAGTGAATGAATGACTGCTCTTCCTTTGTGTAAGAAAGCAGGGTGCTGATTACTACAGCTCAGAGCTATCCCCATACATGTGCTTTTGTCTTTTGTTGAAAGAGAAACTGATACTCAGAGAAGTGGGGCTTGCATCCTGGTCTCAACTGTGAGCGAGCAATGACAACATGTGAATTCCAGACAGGGCCAGGAATGGATTAAGAGCTTCCTGTCAGTGTTGTGTATCAGGCTGTAAATCTTCAGTTTTAAACAGTCACTTGAATACTTAATCTTAGCAGTCCTTGCAACAACAAAAATCCAACAAGGCAGGCCAATATTATTCTTCCACATACTACAGGCGAGAAGAGATGCTAAGACTTGAGAAACTGTACTGAAGGCCACTTAGCAAGTTTGTGGCTGAGCTAATATTTGAACTGGGGTCTGCTCAGGCTTTTAACCCAACACTAAAGCAGATGGCAAAGAGATATTTCTAGACATTATGGCTGTGCAGCTTCATATCAACTTCAGCCTAAGCACATGCAAAGTGGTGCATCGTGAGACAAAAGTTCCTGATTGCACATAGATGCTGATGGTGTCCAAGTTGGTTGAAATTGTTCATGAGATCCTTGGTTCATAGCAAAAAGCTCACTGACAGCACCTGCTGATTGTATAGCAAGAAAACCGATTGTGTGTGTGTGTGTGTGTGTGTGTGTGAGAGAGAGAGAGAGAGAGAGAGAGAGAGAGAGAGAAGAATGAAGGGATGTATGTGGACCATCACCTATGAAGGAAGGCTTGAGAAGTTCCAGCTGCTGAGTTTAGGGGGCAAAAGAAGAAGATAACTCATCATTATGAAAAGTGTGGAGAGAATTATGAGAGAGAGAAAATACTCTCTCTCCAAACACTAGAACATAAGAGTGTACAGTGGAATTGATCAGTCACAAATTCAGGACAAATAAAAGTAAGCTAAACTTCTCTCAATAATTATGGAATTTATTGCCACAGAATGCCACAGCAAACATGAGTACATGTCTTTTTTTAAAGGGGGGGGGAGGCTATTCTTTGCTTTATAAATTATGATTACTTCTTCTCTTGAGAGAGAGAAGCTTCAGAAATGGTTGCTGTTTGATTTTAAGCTTTTGAACATGGACTATAGAACAGATTTAGAGTTCTTGCCAATTCAAATCCAGTCGGCTGTTCCAAATCCGGAATAATTTAGCTGATAATTAGCCTGCATAAGCATTTTTATGAAAAGCATTATTGAGGGCTTTTCCTAGCATAATCCAGTTCTGAGACTTGACCTCTCTATGGGCTTCAGAGTCTTGCTTGTTAGTAGGAGAAAGTGTTGAGGAATGCATATTCAGTCATACAATGGTACATAACAAGAGCTACTTGTTTTTAAATCAGATATCTAGATTTTAAAGGACCTCTGTTCATCCAGGAAGGGGCCTCCTCAAGTGCACTGATGCTGCAAAGTGATGGTAAAAAAAGAAAGGAAAAAACAAGCTTTTTAAAAAACCACCCTTAACTGCCACCGGTTCTGTATTTTTGCAGTTTCCTCTCTGGGATATATTTTTGTGCTGATGCTAACAAAAATATTAATTATTTGTGGTCCAGAAATGAATTCTAATGGGGCATAATAATTTTGGGGCCTGTACCCAGTGAGATGGTAATAGCTGCAACACATGCCATGGGCTTTTTAAGACCCCTTGTTGTTAATAAACTGACAGTTGTCCTCACTCATTTTTCAAAGCACCTTGCAGTGAATGTACCCGTTTAAAACGGTTACAGACTAGTTTGACCACTCCAGACAGCTTTCAGCAAATAAGGCTGTTTGCTGGTCAGAATTGTGTCTGCACTGCAGGCCACTTTGAGAGAGAAGGCATGATCTTGTGCCTAACAATCAGGTGGAGGTCACTTCAGGGGATGTCTCAGTCAGCACTATGTAAGTGTGCAACTGCTAGGAACCCACAGTGTGTATTGCTGGCATCACTGGAGAATGCTAGGTGGATGACAACTATATGCTTGCATAGTGCTGACTGAGACACTCAGGGTCCCATCATCACCTCTCAGCGGTTACTGGCACGCTCTCCTTACTGCCTCCACCCTGACTGCCTCTTGGCAGCTCCCAGATTTGTAAATAGCCACTTTTCTATTTGCCTCTGGTGATGAAGAATTGCCTCCAGGTGTCTGGGCAGGGAAGATTTTGCAATTTAGGAGAAATGGCACTTCCCCTCCTCTTTTTATGGAGCGGGAGACAAGTTCGTAACTTTTGTGAGCTTGGCCATAATTAAGGTTCCTTCATAAGCTGTTTGTTAAAGTTAAATGCCCACCATTTGAATGACTGAAGTAAAAAAAAAGAAAAAAAGACCCAAATTGATAGTGTAAATATCTATGATGTTTGAGCATTTTTGCCAACATACGTTGGTGCAACTCTCCCCACAAGCACAAGAGGGGGAAGACAGTTATAGGCTGGTCTAGGGTTTTCTCCAGATGTTTCCTCCAAAACTCACAACTAGAGGGTTTTTTTAATTATATTTAGGTAAGAGAAGGAACCAATTAACTTTTTTTTAAGTCTGTGCTATTTGCCTGATGTTCAGCATTTCTCATTGACTGTTTGTATCCAGACAGAATAAAAGCACATGTTGCCCCTTTTAATCTGCAAGGTTGAATTATCTTTTTCGTAAATAACTACCACTGAAATGCTTTAAAAACGACATTTTAATTTTTTTTGATAAGGGTGTATTTAACTTTCTTTTTGTTCTCAAATATTCCATATTTGTTCAGAGTAAGACAGGAAAGAGCAAGCTGTCATCTTCCTCCTACCAAGGTCGTCAGCCAAATCCCTCATTAACGTGAGTGAAAATAGGATCAGACCAACGAAGATTATCCGGGATTGCCTGTTTAACCTGGGAATCTTGTCTGAGAAAGTACTGTGGGGTTGCACTATAGCCATAAGAACAGCCTTCAGGATCAGGCCAATGGCCCATTCAGTCCAACACCTGTTCTCACAGTGGCCAACCAGATAGCTGTAGGAAACCAGGGAGCAGAATATCAGCACAAGAAACACCCCCCCCCCCACCTCCACCTTCCTGATTTCTAGCAACTTGTATTTGGAAGTATTGCTGCCTCCAACAGTGGGCAAAGAGCACAGCCATCATGGCTAGTAGCCATTGAAAGCGCTCTTCTCCATGAATTTGCTTAAAGCCATCCAACCTGGCAGCCATCACTGCTTCCCGGGAGAACACATTCCCGAATTTGACTATGTGGTGCACGAAGAAGTACTTTGCTTTATCTAAAACAAAAGTTTATCCCAAACCTTTGGGAGATTCCATCTAAGAACACTGTTAGAATGCAGTAGGTGTTAGAATTCCTGCTCCATGATTACAGTCATGGGATTTTTGTCTATCACATGACGGTGTACGTTTTGACTCCACAGAGTGGGAAGTGATGGAGATAGGATGTTTGTGTTACTGTGTTCCATGAAGTGGGACTATTGTCCTTTTTTTTTTTTTTTTTTTTTGCTGTCTGATGCTAGAGAGAGAGGGAGCCAGGTTGCAGTGCTGTGTGTGTGTTTGTATGTAAATAAAGTAGATTAGCCAAAATGCTGAGTTGCTGAGGTCTGTTATGCAAGCTGTGAAGACTCTACGGATCCCTAAGTGTGCCGGTGTCTGTTGGCATCGGTCACTGTGATGTTCAGGCTGAAGAAAGCTTTTGAAGCTCCCGAATGAACGACCAGGAGGGAGATAACATGCCAGTTGGGTATGTGTCTCTACCAGGGTCCTACTCGAGTGTAGGATGAGCTCCTGACAGTAGGATCACAACTTGTGCACATTTAACTCATGTGAAAGCAGCTTTATGCACTTGGCAGCTTCCATGAGTAGAGAAATGTCACGTGGAATCACCTCTGAATGATTTCATGCGGTTGAAGGAAAAATTTGAATTACTTCAGAATTTGATTTTGCAAATGCATAAAACATTTTATTTATGTTATTCATATTTTGCCTTTTACCAAACAGCTGCAAGCTAGCTTACATTTTTAACAATACAGTATCATAAGAACACATCCACCACACTAAACAGCAAAATTAGACCAGGAAATAAAACTGTGAGGTCAGTAGTGAAAGCTAGACCAAAGCAGGAAATAAGTCTGAAACATCAGTAAAAGCCATTGGAGGCTTGGACAAACACAGAAGGCATCAGCACCTAAGAAAGCATAAGCCAAATATTTCTTGGGAGGGAGTTCTATAATTTGGGTGCTATCATGGAAGAGGTCCTCTCTCCAGAAGCTACTTGCTTAGACAAGAGCACCAATAAATTAGTGAGCAGGTTTCTATGGGTGAAAGCAGCCCTTTTAATACTAGGACATGTAGGACTTTAAAGGCCCAGACCAGCAAATAAATGCATATATAAAGACAGTAAATGTGCATTTGCAGATGCCTATACAGTATTATACTGGTACATGTAGCAAGGAGCTGGAATGGATTATATCCCTTCTCAACCTGTGAAGAACTTGAGGGACTGTTTTATATTTTTCTCACCGCACACTTACTGTGGAAGAACTCTTCTAAAGTTGGAACACCTTGTTTCTTCAGTATGGGAAATTTCTTCCATAGAAACAGCAAATTAAGGTTTTATTTATTTATTTCACTATTTTGGTTTCTAAGGGAAGACAAGACAAAGCAACAAATCAGTTCTTAACAGTAAGAAACCACCCAAGACATTTTGCTGCCTGAGGTGAAGCACAAAGTAATTCCTCACCCCCAGCCCACATTCTGAACCCAAGTGGACTGTCAATTGAATCTCATTTTAGCGCTGGTGAAGGGTAACATCTTCCACTGCACCAGAGTTAGGGGCCCCAGAACAGACCGTGTGGCAACAGAGGGGAACAACAGCTGGGGAGCTCATGGCGGAACAGTTGCCTCCCTCTGTCTACCAGCCCCTATTGACGTCATCTGTTGCCTTTTTTGATAGAAGTCTTATTTCTCTTTGGATTCCTGTCTATGTACAGATTCTGTACAAGCTTCTGTACTTTGACTTTTCTATCTCTTTCTCTCTCTGCTAAATCATGAAACTTCAAAAAAATGAAGAGGGGAAGGAACGAAGAGGAGAAGGAAGAGTGGTAAATGAGAGATTGATGGAACATATGTGTGCTTTTTGAGTACCTAAGGGTTGTGAATGTACATTTATATAACAGCTAATATTGAGGAAACCATTTGTGTCGGGGTGAGTAAACCTCTGACAGATTACATGCAAGCACTTGCGCATGTGTTTCATTATTTGATTGCCTTAGGAGACTGCTGTTTAAGTTGGCAGATCAACTTATTAAAAGCAAAGCTTGTCTGCTGGCAAGATTACAGCACACTGGGGGTGGGGGAGGGCAGAGAGCCCAAATGTTGAGGTAGAGTGTGTTTATAGTGTAAGGAAACTATAATGTTACTGGAGGAAAGTAGGATTAAATGTGGTTCCAATTTATTGTACTGGGCTCAAGATTATATTCCTTCAGGATTTGGGCATATATGATGTGTGTGTGTGTGTGTGTGTGTGTGTGTGTGTGTGTGTGTTTGTGTGTGGCTTTTTTAAAAAAACAAAACAAAACACGTTTAAGTCAAATATGTTGAGGACATCTGGAATACCTTTCTCTTCTAACTTTTAGAAAGCACGGGCATTTTGTTCTCAATATTTCTTAAGTATTTAAGCAGCTTTGAAAATAAAGAATGTCTATAGTAACAGAACAGCTAGATTTGCTGGTCTCACTATCCAGTTATCATGCAGTGCTAAGCTGCTGCTGGTGGTGTTGCTGTTAAATTTGTATACTACCCTATACCCATAGACCTCAGGGCGGTTCTCAGAATAATCAGGGTAATTCACAACATTCTGGGTCCCCCTTCCTGCCTTCTGGTGCAACACGCAGAGGAGGGGGTTGGCACAAATGATCAGTCGGTTCACCATTTACATGTGGACCAGCTCACTGAGTCCATTGTCAATTTAACATTGAGCTTTTTGGTAAGCAGTTTACGGCTAGTTCACACATGGTTTCAAGCTATGCTTTTATCATGTGTTTGGATGCTGCTATGATAGGTTTGAATATATGTGCATACAGGGTAACTGGAAAACAAAATACAATAAACCAGATAGCCCTGCATAATATTTGTCCTAATTCAGATGCCACCTATACGGGACCAAATATGATATGTGCTTAAGCATATGCTTAGTTTGGCCCCGACACCACATTTGACCCAGTTCCATGCTGCAGTACCCTTGTTGTCACTCCGTAGCAGGGAAACTGATGACTAAAATGCACAAGTGAGTTTTCTGTTGCTTTATGGCAACAGAAGCTCTCTGAAAGTGACCAGTTAAGGCACGATCTACCTGCCCTTTCCTGGTAGCCCATTGAGTGAGGGGAAAGAGGATCCTGTCTCTACCCATTGTTGGCATCTGCCCCACAGCAAGTGACTCCCAGCACTAGCTCAGAGACCACCACCATTATCAGAGCACATTCAGTGTGTTCAGGTTATTTTGTGTGGGCCTCTGATGACAGCACTGCTTGCACAAGACAAAATGTAAACCCTTTCCTACAGATAATTAAGATAGCTATTTACACAGTATGCCTGTTATACTAGAGAGATAGAAAGCAGTACCAAGGCATCCAGTATAAGGGAAGTGACTGGCTGAAATCTGAGATGCCCTTACCGGAGAGTAAGTCCCATCAAACTCAGTGGATCTTACTTATGCATAGACATGGAGAGGCCTGCAATGTTAAGTATCTTTAAAAAAGCATGCGGGGAACAGGGGGGGGGAAATGTGGTGGACAAGAAAATAAGATCCACTCCCCGAGGGTTACTGCAGCAAAGCAATATGAGGTGCAATAGATTAATTGCCACATCAGCGCAGTTTTAAGCAGCCTTAATTGGTGCATATGTTTGTACATTGCTGTAAGATTCAAGGGAAAGGCTAATTAGGGTACAACTTGTTCTAACTGCCTGTGTGGATTCAGTGTAATAAAAAATCGTGTGCAAAGTACATGCTCAGGTGCTGTGGGCGGTGTTGCCTTCAGTTATTTTAGGAATAAGTGCACTGGCCTATTAGAAGAAAAGGTTACCAGACCTAGTTTAGACACAGCTCTCTCTCTCAATCTCGCTCTCTCGCTCTCTCTCTCTCTCTCTCACACACACACCCCATTTCCTGTTTACCAGAATTCAAATACGTAGATCTTAAGTTCTCCGTACAAGTAGGGCTGCTTTATGTAATGAAAAAGTCCTCATTGAGCATTCTGGCCTACACATCTCCTGTCTGTATTGCATGGGCTTCCTTGTGGGTCTGGCACGGTGCCATGTTGTATGATGCTGTGTAAACAGAACATGCAAGGAACTGTTTGCTGATACTAGAAATCTTGGGGTTGTTAAATACTGGCAGCTTTAGTTTTTGTGTTAGAAAAGAGATGAGCTTTCCTACTGGCAGAATTTTGAAATTCCAGATAGTTAGGTGTTCACAGACGGGCAAGGGGTGGTTTTCTTGATATAACTGCAAGCAAGAAACCCGCATTAAATCAATTATACGAATTAGTCTCTGTCCCCTATCGGTAACCTAAGACACCCTCCAAATGGTGGTGAACTACAGCTGCCCTCAGTCCTAGCCAGCTGTGGCCAGTGCTCAGAAATGATAGCAGTTGCAGTTCAGCAACATCTTGAGGACCACTGTTTTTCTACCCTGATTATGTGATTTTAATCATTTCGATGTAAACAAAGCTGTCCTTTTAAAAAACGAAACCAGACTAAAAATAGCTCACTATAAAATGATTGCCAAAACTTGTCATAGGTATCTTAACAGATGACAAATGAATTTGCAGAGCAGTGTGAAATGTCACGGTGTTAACTCCTGTTACGAGTGACAGCTTGTTGTCAGCGTGCCAATATGAAATAAGACCAGACATTGTCACAAATACATACAGCATATGCTTATGTGCATGGTTGGTGACCTACCCAATTTTCTGTGTAGAATAAATTCTTCATTGTGTCATTAAATTAGGCACACACACATCATTTTGTCTTCTAAATATGAGGTGCTAATTTGGAAGAAAAGTATTTGCTTCAACTCCCTTGTATGAGAAATAAAATAGGCAGCTAAATGGCTTAATAGTACAAACAAAATGGATACATGGTAGGAACCCAAGAACAAATGCGTACATTGACAATAAATGTTGACAGTTAAGTTTCGTCAATGTTTTCTGATAATCTGAAGCTACCATTATGAATCTTGCCTCCTTTTGGGAGGGTGATAAGTCTTCAACTCTTCATATAGAAGCCCACTTTGGACAATATAAGTGGTAATGAGCCAATCTGTTAAAGAATACTATATAAAATAAATCTATTAAAATCCATTTCTTTTCCCCTAGTTACATGATTAGTCAAAACGTGTTTAGTAAAACAAAACAATGTAGTAAAAGGTAAAGGTAAAATACAAAATAATGTAACACTTCAGGGATAAATGCAATGCTCTCATGGAACTGCACAGATTAGAAAAAAGGCATGGATTACTTTTTAATAATAAAAAACGAAGCATCAGTTTTAGCCTATAATTAAGGAATAACTAGAGACTTAAAAGAGATCTCTGCAGCATAATGCTGCTTATAGCATAATGGCCTGCTGTTGTGCAGGAGACTGATCTAAGGTTTTTGTGGAAAATACTGACAACCTGAGGTGGAGAGTAACTTCAAAGCAATCTCATAGTTATAAGATCACTTAACTCTTACATTACATTGTTTCCAGTAGATTTTGCTGCTCTGCATTTCCTCCCCTTAATGGTATCCCTTCTAAGCATTTTGAGAACTTTGGCCCTGTAACTGGTGCTGACCATCTCTAATGAACTTAGGAACATAGAAAGATGTCTTATACTGAGTCAAACCCATTGTCTCATCTAGCTCAGGGTTTCAGCCAGGAGTCCTCCCAGCCATACAATGAGATACCTGGAGTTAAACATGGGAACTTCTGCATGCAAAGTGTTGTGGGGGTGGGTGGGTTATTGTTAATGTTGTTGTTAATTGCTCTCTAGGCACTGAAAATTCTTTCATCTTTTGGCAAAGATTTACCAACATTACATGGTACTTGCTCCATTTTTAACACAATGCAATACAGTGGTACCTCTAGTTAAGAATGTAATTCTTTCTGGAGGTCTGTTCTTAACCTGAAACTGTTCTTAACCTGAAACACCACTTTAGCTAATGGGGCTTCCCGCTGCTGCTGCTGCGCCGCCGGAGCACAATTTCTGTTCTCATCCTGAAGCAAAGTTCTTAACCCGAGGTACTATTTCTGGGTTAGCAGAGTCTGTAACCTGAAGCGTCTGTAACCCAAGGTACCACTGTACAGGTCACGGCAAGATTGGCCTTTGCAGGGTTCAGGTAAAATATCTTTTGCCTGTCTCACTTGGGTACCAAACTGGCAAGATACTACATATTTTACTGGCCAAAAGTAACCCCAGTCAATCTCTTAGGCTACCCCTCAGTGAAGATAAAACTTTTGGAGAGAACATGTAGGACTGTAGCTCTAAATGCCAGTTATAAATGAAATAAGTAAATTATGTTACAGTGACCACTTACACATCACCCCAAAAAAGAGGACAAAAGACAAGAGTATCTGCTTTGCTTGCAGAAAATTGCAGGCCATCTCCAGGTAGGACAAGAATGTCCTCAAACTGAAACCCTGCAAAGCCACTGCCAGTCAGTGTACGATGCTATATTGAGCCACAGACCCCTGTGTTCCTTCCTATAAGCACTGGTGCCAATTTTAAAATTAGGACTATAATTTAAATAGAAAGCCAATACATCTCAACATTGGGAGGGGGGAGGTGGAACCCTGCGTCCAGGTGACCTATGTGGCTGCTCAGACTTCTGTCCATGCAATAATTTCCATCCCCCTGTTTTAGGGTTATTTATTTTGAAACCGGACTAGGTCAAAACAGAGGACTCCTTCAAAAAGAAGACTGCCCTTTGTAAAGCAGGACTAACAGACAGTCTACATTAGGTACTTTTAGGGCCATCAGGTTAAAAGAGCGAGAGAGAGATAAACAGGTAGCGGATCTTGCCAATGTCCTGCTTTGTTTTTAGTGTAATTAGAAAATGCATTTCTATAGTTGCTGTTCAACAAGGAAAAATAATAAGTGTGTATTATTATTATTACTTCCACAGCATGCTATTGCTTTACACGGTGGTTTTTTTTACAGTAGCACAAGCAAAAAGAAGATAGTTCCCAGCTCTAAGGGTCTTACAAGCTAAACTGTTACTCCAGTGCCACTAAAGTTTTGGTAGCACCTTGAACTAACAGTTCTATACTGAACATGGCATTTCTAAACAGAAGGCAGGTTGGAAAAGGCGTTGTGGCTTTCATAAAATAGGTGGCTTTCATAAAATAGTGTGTGCTTCAAAAGCAGCCCGTAGAGGGGAGTAGAATATAACAGGATGATTTAACTACAGGCATTTTTTTTTTTTTAAAGAGTTCCAGTTGGAGCCAACTAAAAACATCTGCTGTCTTATTTATAGTTCCCAGTTCCAAGAAGTATATTCTGTGGCAGATGAAAAAGTGGATGACAGCTCATAATTCATAAAGTTACCAAAGCCTAATCTGATAGAACATAATGTACAAACTCCTCCCTCCCACACAGACAATATCGCTTCCTTTTAACACGAGATAGCATGGCTTTGCTACATATTAAATTGAGCGCTGACATACAATTTACAGCCCTTGTTATAATAATTAAACTTTAATAAAGAAGCACCATGGCCTATTATTGCAAAATGTTGGCTCAGAACCAGCAATTTGGGGAGATGCATCTTGTTAGCGTGATTCTAAGCCAGTTTTGTTTTGTTTTTAAATCCAGTTAACTTCCCCCTCAGAATCTATTTTTGTTTTGTATTATAGGAACCCCTTGCGTTGTCGTGCTGAGGATTGCTTTTCTTTTTTCTTTAAGAAGGGAGAGGGGAGGGGAAGACATTTTCTAGCATATCATTTTTTATTTTGTTAAAAATACTGGTAAACGAGAGCTTTCTGGGTAGTGGGCTGGGATTGAATTAGCCTGCTGTGAGAGTGTATGTCCAACTTAGTTTATAATCAAGTTTTTGGATGAAGGCTTTGGTAAGTTGTTGGTAAGCAGTATTTCCCCATGCAAGCTTTTCCCTAAAGTTTTAAAGCCACATTTTCTTTTGGAGGGTATGAAGGTGCTCACAACACATATTTATACCGCAGATGGCGTATACACCTTATTAAAGCAGCTTAAAATGATATAATGTGCGAAATATAAATGCAACATTTTTACAAATATAAATGTTTACATTATGTTGCTTAGAAAGTAATTCTTTGGAACAGCTGCCATCCAAATGAACAGTTGTTGCACCACTGAGCACACCCATCCCTCCCATCTCACTAGACCAGAGCTTTCCCAACTTTTCATATTGCTGACACACTTTTTAGACATGCATCATTTTGCGACACAGTAATTCAGTTTTGCTAGCAAACCGGAGATTAAACTAACCCCTTTCCAGCTGCAGGAGTGGGGGGGGATGACGTTTGCACAACACACCTACACACTACAGCCAACACGCAGGCTTCCTCAACCTCGGCCCTCCAGATGTTTTGAGACTACAATTCCCATCATCCCTGACCACTGGTCCTGCTAACTAGGGATCATGGGAGTTGTAGGCCAAAAACATCTGGAAGGCCAAGGTTGAGGAAGCCTGCACTAATGTGTCATGACATACAGTTTGGAAAGCTCTGCACTAGACCTTGGAACAGACAAAATATGGGGGAGAGTTCTTGAACATTTGGGGGACAGGGCAGAAGTGGTCTGGAATCCAGGCGGGGGCGACTGTATTACTTACTAATTGTTTTTTGAGGTCTTCTGTGGTCAGCCCATGGGGGGGGGCAACCATCTTGTTTTCGTACAATGTGCTGCTAACAACACAACGTCACTCTATACTAGTGCACCCCACAGTAGCAGTTGGGCTGCCGTTGTTCTGTTGCTAACTATGGCTTCGTTTTAAAGTTTAAAAAGATAAGACATTACCAACACTAATCCTTGTGATGAGGAAGGAAGAGAAATTAATTGGTCCACCTTTTAATTTCCACCCCAGGAGTGAAATGTGGATTAAAATGCAGCTGTCATTCAGATTACACAGTTCTCATAATTTCGTGGTGCTATTTCTGCTCAAAATATTCCCACAAAATGCATACTTCACAGAATTAAAAATGCAATAGTATGTATTTAAGGGGGAAATGCAGTGAAAAGCATATGAGACATACATTTTAGCAGAAAGTGTGTATAATTTGAGTGCATTTTTTTAAAAAAACCTAAAAATAAAGCATGGCAAGGAATTAATCTGTGATTGAGTACATGTGAAACTCACACTGAGCACAAATAAAGGGATCCAGCCACCTACATACATAGCTCAGTTGGTGGAGCATGAAAGTCTTAATCCCGGGGTCCTGAGTTTGAGCCTTATGTTGGACAGAAGATTCCTGCATTGCAGGGGGTTGGAAAATATGGCCCTTGTGGTCCTTTCCAACTCTACAATTCTGTGATTCTACAATCCCCGCCTTTGGACCGTCTCATAAAATACCAACAGAACAATTCAGACTGTGACCAGGCAGCAGCAGCAGCAGGCCATGCTGGGGTGACAGCCATCATTGCATCCACAGCCCCATCCATTATGCTGGTGTTGGAGGTTGAAGGAGGCAGGCAGAAATGTGCTGTGAGCTATGCCGGCCTGGAACTGCTGTAGCCATTAGGACCTGGTGCTGAGAAAATCTAGGAGAAAAGAAAAGGTAAAATTACTCAGATTTTGATTTTAACTAATGTTAGACCATAGTCTCCTGGATACCTTCTAGTAAATGAGGTGTGTGTGTGTGTGTCCCCCCCCCCCCTTTTCAATAGTGTATCTTATTACATTTTAAAGGGCAGGTTAGGTTATAATTTTGGTTCTACCCACTTTCATGCTTCCTCTAGCAGTAATGAAAGGTTTGGCTCCGAGGCTTGCAGAGCCAATCTTCCAGCTTTAACTTTCCATAGGTCTTTGCCAGGTAATAACTCTGAAAATCTCTTTTTACTGAGAACTCCTGCAAAAAGTGCAGCTGTGTGCTGGTTTCGTCTTGCAGCTCATAGCTATGTTGGCAGTGCTCACTTGCAAGGTATGTGTCGTCTGCTCACACACGTTGCTGTTGCTAAATGCTGTTCAGGCATGTCTCTGTTAACAAGAGGGGGAGAGCTTTTGGATTGGAGGGAATCTCAGCTTCTGTTTCGTCTGATTGGTTATGGCCGGTGGCAAGGTAAAAATAGAAGGAGTGGAAAATCCAGCATTTCTCGCATGTCACCAGAAGCCTCCTTTTAACCTGGGATAAATGCCTAATGACCAGGGAAGAAGGCTCTTTTAAGACAAACCCCCGGCAACTTTTAAACACCGGGGACAGCGGGCTTCAAAATAAAACCCAAAGGGTGCACTTGGTCTTAACGTGAACGTTAAAATGATTACTTTAAGTGAAAAATTGATACTGGATTGTAGCAAAGGCATCTGCAAAGTTGCCCAGATTCTTAAGAGTGGACTTGGCTCTCCAAACCTTTGTGCTGTGAAGCACACATCAAAGCAGAAGATAGTTTTGAAGTCAGGTACAGATTGCAGGCTGCTTGTCAAGTTTCGTTATTTCTCTGTGTCCATTGAAAATTGTGTGTTGAGAGGGGCAGGGTGGTGGTGGTGGGGGCTTGTTTCTTGCCATAATCCTTTTGGTACATGTTCAGTCCTCTGCTCTATTACCACTAATCCATATTCAGAGCTTGTTTTGGCAGTGGTAGCTGGAATACTTGCTTCCATTCCGTTTTGTTGCTGTAGCATGTCAGCTTTCTTTAAAAATATATATAAAAAAATTAAAGCACCACGAACAAACCTGGCTTCCTTCTGTGTAAATCTTGTAAAATGGTACTTAGTTCTAAGAATGTTGTAAAGTGTTTAGTTTGGCAGACAACTGTTTCCTGAGGTCTTTTTTTATTTTAAAAAAACCCTAAATGACTGTAATTTTCAGCTTTGTGCCAAAGGTGGAAAGTTTACTGTCGAAAGTACCAATTGCAGTATAATGGTATGGGAATTTTATACAGGAGTATTGCAGAACAGAGCAGCTCACAGCTACAAGAGCTACGAAGCCCACTACTATTAAGATAGTGTCGTTGTGTCAGGATTGTTGGTGATATGCTTTGCTCACTCATCACTTCATCACATTACAACGTTAAGGGGTTCCCCTCCCCATCAGTTTATTTAGAATTTAACTAATTTCGTTAAAATTATGATTGGCAGTTTGTTTGAATCAGTGAGGTGGTATTTGGCTTCAAAGAATCAGGGCTGTCACCCAATTAAATAAATCTTTTTTAACTTTATGATATTGGTTGATTTACCTATGATTAATCAGTTATATTTGCATATGTAAAAATAGTTGTGAAGTAGTCCTATACCATACTAGATTCTTTTTCCTGTTCCACCTTTTTCATATTATCTTAGGAGAGTCATTCTCTCTTTTCTGAGAGAGCATGGAGAATACCTGTTCTAGTGGCCATTTCCAGCTTACATATGTTTTAAACGCTGCTCAATTAATGGCAGTGTTAGAAACTGAGATATGAGAGCTAGGAGCTATAAAGCTAGGAGCTAGGAGCTTAAACCTAGGTTATGGGCGCAACAACGCAATGTCTAGGTGTGCTTTTTTATAACAAGAATACAGAGCTGAAAATGAATGAACTGCAGCTAAAATATTATGTTCGTTTTTCACATGGTCTCAGAAACTGCTCGCGCACATGGAATTCCCTGTCGCAAAATACGCTTAGAACAATGGGAGTTTCGAACACTGGTTAATGGGTGGTAGTGGTAGATTTTCAGGCAGCTTTAACTGATTTGTCTACATGGGGGTAAGCCCCATTGGGAATGTGCATAGGATAGGGCATGTTGCAGCCCTCAAAATTATATTTTATGTAGCAAACCCAATTGATTGCAAGAGCATTTCTAGCTCTGCAGCAACCTATTTTTCTGACTGCAAAAGATAAGACAAGAGAAGAGAAGCCTCTCTTCTAAAACATGAAAATACTTGATACAGCATTCCTAATTTACTTCTGATCTAGGATGGGAGAACTAGGCTCAAAGGAATTGTGGTGGGCGGGTGGAAAATGCAATTAGCTTTCCTTACAGAAACCGCTAGAGGGAGTAAGAGAGAGAAGGCAGTGAGCTGAATTTTTCATTCTGCCGCGTGCCTCCCTCAGAACTGCTTTGTGCACAGCTATGTTCGATGCAGATATTTTTGTGCAGAAAACCAACATATACATGGCCATGCATGCATGCATTTGAAAAAGGCACCGTGATTGAACACTCATGTAGGTATAAAAGTACAAGTACTTGTAAAAATACAGCAAGGTTCTTTATGCATGGATATCTGCAACAATGATCAGTTTCCCCAAAATTGGCAGAGCTTCTTCTAAACTTTTATAACATGATTGCTTGTTGACAAATGCGAGATTGACTACTGCTGGCTCCACCATGCTAGGATGGGAGTGAATGTTCTTTTCACAGAGTTCGTTCTTCTGCTGGACACATTTCACAAAGAGCACTTCAAGGAAATCTTCTTCAGATTCTTGTACTGTGGATTTCCTAGTAATTGTGGCATATTCAAAGAACTGCTGTTAAGAGGAAGTTTCTGATCCTTTAAAACATGCGGTATTTTTATAGTTCTTGTAGAAATCACAGGGGGGGGGGGGCAAAAAGAAAGAAGGTACATAGCTCCCCCGGCTGGTCAAGTCCAGAGCTTTCTGTTCCATTGCATTTTGTTATAAGAAGGTTGTATAGATTTTGCACATTCGGCTGTGTTCTGTTTTGAAGTGCACAAGAGTTCTACACTAGTGTAGAGCACATGTTGACACAGGGAAACACGCACATGCTTTGTATGGAACACTAGGGTGTGTATGTGTGTGTGGACATATGTGATCATGCATCTGTGCAGCCTGTGAAGGACAGGGGAAGAAAAGAGTAGGAGGAGGCTCATCAAATACAGTGGTACCTCGGCTTAAGTACTTAATTCGTTCCGGAGGTCCGTTCTTAACCTGAAACTTAACCTGAAGACCACTTTAGCTAATGGGGCCTCCTGCTCCCACGGCTAGCAGACCGCTGCGCTAATCCCGAAGCTTGGGGCGTGCAGAGCTCAGCGCGCCCCAAGCTTCTGGGTGCTGGCAAGGTCTCCGCTAGCCCTGGGAGAGCTGGCTCTCCCACGGCTAGCGGATAGGTTCCTGAAGCCTGGAGAGCGAGAGGGGTCGGTGCGCACTGACCCCCCTCGCTCTCCAGGCTTCAGCGAAAGCCTGCATTCGCCCCATAGGACGCACACACATTTCCCCTTCATTTTTGGAGGGGAAAAAGTGTGTCTTATAGGGTGAAAAATACGGTAAATCTTTGTTTGATATACAGTGGTACCTCTGGTTAAGTACTTAATTCATTCCGGAGGTCCGTTCTTAACCTGAAACTGTTCTTAACCTGAAGCACCACTTTAGCTAATGGGGGCCTCCCGCTGCCGTCACGCCGCTAGAGCACAATTTCTGTTCTCATCCTGAAGCAAAGTTCTTAATGAGGCACTATTTCTGGGTTAGCGGAGTCTGTAACCTGAAGTGTATGTAACCTGAAGCGTATGTAACCCGAGGTACCACTGTATGCAACTTTATAGCAAGTGCTATGATGTGGACTTGATGACAACACAGACTTCCCTGTGCCTGTCGCCAACCAAGTGCACCCCCATTCTGAACCATTTTCCTTGGGGAGGCTGCATGTGTCATTTCAGGGAGATTACAGGTTGTGAGGGAAGCAAGCATACTGGCCTTAAAGAGCCTTTTTAGCGACAGAAAAAGTGCGTGGTGGGGTCAAGCGAGTTTGAGTATTGGTTATGCTGTATATGCAGTGTGAGGAAAAGCAGGTGCAAGTGTCTTTTAAGGACAGAAAGGCCTCAGGAACTTGATGAGGAGCAATGAACACAGGCGCCTCCGTATCTCCCATCTGGACTTCCCAGTGCAAATGGACCCAGAATGGAAGACTGGTGCAATTCCGCACAGGGGCGGCCTGTCCCGTTTCGCCACCTGAGGTGAAGTGGGAATTACCACACCTGCCATGTCCCAGTTCTCGCCAAACTCTGCAGGAGCCTGAGCACTCCTCCAACTGTTGCCACTCGCTTTGCTTCTCCGCCTGGGGTGGGGAAGACGAGCGGCAGTGCTGCACACCAGAATGCCTCCCCCTCAGCGGCAGAAGTGCTGAGGCTCTGATACTGCCTCATTGATAAATGGTCACATTCCAGTGGTGCCCTGTGGTACAGAGCTCTGCATCACCATGCCCAACAGGCTTCCTTCATCAGTTATACTGAAAATTGAAACAAACAAGGCTGGGGGGGGGGGCGCATGTCAAGACTTCTCAAAAGGTTGCCCCAATGAAGAGCTCCAGTTGCTATTTTGGTGTGTCCACAATCACAAAATTAGATGCCTGTTTCAAACTACTATGCACTTTCCATGAACCACCGTACAGCAACTATCCCATTTATTACATCCCCAGCATATTTGGGTGCATGTTTTCATTGCTTATGGCAGCCAGTGCAAAACTCTGGACCATCTTTCACCCAGCAGGGTCCATCACTGCTCTTATACTCTGTTTTAGCTAGCCATGGAAATATGCCATGCTGGCAGGGATAGCATTCAATATAAGGTTGCTTCTTCTTCTTTTTTTTGCAAGAAGTTGATAGTGGCACAGTGACCCCCTAAGCACTCCTGTGACATGCTTGCTATTCCCATCCACTAAAACACTTGTGCATGGCTATCACACATGGGCTAGACACAGATCTGGATAAGGTTCATGACCTTTCTTTTATTTATGTTTCTCAGAAACGAGTGTGCCATTGATGCAACATGACTTGAGCCCTTTGCAGTGAAAGAGTTATAGAAATATAAGGGTGCATATTATTTATTCACTATTGCATGAGAAAATTCATATTGTAGTGATAAGTGGTTCAAAATAGCAAAGGGTATAGCATGTGTTTCTGAAGTTTCATTCCAGGCCAGCAGAATTTCTACTGAAACTATGCTGAATATGTCCTGAATTATTTGGGACTCAAACTTCTTCTCCTTTTTAACTAAGTGATTATGTATGGTTCTAATACGCAAGGGCTGACGAGAAAACTGTTTGCCTAGACTTTGCCAGCTGATAAAGGGAATTTGTTCAGTGTTTAAAATTTAACCAGCTGCATTACATCTCATGCTTTTCATGAACTCTTAACTGTACCTCAGCTGCTTCATTTTTTAAAAAAATGTTTTTTTTTATTTATTTCTCCTTTCCTTTACAGCTTTTACACTTCCAGATCTTTCAGAGCAGTTTTCACCACCTGAAAAGGCGGCTCCTCTTCTTATCAAGTTAGTGGAAGCCATTGAAAGAAAAGGTATGCATATGGTGGCCTGGGGCTAGAATATAACTTGGTTGTGTGCCTGGTCATTCGGATACCACCCCTTTTGAGCTTCACATTTTTGAATTGCAAATGGCAGGCCTAAATGTCAGGAGGCATATCAGGTCATGCTTAGTCTTGCACAATACTCATGTGCTTGCTTCCAGTGATGTTGGAATTATATCCAAGGTCCAGAAGTAATAATAATAATAATAATAATAATAATAATAATACAGTCGCATGCTGATTGAATTGTGGCTACTTGGTTTATTAAAGTAGTAATGAAGCTTAAACAGCTTGCCACCTCTTAACTGGCTGTTGAGCTATATTGGAATGAATATGTCTTACCTAAAGACAAATTTGGAAAAGCCCTAGAAATGTGAAATGTTTTCAAACAGGTAGCAAATACTCTGTCCTTGAAGTGAGTAGTTGATCCACAGGTAGGGACTGCTTGGGAGCGTTAAACCAGCTTTCCCCCAACCTGGTGCCCTCCAGGTGTTTTGGGCTACATCTCCCATCGAACCCAGCCAATGAATGGTCAGGGATAATGGGATTTGTAGTCCAGCAACATCTGGAGAGCATTAGGTTGGGAAAGGCTGCCTGACGGGGGCCCTGCTTCCCTCAGGTATGAGAAGCCAAGGCACAGTGTTTGGGTTTACTTTGAATGGTGGGGAGTCCTGGAGAGTAATAATGTCTTTTGTATTCCCTGTTTGAAAACAAATATACCAACATCACACTTTGGAGGAAAAAAACCTCATAAGGCAAAAAGTGCAATTGCTAAGGCTGTGTCAGTTTCTTAGAAAGAAGAACAGCCGTCAGAGTGCTTCAGTGTTAGTAAACTTCAGTGGAAACTCTCACTTCTCTATCTGTGTGTGTCAAAATTCAAACTTGCTATAAACCTTTCTTTGCTCTTCCCATTTGCTGAAGAATGTTGCCAGAGGAGAGAAATTTCCTCCCACCATGAAACATGAATTTTCCTTCTATAGTTTGACTAGCATTTCTGTTACTATACTGTTCCCATCCCAGCATGGATTTATTGTGTATGTGTGTTCCTTTCTCCATCTGACTTCTTCAACTGGTCAGCCTCACCTCCGCAGTGTTATTCCATAGGTTTAGAAGTTAAAAGAGGACTGACTTTTGGTGCAGGTTAAAAGGCAGACGGTTTGAAGGTTGATTGTTTGCAATCTCTTAAGTGTAGTTCTTGCTCTCATGACTGGTTTACTTTAAATGCAGCCATTGTTAAATGTCACCAACTTCAAACACTTCTTATTGAAAGGAAGTAGCACCTGTACTGAGAACGGCTGTTTCAAAATATACAGGCACTGAGTTTGGGAGGGTTTCTTAAAGGATCATGCCCAACTCTTATGCTGTTGAAACATCTTCCACCAACTAACTACAGTGGTACCTCGGGTTAAGTACTTAATTCGTTCTGGAGGTCCGTTCTTAACCTGAAATTGTTCTTAACCTGAAGCACCACTTTAGCTAATGGAGTCTCCCGCTGCCGCCGCGCCGCAGGGACATGATTTCTGTTCTCATCCTGAAGCAAAGTTCTTAACCCAAGGTACTATTTCTGGGTTAGCGGAGTCTGTAACCTGAAGCGTATGTAAACCGACGTACCATTGTATTAAAGTTTTGTTTTGCTTTAAAGTCAGAACTGATCATAGATCTTCCATTTCATGTTTAGTTTGGCCCTGATGCAAATTTCAAAGTCAAGAATTTGGATAAGGTATATTTTTGTAGTGTTGCTCAGCTAGTCTTTTGCAGACATGTCCTGCATGGGGTGCAATTAGATGTGAGAGACTAAGAACGTAATTACACAAGCATGTGCAAACTCCTGCTATGCAGTGGCATTTGGGTGAAATACGATGTACAAAAAGCCACAGGATTTGCTTGAGAGTGCTTGTTTCTTTGTTTTAAAAACCCAATCTGCTCTGTTTTTAAGGTCTGGAATGTTCAACGCTGTACAGGTCACATGGATCAAGCAGTACTGGTGAATTGAGACAAATTACTGAGTGTGGTAGGTACAAATATTAATAGATTTCAGGGTTATTCACATGGGACAAATTAATTTAACATGTAAAACTTACACATGGCAGAGCAGTGTATTCCTTTGGTATTCAGTTACAGTCTTAGTTTTCACTGACCCCGGGTCCCATTGACTTCGTAAATTCCTGGGATTAGGCCTACTTGGAAATATCTTGGTTGGCAATAGCTTTTAAGAACTATGATTGGCTGAGGATGCTGCTATAACATAGGTTAGGTAAGGTAAGATTTATGCATGGCTTTCCCACTAAAAGAAGTCTCAGAGCAGTTTACAAAGAAAGTGAGAAATACAATGGAAAAAATCATAGAAACATTATTAAAAGAGATATAAGAACACAATATCATAGTGTTGGAAATTCCCAAATGCCCAGGAAAATACAAGCAATAGAACAATTTCAAGGTTGGTGCCTCCCTGGGGAGAGAATTCCCTAGGGACCGATCCAGTACATCCATCACTATAACTGCTTGAGCAAAACATGAGAAATAGAGCCTTGTGTAATCAGAATATTGATGAAAACATGCTGTAAAACTCCAGATACAGCGTCTACAGTTGTTCAAATATTCTGGGTCCGAGGAGGATTTCTCTTGGACCTGAAAACGTATTTTTAAACTTTAACATGCATCCATTTAATAATTTTGTTCTGCATGCACAGATCACACACACACACATGCACACACATACACACAAGTGCATATATGTGTATATGCATTTGAATATATATCTGAAATTTTAGAGATGTAAAGTAACTTTCAGCACCAGCCAATAAAACATTTTCTTGTTTTCACTCTGGCCTTATCATTGGTTATAATGCTTTACTGTGCGACTGTTTACACAAAATATTAGTATGTAAAACATAGCTCAGTTAAAAATACCTTGAACTCTTAGAAGGCCTAAAACAGTCTACTCATATTGCCCCATTAGTGAGAGGTATATCAAAGCAACGAAGTCTCCTGGTGGGCTTTGGACAGACCTCCTCGACTGGAGTATACTTTTGTATGTTATTTGTATGGTGTGGCAATGTATTTTCCTTATAATTCATGATTCCTTGAATGGTGTTACAGGTGAATAATGCAAAGACATTCAATATGTTTGTAAAGGTTCTTGCTTATTATATATTGCTTTTTTAAAAAAAATATTCCTCACCAGTGTGCAGATTCACCATGCTCTCTCTTAGCGGCCTGTTGCCATTACTTTTTGTAGACAAACTTGGCATTAGAGGGGGGCATGGGATGTGATTGCCAAACTTATTACATTAGGAAGCGGAGCTTTTACAGTACGTTGTCTTTCTGCAATGTCTCTTACATGTGTTCTACATAAAATTGAACTTCTGTGAAGAGCTCCTTTTTTAGATAGTTGTAAAAGGTATGGAGTCCTAGGGGGAGGGCAGTAAGAACCGCACACCCAGGCAACAGAACATCCAGGCAACAGAACACCCAACTGCCATCACTAAGCAGCTCAGCCAATGCACAGTAGCTCCCTATCTGCCCTTGGATAGTATAATATGATCCATAGCCCTGTAGGAAATTGGGGGTATGCTACCCCAGAGCAATGACTTGCATGAAACCGGGTAGAAGCAGCCTCAGTGATGTTGTCTCGCTTGTTATTTTAAGTAAGCTGACTTGGGTAGCCTTCTGGATCGAAATAAATAAATAAAAGCACATTTTGGGTGCCTTGTTTGCTACAAATGCTTCATTATAAACCAAATTGAGATGCAAGCATTGCTTTCTGTTTTGCATGATCAAGAAAACGGTAGGGGTGGGGGCAGGCAGACTGAACATGCTCCAGAGGCAAAGCATGACTGGGACCTGTCTCTCCCTCTCTCAGATTTTTCTGCAGTGGATTTTGATGCCCTCGATCTGCAGGTTTTATCAGATGCTTTGAAGAGGTACTTTGTGGACTTGCCAAATCCCGTCATTCCAGCATCTGTTTACAATGAAATGATTTCCATAGCACAAGGTATGAACGTAAACTTTTTTTTTTTTTTTTTGCAAATGCAGTATTCATTAACAGTGGTAATTTTTGTTTCCTCCAAGGGTAGGTTATGGGAGGCTTAATATACCAAAAATCGGACCTTTAGACAAGACTTGCATACATTTTTTGAGCCCTGCAGAAACACACACACATTCCTTTTGGATCTGCTTTGTACACATAGCAAAGATATGCCGCATAGTCCTGTTTCCCTGGCACACATATCTAGTTGAAAACGTTTGTCTGTTTGCATGTTATGCGCTCACCTTTCATTTTCATGTTAACAAAATCTCATGGAATTTTCTTAAAAACATAATGTGCGAAGCGGTTCTTAGTGTTAAGAACTCATTGTGACTTGGCAAGTACGATATTTGTACAAACCCTGGTTAACAAATCAAGGATTTGTCTGTATGCAGAAAGAGCTAATTGTTAACCTTTTATCAGTACTTGCGAGGTAAATGTATTAGAGTAGACAAGATTCTGAAGTCCATTCGCAATTCTGGGATACAGTGCAATAAATATGCATAGATAAGGCCCATCTCTTTTAGTATTGAATTCAGGCAGTAGGACTCAGCCTGTTCAGTGGCAGCCTTGATAGTTATTTGCGAATTCTAGGGACAGGATATTGCTTCTAGTGTAACCTTCAAAGTTACAACAGCACCTCCGATGCTTATCAGCTACATCTCAGAATTACCCAATCATGTATGATGCTAAACAGAAGACAGACTTCTATCAGCACACGCTGAACATTTTGTGGCTTTTTACCAAATGATACTCCTGTTTCACTTTGACTTTTGTATAGTTGATCCTTTTTTCTGTCCATGCTTGCTAAAGTTCTCATCGTTCAAGAGAAGAAAGAATTCATGTCTTCCTGTAAAACTTCTTGTTGAATTACACGAAGCTCATTAGGAAACGTTCATTTCTTTGCAGAAGTGCAAAACTCAGAGGAATATGCTCAAGTGCTGAAGAGGCTCATCAGATCTCCTAATATACCTCAACAGTATTGGCTCACACTCCAGTATCTACTCAAACATTTCTCCAGACTTTGTCAGAACTCTACCAAAAACCTTTTAAATGCAAGATCCCTAGCTGAAATTTTCAGCTTTCTGCTCTTCAGGACCCAGGTAGCAAGGTAAGGTGTATGCATTTATTTAACTTACTTATTTATAAGATTTCTTACCTCCCCACCAACCGTAAGGTACTAGGGTGAGTTAATAATGAGATAGTATTTAATAAAATTTCACTCAAAGTATATATATTGAAATTAATGGCCCTAACTTAGTCATGTTCATTAATTCCAGTGGCTCTACCTTAGTTGAATGCCACCCATTTAATTGTGCAGTTAGAAAACCAATTACAGTTGCAGAAGCAAGTGAAATCATTTGTATACGTGTCTGATATTATTCAGAATATTCAACTTGTTCAGCGCATGCTTCCTTGTTTTAATATAAGACCAATATTTTTTTACAGCTCTGACAGTCCTGAACATCACATAAAAATCCTGGAAGTGTTAATTACAAGTGAATGGAATGAAAGACAACCTGCACCAGGTAAGAAAATCTGGATTTTGGAAGCATTTTGAAGTATATTTTGGAGAAGGCTGCACTTGTGGCATTTTCTTACCCTCTGCCTTTATTATTATGTTGAATTGGGAAGTCTGAGGCAAAATGGTTTTGCCTTCTCTGATGGTTAACTTCAGGTAGCAATGTTCACAGCTGAAAACCAAGTAGGCTACTCTGCCAAGCCGCGCTGTCCATAAGGCAGCTATGAGGAATCTAGAGTAGTGCACGGGAGCTGTTCTGGTATGCAATTGTACCTTCCTGCTTGCCTTGTCTTCTGATTAAGCACTGAGGGAAACTCCTGTGTAGAAATATCCAAAGATAAGATACACAGTTGTACCATGAGCTGGGTTCAAATCTCACCTCTGCCACAAACTCCCTAGATAGATTTACACAATCTATTGGGCTGTCCCCACCCCTGTCTGTAAGCTAAGGATGGTAATCTGTCAACCAATTTTCCCTTGCTTAAAGCCATATGTCATCACAACGCAGAAGAGTATGGCTTACCATGGCTCCATGAATGTGCTGATGCCCAGTGAGGAGCTTGCACTCATTTTGCTACTCCCTGTGCCTTTTTGGCTCCTGCAGGAAAGGTTTGGCTTAGGGTATTGTCCAAGCTCAGGGTCAAGGTTAACGTCACTCTCCTGAAACCATGACCTGTAACCATAGGGCAGACCTTGCCACTGCACTGACATAATGTTGGAAAGAACCTTTCGCTGGGGGATTTTGTATACTGTGGACATTGCAAGGTGTTCTTTGGTGACTGATGACCAAATAAGCAAACTTTTGGCACATTGTTGTCTGAAAAAACTGAGTGTAGTAGAGGCTGTCTTGGGAACAGAATGTGAAGTCAAACCGATGTGATTTGGGTGTGCGAGCATAATTTTAAAAAGCAATAGTCGGTTGAAAATGGATACCCAGAAACAAATGGATGTATTGGTACTGGGTATGAAAACTGTGAACTGTAAGGGAGACACAAAGATCTAAATAGAGACTGTTATTTGTGGCGCAGCATCCCTTTTGCTTGTATTTATTTTTGATTCAGATTTGTCATGACCAATGGCTAGCACAGTAAAGTTATTTGGATTGGATTGGATCGGGTATGAAAACTGTTGTCTGTTTTAGAGAGCTGTTGTAGGGAATTGTGAAAAAAATGCATGTGAAATCTGACGGCAGCTTTGGTCATTGAATTTACACGGTTGGTTGACCCTTTTTAGAAAACTGGATTATGGAAACTGTAGGCACTCGGTTCTATCTTGGAATAGACACCAAGTGTCAAAGGATTCTTCCAAGATGGTACCTACTGAATCGTATCCATGCATACTCCCCCTGCTCAAACCTTGTTGTTGTTGTTGTTGCTCTGTGGGGAGAGGGGAGCATCATGGCTTCAGGGGAAGAAAAGGAAGGAAGAGCCTCATTTCAGGAAAGGAAATTCACCTGCACTGTGCTGTATTTCACCCTATGTTTTTATTAAGGAATATTTTAAGTACATTATCAATTGATATCACTGTAAGCTGTGCATTTATAGATTTCAGTATAATCCTTTATCACAACTCACCTGTGCTTAGGGAAAATTACCGAGTCTAAGTGATTTGGCTTTTAAAACATAATTTTAACTCTATCCCCCCGCTCTTGGCATCCCTTACTGTCACTTTAAGCCAGTCTACATTCTGATGTTTGTCCAGCAGAGGGCTCCCCTTCTAAGCTAATAATAAGCAAGGCTCACATAATTTTAAACGAATAAAATACCTTGCTGAATTGTGATTCCCATACTTTGTCAGTGCTTCTTATTTTGTATGTGTTGGGGGGGGGGGGGATACAGACACCAGTGATTTCCTTAGTGTAAACTAAGTAACACAGACAAACATTGCAGTTGGAAGTTGGGTTTGTATTCAACCTCTGCTTTTAGATGCTTTGTGAATCCAGTCTTTCAAGCACCATCAAACAAGTAACCAAATTATGCAAGATGTGGTAAAATTCTGGTTTTTATGGAAGAGAATAAATCAAATTGCAGTCACAATGCACAATCCTGCCCCTCTCTTTTGCTTTCTGCATGCAGTCTTGCACACGCATGAACGGATTAGCTCCACACAGAGTTCTGTGTTTTTGGTGCCATCTATAGGGGAAGAACTAAATCAAGCCCAAATTAAATATCAGATACTCCTATAAGTTTATAGAAATGCATAGTTGGACAGTGACTCTGAATACCATTCCTGTATTCCAAGTCAGAGTAGATGGGAATGGGCTTTTCTATAATCGTTGAAACAATATCATAAAATGGAGTCAACAGGTTTCTGTAATTAATAGCAGTTTCTGTAATTAAACGTGAACAGTTTAAGCAGATTGCCGTTATAGTACTCAAATTACATTAAAGTGGAAAACATAAATATGTGTCTCCCCCCCCCCCCTCCAATTAATTTTCTGTTCCCCATTAAACGAACCAGAAGCTTATTTCCTTTGCGGTTGTATAACATTTTTATTTTTGTAGTCAAAGGCAAGGAGATGTGAAGCTCATAAGAAAGTAAAATATCCCAAAATAGGTTTCTGCCCAAATTCAGGACTTTTAATGCAGTTTGATCCCAGACCAACAAAGATTGAGAATACCAGTTGGTACCCGAGATGCCAAAAGTTGCCAAAGTATATGTATAAGTTATTATGGTCAGTTGACTAACAAAACCTGATTTGATTGACTGAGTGATTGATTGATTGATTGATTGATTGATATAAGCAGACACTGCAAGCAAACAGAGGGGCTGAGTTTCAAGTTTAAACTTCTGTAACTTGAAAGCTCTGTGGCTGTCGATGTACCCAGGTTGAAGCTAGCGGGCATTTAGGGAGGGACTGGGGACTTGATTTTAATTTGACCCAGCAGTGTGGGGCTTCATTTTATGGGTCTTCAAACACCACCTGTCGTTGTGGTCCGGTGAAAGTGTGTGGAAGGTGATGCAGTGAATGCTAACAAGCTTCTTCTGCGCTTGTGGGCTCTCAGAGACGCAGAACTTTACAAGGAAGGCTTTCATTCTGTTTCTCTCCCCCCCCTCCCCTCCCCAGCTCAGCCACTTCCTGTGTTTGGCTGCTCATAATGCTTTTCTTGACAGTCATGTACTTCACTTCTGCATGCAGCAGCCAGCTACAGAGACTATTTTAAGGCCACTTACAATGGTCTTCTCATTTACTTGGCTAAAATGAGACTGGGTTAGTCTTGCATTGGCCACTTGTTAGCCGATGACAACTCTGACTTTGACTCTGCCTCCCCTCCCCCCCCACCCGCCTGAAATCTCTTGCTCAGCAAATATTTGAACCTGCCCAAGTTAATCATGAAACTGAGATCTTTATCTCAGAGAGACGTGCAAGCTACAGAGGACCTTTTTTTTTTTTAAACTACTAAAATCAGTGATGAAATAGAGGTGAGCAGATAGTCTGAGAGAGAGCCACAAGAAGTCAATTCTTTCTAAAGCGTAAGAGGACTTGGAGTTTTTATTTTATTTATTATTGTATTATTTTCACGTTGCTGCATTTTCTTCTGGAATTAAGGAGCTAGAATACACTTTTGGAGACACTTAATTCTTGTTGCCTTCGGTTCCAAGGATAGTTTATTTTCTTGATATATATTGGTACATGTAAATTTTGTGGAGCTGGGCAGAGGCCATCTACAATCTGGCATTTTCAGGTTGTCAAATGCAAGGGTGACCAAGTGCCATGCACAGTATACAAAGTAAGTGACTCACTCTCATTCTCTCTCTCTCTCTCTATATATATACAATCTTTAAATGAAATGCATGTGATCGTATATATTATGTGTGTGTATGTGTATATATATATAAATGCATGCATATATGCATTGTATATGCATACTTTTGCTATATATGATCATTAGACTAATCAGCAAGCTTTCATAGTTAAAATGTGATTTGAGTGAAAGTTGACACCTGTTCAGTTATCTGCTGGAACAGTGGAAAATCACCTGTCTGTCAGTGTCTTGCCTGTTCTAGTTTTCCACATCGTGTCACAGCAAGCTAGACTAGTTTGGGTCAAGCAGTAACCTGATCATATAAGTGTGGCTGTTCCGGAGTTTAGCCAGTAGTAAAACTTTTGGTGAGGGAGTGTACTTATTCTTCCCACTTTTGCTGTTAAAAGCGATTTGAGGGGGGGAAACAAAAATGACAGCGACTGCCTCGTTGGGCTACGGGAGCTAGCTATGTGTGCTCTTTCGTCTTTCAGAACCTAATTTAAGAAATGTACCTTGGCAACAGAGCTGTTTGGATAGCAGGTGGGCTAAACCCTCAAGTTCAATGTTTGGACTTGTGTCTGGGACTGTCTGAAGTGTCCTGTTACATGAGGCAAATGGAAGGAATCTCTGGAGCATGTCCACCTAAAGGGTTGTAGAGGAGGGGGAGGCTACTGTGGGATGGGTTTAAGCATGGCTGTTGCAGGGCAACGTGTGTGTGCATGTTTTTGCTGCTGTTGGTGCTGCAGCCATGTCCTTACATGCTAGTACTTGTCTTGAAGGATAAAAATGGTCAAGAGTTCATTTGTATGTGCAGCGCTTAGAAGATGTGAGTTGGCTTTCATTTGTGGTGTTCTGCAATGCACATCACCTAGAGTTCCGGTATAAGAATTGGTAAGGCAGCAGTAGTACTAATGAGTTAAATATTTTCCACGTCTGGCTTTCTGTGGTGATAAATGTGTAAAATATTGGAATCTGTCTGCTTGGTGACTTCTTTAAGTATTATTTTTTTTCTGGTGCTGAGTAAGAAATCACCTTTTAAAGAAATAATAGGTCGCTTTAGCTGTGAGAGAGCCTGGAGGAAGAGACCTGAGAAAATATCCAGTCTAAGGCAGAGAAGGCTGACCAAGAATTTTTGCTCTTCAGGAATTGCCAAAATGGCAAATGCCCTGATGACAGCAGGTCAAAAGAAACAGTATGAACTAGGCATACTGAAATATTCTGTTGTATTTTGCTAAGCATTTAACGATGGTGGGCTTGATTTAATTAACAGGAAGTTGTTTGGTTTTGCTCATAGCAGTGTAAACTTCTACCGTTGTTTATCTTTTTTTAAAAAAAGACTGATTGGAACTCAAAACAGCAAAGATAGATTCTGAGTTTCTACGTTTTGTGAAGAATTAGACAATTGCATTTGCCAGCTTTCCTGAAAAAGGGCATTTCTTGAAGGTGGCATGTTATTAGTACAGGACCTTGTGTTTCAAAGAAGCAGTTGGTACCCAGACTTGTGCAAAATGGGCACTTGATAATATATTTGGAGCTTCCGAACTTTCCTCTTGTGAGGCTTTTATTTAAAAAGCGCACCCGTAGTAGAGTCAAAATGTGCATGGAAGGATTGCAGTCAGTCGTAAACCCTGCTAGAGAACAGAAAGCTGGGACAGAGATGTGATCTCTCTGTGCACCAAGAAATCTACTGTATTGAAGGAAAACGCTTCCTGCTGCTGCTATCAGCCTTTTGTCAACCTGCCAGCAGTGGAATGTACCAAGCAGCCGACAGAAAAGATTAAAGGGGGGTGGGGGTGGAATCAGTGTAAACTGAGAACATGTTCAGTCGTCTTTATAAATACAATCAGGTGCCGATCACAATTCTGTGAAGTGTCTATTCTTTCTGAAATGACAATTGTTATAAGATTAACAAGGAATAAGAGGGGGGGGGAGGAATGAAACAGGAGTGGTCCAGTGACATTATTTTTGACATGATTGGCTGGGGATTATGATGTAATAGGTTACAGTGCAGCCCCTTATAGGTTTTAAAATGAATTCCAAGACACCATTACAAAGAGATCCCGACTGTTTCCTTCTAAGTGAGCTTACTGGCTGAAACTCGTACAAATGTACAACACTCTCTGGAACATGGAAGAGCTGGACATAGACTATCCTAGGACAGATATAAATTGTGGCACGGATTTGATGTTTTACATAGAAATGGACCCACCAGGTAACGTTGCAGCATTATTGTCTGAGGCTGGCATATTCTGGATGCCACAAAAGCTGCTCTCAGCGCAGAACTGGGATTTGGGGGTTAACTTGCTGCTGTTAAGTTGCTGAATTAAATTATCTTTAGTGCATGGGGGGGGGGGGAGAAGACAGCAAGGGTTATTGTTCAGAATTCTCTTTGGCTTGCTTAATGAAACTGTAATTGTCATGTGATTTCTGTTTTTAGTTTTTTCCTCTCACCTGTAGGTCTGTTTGTTATACAGTACAGTAAAAATAGCCCTGCTTTGTGTGTCTTGATGTCAGGCAGAAAATGTTGTAAAAAGCTGCTTTTTCCCTCAAAACAATGACGGCGTTTTAAATTATTGGGCACTGTTATTAAATGTTAGGTGTCACCATTCCGACTTTCATATAGCACAGGATAGGAAGATCAATGGGCTGCATTAAACCTTTGAAAATACAGCATTCATTTTGATGTGCATCTTTCCCACATGCATTGTGGTAGATAAATGTGATTGGAGTTTCCGTTAACATAAATAACTTGATTTAATTTTTATTCAGTCCTGATTCCCCACCCCCACCCCCATTTTTAGCTGGTAAGCCAGAAATCCTGCAGTATCTTCTCTGGCCCCCACTGGTGTCTGCATGCAGGTTTGACATTGAGAAACAGGACTGTGGGTTTTTGAAGAATCAGTATTGCCGTTTGGAGCACTTTTATCCTATAGAATGCTAAGATTAGAACCAGGGATATTTGGGTCACAGATGGACTCCTTAAAGTGTATTTTGGCAGGATCAGAGAAACCCAATTCTTTCCCTATAGCAGTGCTGTGTAATTTTCCAGTTGTTATTAGCCAAAGCGGTGTCGAATCTAGAAAGCAACGTAATTCCTCTTGGATGATTAAATCAGTATGTGTCTGTAAGCGTGTGTGTGGAGTGCGGCATAATTTTAATACATCAAATGATAGAAAGATGTGAAAACAAGGGATGGGGAATGAGGTGCAAAACTTCAGTTTATATCTTTCCAAGTCCAAATTGCAATTTGTGCTACGATGGGAGTTGGGGGGAGGAGCTCTCCTTGGCTGAGAGCACAGGACTTTTAGGTAACCAAGGCTGCAATCATATGCACACTTATCTAGAGGAAACCATGTTGAATGCAGTGGGGCTTACATTTAAGCAGATGCATAGGATTGTGTTGAAATTATAAATGCTTACTAGAGGAATTAAGCTTGTTTCCTGGCAGGAGAGGGAGAAGTTTCAAAAGCAGTGCTGATTAAAAACAAATAAATCAGAGCTGAAATAATTTTCTTCTTCTCAATGGATTTAAGTTGATTGTCATTTTAGAACGTAACCTACCTGTACACAGCAGGCAGTATAAATATATATGTATTATTGTTTTCATTTGCAGCACTGCCTCCCAAACCTCCAAAGCCTAATACTGTAGCAAATAACGGTATGAACAACAACATGTCTCTGCAAGATGCTGAATGGTACTGGGGAGATATCTCAAGGTAAGGACACCTTTTATCTTGCTAATTATATATGCACATTTTTAGCACATTCTCTATTTGATAGGAAATGTTTAAAACATTGAAGCACAGGTTTTGTTTGCAGTGCTTTTAAAGAGTTAAAAAGTATATATTTGCAAACCAGAAGTACAAAACATGCCAGAGCTATATTCTGTTAAACATTTCTCTGTTGGTTACTTACAACAGGAAATAACTGTTTTGCAAACGTATCAAGAGCACCAACGTTTGTTTTTACATCTAAAGCTCTCTGAAATTCATACCAAAGAATAAGAATACAATTGCTAGCAGTTCACATTTTTGTACATACAGGAGAAAGTAGTCTATTACTGAGCTCTCTTGCTATAAACTTCTTGGAACAAGCGGGAAGTCAGTTCATAGAATAACAGAACTTGGCAGGTTTTCATATGAAAACTTCCTCATACTTTGACTGTGCTGAATAAAAAAGAAAAAGGGAGAAAATACATTAGTAGTGAAAGGCTAGTATTTTTAGAAGCTAAACCAGATGTTACTTTGGTCCCATCACAGGGAAGAAGTGAATGAGAAGCTTCGTGATACAGCTGATGGCACCTTCTTGGTACGAGATGCCTCCACCAAAATGCATGGGGACTATACGCTTACACTAAGGTAAATATTGTTGCATCATCATATTATTTACTGAAGTGCATTTTGCATGGCTGGATTTAAGAAACATTTTCCTCATGAAGATGACTGACTTTCCCCATTAAATTTTATTTACAGGAAGGGAGGAAATAATAAATTAATCAAAATATTTCACCGAGATGGGAAATACGGCTTTTCGGATCCATTAACGTTCAATTCCGTTGTTGAGCTAATAAACCACTACCGGAACGAGTCTTTAGCCCAGTATAATCCAAAGCTGGATGTTAAATTGCTTTACCCGGTATCCAAGTATCAACAGGTAAAAAAAAAAAAAAAGATTTTCATCTCCTCTTCTGCTTAAGTACAAAAATATTGTAAGATTGTCTTCTAACAAAATGAACATATGTGTATCTGTGAAGGATAGGAATTGGGGTGGGGATGGGGGCATGGTTACTGTTTAACGTAACATTTAAGTGCTCACTGACCCTAACCCATGTTAACCTCATCAGATTCAAGAGTAGGTTTTTGCCTACAAGGAAAAGCTCATGCCCACTAAATCTGTTTGTCTAAGTTGCCATGGGGTGTTTTGCTAGTACAGACTAACACGGCTCCTCTTCTGGAATGTGCACTGTTATCTAAATAACTGTCTCATTTATAAGTGGATCTGCAAGTCTTGGGTGTGCATCTGGATGCAGTGGTAGGCTGGAAATGACCAAGACTGAGACTGGATCCTGGAAGGAGAAATACCCTGTGGGTGGGCATTCCCGGGTCTGGGAAAATGGCCATTGGCCTGTTCTGAATGGGGTCACACACCCTTTGAAGGAGCGAGTTCATGGTCTGGGGCTACACAGTAATACAACCTTGTCATTAGATGCTCAGATGGTATCAGTGGCTACACGTGGCTTCTACCAGCTGTGAATGTTACTGGGCAGGTACAATCTGGCCACAGCAGTCCATGTACTAGTAACCTCAATGAGTGCTGCAATGCACTAGATGTGGGTTGCTCTTGAGTTTGGTCCAGAAGTTCTGATAATGGTGCAGAATACTGCTGTTGCTACAGTGTTGCCATCTGCTGTTGTTTTTGTATATATTTTTACTTATTTTTTGTTTTCTCTACACAGCTTTTGGTATTTTTGTAATGTGAGTGGTTTATAAATCTATTAAAACGAAAAGTTTCTGATTTGAATAGTGGTGCACATTTCAGGAGCTCCATAAGTGGCATAAGCAAAAGAAACATCTTGGACTAATAGGCTAATCAGGACACGAGCTTTTTCTTGTAAGCAAGAAGAACGAGCCGTTGCATTTAATAAACACATAAGCTCATTCCACAATAAAATGCATGGGGTATACATCTGTTTTCGGTGGCAGCATTGTAAGCAATGCATTCTGTCATGTGCAGAATCCATGGACGTTCATTCAGTCAAAATTTCTTGGCTGATTACTGGTGATGGGGGGGGGGGCTGCTGCATTATACATGCCTGTCTCTAGACCCAACCCATTGCATTGTGCGAAACATGAATATTTAAGAAGCCTGGTCTTCATTGGACATGTATCTCCATGTGCTTGTCTTTCCAGGATCAAGTGGTTAAAGAGGATAGCATTGAAGCAGTTGGGAAGAAATTGCATGAATATAATATCCAATTCCAAGAGAAGAACAGAGAGTATGACAGACTCTATGAAGACTACACAAGAACATCTCAGGTGAGTAGTGTGGAATGTCTACCATGAACTCAGTCTATAAAGCACTCTGCCACAGCGGGGCCTTCAGTAGGAACTATAACAGGAGCATTCTGAGGTTAAATCTTCTTGACATTTGTAAATGTGCTACGATGACCTTTGAGTATATGTTTTGAAAGGACGAAAAGTGTATGGTTTGAATAGTGGAGCAGCTTGCCGTTGTTTCACTCCTCATTTGCTTGGCCATTGTGCTTCTTGTCTGGTCACATCCAGGGGCACTAGCACACTATTAATTAATAAATTTTACAGTAAAGATTATATGCTGTTTGAATAAGACAGCTGGGCCCAGCAGGAAAGTTGACATTATCTATACAGAGACTAGGTTTTACTAGTGTGAGTAAACCGCTCTGTTGATATGGGAGGAATCTTCTACTTCTTAAAGATTTGGATATGCCTTTTAAAAAAATATTATTTCTGGGTTATAGTAACACTATAGTTTTGTGTTTTATGTCTGCACACACAACTCACTTGTAATTTTACTATACCTGGTTTCGGACTAATGCTTATATTCGTGATAATAATGACTTCCCCAGCAAGAAATATGTTTTAAATAACGATGCTCTATTTCTTATCAGAATAACATAGTTGCACAGGTATATGAACACTGTACTGTTAGTACTCTTGAAGGACTTCAACTTAGCCACTGGAGTCAGGAACAGTGTCTAGACTGGACTTAATGCTTTATGGTACTGTCACTAGTAAACCATTGGTTTTAGCGTTTATTATAGCCAAAATAAAACCAGGAAAGCTAACCAATTGCTCAGACGAACTCAATATTAGAGTAAAGTGTTCCTACAATTGAAAATAGTGGTGATGCTGAGTATATATTGGGCTGGATCCAGCCTGGAAGTTGAACTAAGTTCCTATTGAAATCAGCAGACCTACAGTTAGGAACAAAACACAACTAACTTAGTACACATCCAGCCCATAGTATATAGATATATAAATGTCTTTATTACCTTTGCTGTAAACCTACAAAAATGCAGTGAACAAATGATGGGATTGATAGAACTACTTTAGATGTGCCCTGCAGAAGTTTTGACCTTTCCTCTTTGAACACCTGCTTTTGAATGCCCCTGCAGCTTAGTTTGCCATGTGGTGGTGGTGGGTTGAGGGGCAAGGCTGCTGTTCAAAAACGCACACCAGCCCATTGCACCCTTGGGCACATAGAACTAGTTGCTTGGCTCCTTGGATCTCAGCCAAGGCAGGGTGGTAGCTCATTAGTAGAGCACATACATCCTTTGCATGCAGCAGGTCCTAGGTTTACTCGCTAGCATCCTCAGGTAAGGCTGGAAAAGACTCCTCTATGAAATTGTGGAGATCCACTGCCAGTTAGAGCAGACAGTACACAGCTTGCTGGACCACTGGTCTGATTTCAATACACGGCAACTTCCTGTGTTCTCCAATCAAAGTTGATTTTTCAGGCATCAGAAAGAAAGACATGCAGGCAACCACCCTTGCTACTTGACTGGCATTAAAAAAAAATCCCCAATCACAAATGTGTTTCAGGTATAGAACATCCAGCCCCTTTCTGAGTTTTGCAGAAACTGAATTTGCAGCTTTTCTCCCCTCTAGGAAATTCAAATGAAAAGAACTGCTATTGAAGCATTTAATGAAACCATAAAAATATTTGAAGAGCAGTGCCAAACACAGGAAAGATACAGCAAAGAATATATTGAAAAGTTCAAACGGGAAGGAAATGAGAAAGAAATACAAAGGTTGGTAGCAGTGTCTTAAGATTTTTATATTTAAAGTGCTCTAAAGAAACTGCAAGCCTGAGCAGTGCGTTAAGAATCTATCTAGAATCTAACATGCCTAATTTTCCCCTCCAGAATAATGCACAACTATGAAAAGCTGAAATCTCGAATCAGTGAAATTGTGGACAGTCGGCATAGACTGGAAGAAGATTTGAAGAAGCAAGCTGCTGAATACAGGGAGATAGACAAACGCATGAACAGCATTAAACCAGACCTTATACAGCTCAGAAAGACCAGAGATCAGTACTTGATGTAAGTGCCTATGAGTTGCCAGATTTTTAAGTGTACTAATTCAATTTGAGTCCATTTTTAATGCATATTTCAATCACTAACTATGCCTTCAAATTTACTTTTCAGGTGGCTGACTCAGAAGGGAGTTCGGCAAAAGAAACTGAATGAATGGCTTGGCAATGAAAATACAGAAGAGTAAGCATCCATAGTCTTTTTGAGCATTTGTATTACGCCAGTTAAATGATGGCTCTATACATTTTCATTGATGGAATGTGAATCTTGTAGTGTAGGGACTGTGATACTTGGTCTCTTCAAGAAGGCTAGCTTGGGCATCAATTTTACTTTTTGGGCTAGTGGAGAGCTAAGAGTTGAATCCTTAGCAATTTCATATTTTGTAAAAGAGGCTAAGGCGTCTGATTCTCCCACAGCCTTGATACCACAAGGTGGTTATCCTTTTGTCCATCTTAATCCTAGGAAAGTAGAGGAGATAGTCAACCTTTCATCTAGTTTTCTATCTACACAGAGGTCTGTGGCACCTCCTGTTCTTTTCAATAAAGAGAAACTCTTAGTTTACTATGACAATTGCAACCACATTATATTACTATTACTATTGAACCCACAATAGTGATTTTGCAGCAGCTGCTGAAGCCTTAGATGTTTGGAGCAAGTAAATGTGAAGGCAACAGTGTTTCAACAAACTTTGAGTGCTATCTCTGTTGGAAAGGTATTTGCTATGCTGCTGCTGAGCATTCCAGAATGTGTTTTCAGTAAACCAGCAAAACAAGGCAGATTCTAAATTCATAGAGGAATGCTTTTAAATAACACCAAGGTGAGATTGGGGGAGAAGCAGTGGGGGTTTTTTTACTCCCTGTTATCAGGAACAGTCTGCATTAATCTAGGGCTTGCTCTGCTTTATTTATAAGACACATTTGTGATTATGGATCGCAGTCTGTGTTTTGGGTGAATGCATAGTCTTGTTTGAAAACTAGAGCCATCTTAGCGGACCCAAAGCTGGCTCATGTTGAACTGTTTTGTGCTGACAGCAGGGCAGCACCATTAGTGATGGCAGTACTTGAGAACTTCTCAGTCATGTTGGCTTAGGTCCAGGCTCCATTCTCACTGGTGAGGGAAGGGAGATGGCTTACCTGTTCACTCCACCTTCCGCCACGCAGCCTCCTTGGCATTGCTCACATTGATCTAGACAATTGGAAGGAGACTTTCCACCCATGGAAGGCAGTCTGGATCCAACCTGTTAAAAAATAATAATAACTGGGTTGTTACCATAATGTGAAGCTGACAAGAATCCTCTTGAGCTCATTTTGTTGCCACATGGCAAAAGTTGTAGGCAGCAATTTGTACATCCTGTAGACTCAGGAAAACAATTCTGTAGTTTGTGTCTTACAATATTTGGAAGACAGTCATGATGATTAGGAAATTAATTTCTTCTCATCAAAGCCTGAATCATGCCCTCATGTACAGTCGCACCTCTTGTTACATCAGTCTCCGGTTGCATTTTTTCAGGATACAAATGCAGCAAACCCAGAAGTGTATACTTCCGGGTTTCACCGCATGCGCATAAGCGCTCTGTGCATCTCGCCCATGTGTAGAAGTGCTCTATCGCGCCGCACACATGTGCAGAAGCAGCGCTCTAGTTGCAGACTGTTCGGGGTGCGAACGGCAACCCAGAACGGATCAAGTCCCTAACTAGAGGTGCCACTGTATTTGAGAATGCTGATGGGGCCAACGTTTGAAGTCCTGAATTAAATAATTTGGGTGGAAGTGTAATAAATATATTAAAAGTTAATTTCATCTGGTTCTTAACTATGACATGTTGCTTCTCCTCCCAATAGGCAATATTCTATGGTGGAAGATGATGAGGATTTGCCTCATCATGATGAGCGAACATGGAATGTAGGAAATATCAACAGAGGCCAAGCAGAAAATTTGCTGCGTGGGAAAAGGGACGGCACATTCCTTATTCGGGAAAGTAGCAAGCCGGGTTGCTCTGCGTGCTCCGTTGTGTATGTATCCAAATGTTTTACCCTACTTCTAAAGCAGTGGGACATGTAACATCCTCAATTCCATTAAAACTTATCCATCTTGCAACATTGGGCGGAATTCAGCATCACACTCTTACAATTGTTCTGTCAGCAAAAGCAATGACTTCTTGCCAGATGGAACAAACTCTCCTACCCCTGTGTGCTTTCGGGGGGATCTCCCAACCTCTCCAAAGCCAATTGGGCAGGAGGAAGGAGAGAAGGGGAACCCTCACTGTTCTAGCGGGACTCGCATTTGAATCTGACTAATAATGTTTGAGGTATCTGGGATAGCTCAGTTGGTAGAGCATGAGACTCTTACTCTCAGGGTTGTGGGTTTTAGCCCCTTGTTGGGAAAACAGTTCCTGAACCTCATGATCCCTTCCAATTCTATGAGGATATTGTCCTGAATCTTAACATTTTAATATTATCAGTTACCAACATTTGTGGGTCATTTGTATGCACCTATGTGCTCTCCTCCCTGCCTAATCTCTCTTAGTTATATGCTTATCTGCTCTGCTGGTGGAGAAGACCCCAACAGCCAGTGTAATTTGCTTGGCCGTGCTCCCCTCACAATCCCATACTTGTTTCCTTGAGTAGCCATTTTTTTAAAATGCTCACTCTGCCAACCCAATATGTTCTGCACTTTTAGGCCTAACTTCACTTCTGAGTGAAGGCTGGTTGTTGACATAAAGATGTGAAATTAATGACTTGAACATGAATTAAAGTAAAAATGTTCAAACTTTATTCAGTGATACGAAATGTTATTGAATAATAGTGTCATCCTATACATGTTTACTTTGAGGTAAGCTCCGTTGAATTCAGTGGGACTTCCAGGGGTGTATGTATAGGATTGCAGCCAAAGTTCAAGAAATATTCTGAGAGATGTTGAAATTATTTCAGAGAAACAGGGAACTTTAGGTTATCCGTATGTGGAGCCACAAAATCAAAAAATATTATTAGTTAAAGGCGAGTGGAGCAGTGGGAGTAATTTTAGGTTATATAGTAATAATGGAACAAAGGATTTTTTTATTTTCTCATTTTAAGGATAACTTAAAATAAGAAGGATGTACCTAAAAAAAATCTTTCTCTCTTCTTTTAGTGTGGATGGTGAAGTGAAGCATTGTGTTATCAACGAAACGCCTACTGGGTTTGGATTTGCAGAGCCATATAACTTGTACAACTCGCTGAAAGAACTGGTGCTACATTATCAACACACATCGCTAGTGCAACACAATGACTCTCTCAATGTCACACTAGCCTATCCAGTATATGCACAGCAGAGGCGATGAAGATGTTAATAATACTCTGGGGTTTGTCTCTTTCTATTAAAACACCCACAAAGATCATTCAACAATCTTGAGGCCTCTGGGTAGAGAATGCTCTTGAGTTGGAGTTAAAGTGTCAAAGCCATCTGTCTTCAGATGGGACTGAAGCTTTCTTCGCAACCGCAGTGGGAGAGAATGCAGTTTTAAGAGCTGCGAACACACATTTCTAATCTAAAGTGCTTTCTTTTTTAGAGGAAAAAAAAACTAAGCAGAAGGCAAAACACATCAAAAGAGAAGTGCTATACCTGTCTCCCTGCAGGGACATAGAGGCCTTTAACCATGGTGCTTGCTGACCACCTCGTCGAAGCTTTAAGAGCTCAAATGTTGGAACTCTGAAGACTCCAAAGTGCAGCAGGGGCTGTGTAAAGTGGCGTCAGAATTTCTCCGTTGCGACTTGGGTGATGTGGTTGCGCACAGAGGATGCGGATTGCCAGTTTTGTGGATTGCTGGTTTTCTGGCGAATGATATGTAGCAGAACGGCACTTTCATGTTTTAAGGGACACTTTAGAAGACACTTTAAAACAGACGTGGGTAACATAAGTGCCAGGAAGTGTTTTTGTTTAGACATTTAAATTCCCGTTTTAAGAAGATATTTAAGACTGAATAAAACTGGACTTTTATGGCATACAGTATATATAATATGTACATAGTTCCGGATGACTAAATAACTTAGATGGATACTGTCAATACCAAACTCATTCTGTTCACTATTTGTTTCACCGAAAGCTAAATCCTACACTGCTATGCAATACTTCATTTTCTATAGGCTGTATTTGTTCAAGTGTAACTAGAGGATAAGCTTTTTTCTTTTCTTTTTGTCATCTCAGAATGTTCCCTTAATACATATTTTGGTGTTATTTTTCAGTTCGTTCATTATTTCATCGGCCATTTTTTAAAAAGTAATGTGCAGGATGTCAGTAAAAGGTGGTTTCAGAATTAAAACTATGAACTATTTTAACAGGGTCCCGTCCCGTCCCCCCCCCCCCCCGCCTCACTTTGTATAGAGAATTGGGCTGCTAGCTCAAGGTTAAAATTCAAGATTTCCTTCTTGACTAAATATTTTGTTGGGCAGTGCCTGATAAGCTCCAAAGCTGCTTTATTCAATAAAAGAATATATGAACATTGCAAAGTATCACTGAGTCCAACAATATTGTTTGAGAAATACCTTCAGATTATGGAATCCCAATATATTTTATTGGGAGAGTTTTAGATTTCTGTGCTGGTTCTGTTTGTATTTGAATGAAGACAAATGTCCATCTTGTTTTGAATGCTGCAGAAAAACAGTCAGAAAACATTGGCTACTAGGGTAGTTAAATCAGATTTAATCCTGTTGATTGACATGTGAAATTTTGACCAACAATTCTAGACTCTTCATCAAGATATTTTCCATATCGTATGGGGAAATTGTTTTTGGTGGGTGGTTTTTCAACCATGTGTGCATTTGGCTTCCATATTTCATATTTTTGTGAATAACAGAGTATAATTAGGATAATTTTAGGAAGCCCCGGTTCTGTGACACATATTTCCCACAATTAATCTTTTATTACTTTCATATCTCTATGGAGTAAAACAAAAAACAAATACAGTCATCTGAATAGGCAAACAAATCAGGTACCAATGGATTAAAAGTAATGAAAGAAACATAAAACCTCATTGTTCTAGTATCTAACCAAATTCTGCATTTCTTGAGCAAAACTTTAAAAATCATAGTTGCGTTTTCTGTTTTACAGATTAGTGTTAAGGAACTCCGGAAGTCTTTTTTTTATTTTGTTTTAGTGAATAAGCGAAAAGAAAATAGATATTGTGGAACTTTTTATGGTTTTGACCCATTAGGTAATCAGTGCTTTTTAAAACAAAGCACTACGGACTCCTTGCAGATCTATCTTTCTTGTTTGGTAACACTATGAATAAATTAGCTTTGTTCCCTCAGTCCTTTTTTTTCTAGTATCTTTATATTTGATGCTGTGAGGAGTTTTTTATCACTCGTTGGCTTTGCTTTTCTGAGGAATGCAGCTTGTTTCAGAAAACTTCAGGGTTCGGTTCAACCCCCCTTTAAAACCAGCTGGGGCTTTGCCAACCTTGAAGAAGGCTTTGGCGGGAGTTTGGGCTGCCCCTGCAAGCTTAAATCCGCTTTCACTGGAGTAGTCTCATGAGAGTCAATGGAATTACTCCCAAGTTTACTCAGGTGGAAGTGGGCTGAGTGTCACATTTCATCTCAAGGAGCATTGATCAACAAGAACTATACCAATTTTAATCAGTTCCTTTATTCTTCTCCACTCAACAGTAGCGGGGCGGAAACACATGCATTTTGCTCCAGTGATAGTTCTTGGAAGGCAAATTACGACTGGTCACTGAATAGCAAGTAGTTTGCTATTGAAATATGACCCGAATGCACTTTGACAGAGATAGTTGTGCATCTGTAGGTTGGCTGCGCCTGACGTATTGTCAAACGGAGAGGTGGCGCTGCGAGTTCTGATCACCTGTTTAGAGGGAAGAGAAGGCTAAGCGTAGGTCCATGGGGGCAAAGTAAGGTGATGCCTGGATTCAGTCCTCACCACCCAAACTAGCCACCCCAATGATCGGCACTGCTCAGTTTGACAGTATTTGCTGTGCACTGTTGCCAATCTTGTTCTGGGAAACCACACGTGCAGCTTTTGGAGCTGGATACAGTGTCTCAGCCTTGGAAACTGCATAGCAATACCCTTTTTAGTTTGTGGTCCCCAAGCTAGCAGTGGATGCACATGCAAAACTCTGCCTCTGTGCATTGCCTCTCCCTCTCTGGTTTAGGATGCAGAGAGACAGAACCAAACTTCCGAGCTACAAAGATAATTAAACTGGGTTTCTAGAATATGAACTGTCCTGTTTATATCCTGGTGCACCTAAAATGAATACAGCTACTACAGACAAAACAAGTTATGGATTCCTTAACTTGAGGCTTAGGTTTGCTGTCGCTGATGTTACGTGTGTGTGTGTGTGTGTGTGTGTGTGTGTGTGTGTGTGTGTGTAAGGACCACATTCTCACTGCGGTTTTCAGCATGAAGTGAAACTTTACTCCCAAGTTTCCCATGTATTCAAACAACCTGGAAGGAGCAGGCTGGATGGTGTTCTGAGGTGTATTTTAATGTTCGGATTTTATCGTTTTGTGTGTCGTTGGCTGCCCTGGAGGTTCTTTGTGCCATTTGGCAGAAGATGCATTGCAAATAAAATAGAGAAATGCTGTTAATTGGAAGTTTGTATAAAGGGGGAGTGCTTTCTTCTTGTTTTTTTTACAAGAAGGAAAAATTGAGTCCAGATCACTATTTCCTATTATAAAAGAGGAAAGGAAGAAGTCTGCTGTATTCAATCATGGTACTTAACTGAGCATATTTCAACGTCTCTAACTTTTATTGAAAAAGGAACACACAACCTTCTCCACCCCTCCTGCCCTTCAGACTAGGGAAGAGTGAATGATCTGGATGCACCTGATTTCAAATTCCAGCAACTTGGTTCAAAGACAGAGGGAGCTTGGAAAAGGTCATGTTTCTAGAATTTGTTTTAATGTGTCAAGCCAAATCTTATGTTTCAGTGTCAGCTGTTATGTAGAAAAAGTGGCTTTGTCATGTAATTAACAATGAGCTTTGATGCTTTGGGGGAAGGGGGGGGGGTCATTCTGATGTTTTTCATTGAGAAGAACATTGGTTAGTTTTAACACAGTGCTTTTGCTATGCATGGTCTTTGTTTGGGAAAGTGATTCCTAAGGTGGCTTTTGTTCAGGATCACTTTCAGAATGGGCAGTTCCAAGCAAAATGCCTCCCATGGGACATGGTTAAAAATGCAATATTCCGTTTTTAAAAAAAACATACACACAAAGAAAACCCACAGATCTTGTAAGATCTGCTTTTAAAATGAGCCAGATGCAAAATTAGGAAAAGTTACATTACCATTTGTCCCTATGAGACTGCATTAGCTGCCCAACATGCTGCTATTTTTATTCTTGGTTTTTTCCCTCCATAGGAAAAAAAATAAGCTCTGTTCTGTTAAATGTCTTTAAAACATTAAAAATTTTGTTGTTTTTAATTTTTGTAAGGGAGGAAGAAGCTAAATGGATCACTTTGTACATTGCCTTTAAAAGGTAAATGCACCTCCTTAAAAGATGCTGGCTTTCTGAAATTGATGGAGCTGTGTCCTGTTTTTAAGTTGCTTTAAAAAAAAAATTGTACTAGATCTTCAGCCAGAATAAAGATTGTTTTGCAACTGCGCTTTATGTGTTGAATCCTCAATGAGGTCATTGTCGCATTGCTGACTCTCTTGTGTGCATGGTTTCTGATGATCAGCTGGTAGTCTAAAGGATGGTAGCATATGATTTCTCCCCAAAGGACCCCAAGTATAAAGGGAAAAATAAATATTTCAACTTGGTACTCCAGTAGATTAGTAGTTCCTAGTGCATGAGATGGACATACTTTCCTTTTTATTTGGACGGTAAGAGTATAATATGACCTTCCATGTGGTACAGGTAACTTGCAACCTACTCACATTTAACTTGTGTGCACTCAGCTTTATGCGCGTGGCAGAGAGAGAGCGAGAGAGAGAGCAGGGGAGAGTTCTGGGGAAAATGGTTTAGCAATCCCACCAGCAATTGAACCCAACGTATTTTTACTATACATGTTTTTGACTTTTCGCACAGTCCCCAGAACATAATCCCCGCATAAGTTGAGTCGCCTGTATTATAATAAAACTTCATTCACACAAATGCCTTTTAGGATAAAACAGATTATTAGTGTCCCCTCTAGGCTTTAGGTGGCATCCAGGGCTTGTGCTTCTCTTTTGAAACATGAAGGACTTCCAAAATCAGATTATAATATAATATAATAATAATAATGATAATAATAATAATAATAATAATAATAATATATTATTTGTACCCCTCCCATCTGGCTGGGTTCCCCCTGCCAATCTGGATGGCTTCCAACAGAATATTAAAAACATTAAAAACTTCCCTAAACATGGCTGCCTTCAGATGTCTTCTAAAAGTCAGATGGTTGTTTATTTCCTTGACATCTGGTGGGAGGGCGTTCCACAGGGCGGGTGCCACTACCGAGAAGGCCCTCTGCCTGGTTCCCTGTAACTTGACTTCTTGCAGCGAGGGAACCGCCAGAAGGACCTCAGTGTCCAGGCAGAACAATGGGGGTGGAGACGCTCCTTCAGGTATGCTGGGCTGAGGCCATTAAGGGCTTTAAAGGTCAGAGGGTGAGGGCAGTGCTGTTCTATGAAATCTCACTGGGCATGCCCAAATCTTTAAACCTATATCTGGTGGCTCTCTGTGTCCTGGCCTCTTTTTCACACTTCTCATTACTTGAGGACCTAAGGCAGAGGTGTGGAACCTCAGGTCTATGGACCAAATTGGTTTTGTGCATCAGGTCATTGTCATTCCCCTTTGCCCCCTCTTTAGTTGGCATGACATTGTTTTTAATCTGGACCAACCATAGTTTCATCACTGTGAAACTTCTAAGGGCGATGGATGACAGGGCCTGGTTCAATGAGGGTTTCACCCTCTTGAGAGCTGTTTGAGGGAGGGACGGACACTACAGGTAGCGTTCCCTAGCTTTCATCATCCTCATCCAGAATGGCCAATGCTCAGGCATGATTGCAGTTGCAAGCCAACCACATCTGGAGAACAGCACGTTGGGGAAGGCTGCTATAGTATGACATGCAAACAAGTCTTATGTGGGAACAGAGCTGGGGTTCAACATGGCACAAAAAAGTGCTCCCAGCAGTTGACTCAAGTGGGTGGAAGTAGTAGATGGGGGGGGGGGGAAGAGCAGCAACTTTAATGAATATAAGAAATGGAGAGTATCTGCTGATACATTTAGTTAAAGTTAAGCCAGGGTTAAATTGCTGGAAGAGAACATTTGAAAAACCTTGGTCGGCCTTTGCTGTTTGGAAGCACTGAGTGTCGCTGTCACAGTCTGAAAACCTCAAGTTTTCAATCAAATGTTGTGGTTCCAGCACTTCCAAATACTGGTCCAAAACTTCTGTTGGGCACCGACATCCACTGTGCTTTGGACAAATTGGCTTGAGACACTTTCACACAAGCAGGTCTGTGGGCAATTGGTGTTCCAAATCAGCCTGCTGTTTTTGAAGAGGAATCCATGTTATACATAAGTGCTGCTGCTCCACATGGAAATTTGCAAGCTCAGACTTCCTATTTGGATACTGAGAAGTGTGGGGGGAAACAGGTGCGAAGGTCCTTGGTGTATCCATGTGTTGGTGCTGCCTGTTACATCTGAAGCATCAAAAATTGTAAAAGGCTATTGGAGGTGGTTTCAGTCCACTGATAATCCTTGTCTAGAGGGCCACAGGAACAAAGTTCTTCAGATACAAGTTGCTGAAGAAACTTTCTAGCTAACTGTACACACCTGACTACATTATATTATCCAAGCCAATGATCATGCACATTACGGCAGTGCATAAGCTGGGAGTTTCACTAATATTTTGGAGCCAGTGGGCACATCTGGAATTTTGAGGAAAGTGCGATGGGCACCAGTCACAAAATGGCTGTTGTGGAGGTGTGATATAACACAGCTCCTGCATCTTAAAAGAAACAGGAACACGCCTCCCCTTCAATGGGGCGGGGGGGGGGGACGGACAGATTTACTTCCACCACCTCTCTGCTCACTCACAGAGAGAAACTCTTTGTACTTCTGTAAGGTAGGCATCTAATCCCGGCATCCAGTGAAGTGTGGGTATGTTCAAGGGGACATGTTCAATGGAGGAGAGGCTAAGCTAGAGCAAACAGGAACTGAGCGGGAAGAGTTAACACTCCCATGTGCACTGGGGATTTTTGAGGGGATACTTACTGCGTCCTTCACTGGTTGCCATTGGCAGTTCTGGCAGGCAAACTAGTGCCCATGATCTCTGGGTTGGTGACCCCTGCATAGATGTTTCACTAAAAGAATATTCCCTATTACAGACATGTCCAAAGTCCATTTGGGGGGCCTAATCTGGCCCACTGGTCGGTTTAATCCAGCCACTGTGGCAACCTCAGTCCTAAAAAAAGTTAACAACTTTGGTTGGCCCTTTGGTCAGCCCTCACAGCCCTTCACTTCATCAAATCTGGCCCTATTTGAAAAAAGTTTGGACACCACTGCTCTGTTACCTTCTGAAAGTACAGGAGCTGTCTGTCACCTACAGGAGGAATATCTGGGAATATGGAGTTCCTTTGGTTGTAATGGGCACAGACCAGCATCCTATTTGTCTCTCAGTTTCCATCCTTTCCTCCATCTGAAGTCGCAGAAGGAATATACACGCACATGAAAATCTCTTGTTTGCAGAGTATGAGCTGCTGTTTCCATCATTATCTCTTGGTTTCTGTTCTCTTTTAAGACTTAAAATAAAATTGTCAATTCTGCAGCTTCTCGTTCTACCCTTTCTCCAGTTAAACCAATGTAATGCCATTATCAGCATTATTGCTTAAAGTTTAAGTAACAGTACAGATAATGGCATTATCCTGGTTTAAAAGGGAAAGGGGGGAATTGAGAGACTATAGTATTTAGCATTTTATTTGATAATTTATTTCCATCCTACCTTTCTGCCCAGAACTAATCTCTCTGCTTAGATTACTTTGTTAATTAGTCGTCCCTTCACTCCAGGGAAAGCTAAGCTTCTTGTGTTTCCACAGCTTTTCGTTTGTTGTCATGTGACTCAGTGCCATGCATTCACCATGCACAGGATTATTTACAGAGCTAATCTCCCTCCCTCTGGGTTTCAGAGCGGCCTTCGGTTCTCTACACATCCAATGGAATTGCCTTCTAAAAAGATAGGGAACCCCCCAGCCTATTTGGATCATATTATATGTTATAGATCGAAGTGGGGAACTGTGGTCATCCAGATGTCGTTGAACTTCAACTTCTGTTAGTCCCAGCCAGAATGGACAAGGGATTGTCTATTTTCCAAGTCCTCTAGAACAGTGTTTCCCAACCTTGTGCCTCCAGCTGTTTTTGGCCTACAATTCCCATCATCCCTTGCCACTGGTCTTGCTAGTCAGGGATGATGGGAGTTGTAGTTCAAAAACAGCTGGAGGCACAAGGTTGGGAAACACTGCTCTAGAAAACAGCTTAATTTGCCAGGCCTGATTCCAAAGTGAGCTGGTGAAGTTCACTTATAACTAATGTGACCTCACATTGTGCACAACTGACCCATGTGCCTCTCTTTAAACCTGCTCAATGGATAGAGTGCATGCTTTGCATCCATAAAGTACTTGGTGTAACTAGTAACTCTAATCAGGTATCAGGGCTACCTTGGAGATCCATCACAGTGGAATTAGACAAAATGGAGCTAAAATAACCATTGGATGAAACAACTCCTGCTGCATCAGCCTCCTTTGTTCATAGCAGATAAATTGCAGCAGGTTGTCTAACTGGTGATAGCTCAGTCAGTAGGGCATGAGACTCTTAATCTCAGGGTTGTGGGTTTGAGCCCCATGTTTGGTAAAAAGATTCCAGCATTGCTAGATGACCCTTGTGGTCCCTTCCAACTTGACAATTCTATTATTCTATGATCATACAAATGCTAAAATAAAAGGAGGAGGAATAAGGACCCAATAATGGGGAATTAGGATGATGGGTGGACTTCCAACTAGACCAATTGTTAAAAATGTGTGCCTCTTTAATTAGGTGTTGGATGCCCACTCACAGTGGGTGGTCTTTAAATTGGCAAAACTGCACCTCCTTTTTTGGCAGTCGATAGCAGATGGTGCAAAACATGCCATCTGGACACACCTTCATTCATGTTTTCTTGTTCAGCAGCTGAGTCTGAGATAATGATTTACTTAAAGACCACCCGGCATGAGTTGGTAGCTGAGCATCAATTTGAACCCAGGTTTCAGGCTTGCTTTGTAATCTACTGATCTAAATCAAACCACTGCTCCCCTAAAGATTTGAAATGTACGCGGTGTATCCTGTATACGAGCAGCTTAGACTTATAGCTGTAGACAAATCTGCAAAGGGCATTAGGAAGGCTATGGAGCCACAACTGGGACAAAGCTATTAAGAATGAAAACAGCTGTTGATACCCTGGGAAAGGATAATGCACGCAGGAAAAATTTGAACTTTCCAAAGCTCTTGGAAGTCTAATAACATTTGAATCCTAGGATTACTTGAACCATCCAGGGAAGATCCTCAGAACGTGTTAATTGTTTGTCATTGTGATGTGCTAGGCAACCTACCATGAAAACCCAAATGGTTCCTAAGAACCTCAAGGACCAAGATATTTCAGAGACATGAATGGAATGGCTGGGGTTTCATTTTTTAAAAAAAGAAGCTGTAATCATATTATACTGGACGTGATCCATAAGGACTTGAACCGAGACAAATCTGGTAGGAATGTATTTATTATTGTTTGTACTGTGATAGCAGCTACAACAGTTTTGGACATATCCGCCCCGCCTCCCCAGTAACTCTCCTTCTCTACATGCACGCACACACACACACACACACAGAGAGAGAGAGAGAGAGAGAGAGAGAGAGACTTACCCAGATATAATCACACCCAAAGAGCACAGAAATAGGCAGAAGCTGTGCCACATGCTTAGTGTCTGAGTGTGCATTAAATTGCCAATGCATTCCTCTTGCTGGAATGTGCAATGCATTTGCAGCTACATGCACACAGATCTGGTAACAATACTGAGGTCAGCAAGGAGGGGAAATGTACAAGTTCACTTTGTTATCACCTTCAGCCACACAGACATTCATTTCAAATAAACAATGCTATAGCATTAAAATGGACACACACACAAAGGTTATTTAACACAGTGTTCTATATTCTGAGTCAACAATCCAGCTGAATACATTTGGGTCTGGACAGATAAGAACAATTCAAATTACCTATCAAAGTGGTGAATATTAGTTCATTTGCTGCTGTGTTTTTCAGATACGCAATCTTCTTCAATAGCATAGATGTCCTGTACTTCCCAAACTCTCCAAATCTGAGTACAGGTGGAACTAGTTGTAAACTGTACCATATACAATTCTAGTCTCCTCACCTCAAAAATTTGAGTATTGTAGAGTTGGGAAAACATTCAGAGAGGGGCAACCAAAATGATCAAGGGGTGGAGCAACTCCCCTGTGAAGAAAAGTTGCAGAATTGGGGCCTTTTTCGTTTAGAGAAAAGGTGAAGATTTTTGCTGATTCCCTTTGCTTGCCTAGATGGAGGGGTGTATGCAGGGCTTTTTTTCAGCTAGAACTTTCCGGAACTCATTTCTGGCACCTGTCAGGTGGGTGCAATTGCCATTATAATATACATTATAAGAGAACAAGGGAAGCATTCAAGGGAAGCATTCTAGAAAAAGTAGCACTGGGTGTATGAGAACCAAACCTAGTATGCAAAAGGTTTTGTTTTTTTAATTTGCATTTTATGCTCCTCCCACTTTTGCCTCTGACCCCGCCCACCACTGGGACGCTGTGGCCCCCAGAAGGTTGATCAGAACAGAAGGTTCAAGAAGGTTCCGCAGCCTTGCTCTGGCCTATAATCCCTTCCCCCTTACAAACCGAGGTCAACCTGACTGACGTACAGGAAGGAACTCTCTCTTCAGCCTGCCAAAGCTAACATTCACACAAAGAAGCGTGACGTTGATTTAACCGTACTTTGCCCTTGTCTGGGTGGCGAAACACTTGGTTGTCATACGACATCCTTCAATTTACACAGGCCTTTCACCGGAATCGGGAGCACCCTTTTAGATCCTAACCTGGCGTGGAGATTATACCGTTCAGCTCTTGAGTTGACAAAGAATCCCTTCTGCTATTGGTTAGACCAGTGTTTCCCAACCTTGGGTCTCCAGCTGGTTTTGGACTACAACTCCCATCATCCCTAGCTAGCAATACCATTGGTCAGGGATGATGGGAATTGTAGTCTGAAAACATCTGGGACCCAAAGTTGGGAAACACTGGGTTAGACCAAGTGGGCAGGTGCTCAGCCTCTCAGGAAATGTCTGTGGTATGGACTTGATAAATGGCTTTCTCTTGCATGCTCAAAGATTGCCATATTTTGGTATGAATAATCGCCCACTTTACGTATCAGGAGTTTCTGAATACACATGGCAACAGGTGGGTCTGCACTGACTTAGCTCCAGCCCTGGGAAATGCACAATATATTGTCAACATGGATAGACAAGGACATGTTGTTCTTGCACACTGCCAGTGACCTTTCTGCGGCAAAGGTAATGCACACAAGCTTAATTTCTCGCAGTTCTCGGCTTTTACAGAAAGATTCTAAGAGGCTCAGTTTTGAACAAGATTAAACATGTTCACAGCTGAAATCTAAATGGGTTCTGCATCGATGTTGAAATGGTGTGCTTAAACGCTGATCCCTAATGCAGCCTACGCGAGACCCACAGCAAATGTTCTCCCCAGCTGCTGCTCTTCCCATTAGCAGAACGGAGGAGAAGAATTAAGGAATCACCCTCGCAAAAGAATCTGTAGCCAAGGCTTCAGTAGCTGTCAGTTTGTAGGCGGAAGACTATAATAGATTGGAGAGCGACAGGAATTCTGAACTCAGGTCAGCTCCTCCAAACGCAACCATAATTTTGGGCACTCTTTATGTGTGCTGCCTTGGTTATATTTAGAGCCTCGCTTGCAATTCATTCTCAGGAAATTCTCAGCAGCCATGAGGGCTAGAATCTTGAAAAAAAATATAAACTGAGTTGAGTGCCACATTGTTTTATTGGCGGTGCTGCAGTTTGTCTGAAGCTGAAGTGAAGAGCATTGTTTCTTTGAGAGGTGAAGGGCAGCTTCCCAATGGCAGATTGTTGACACAATGGCAGATTGTATTCAGTGGCGGAGCTTCATGCTCCAGCACTGGGGGCGGAGAGCAGGCGGGGCTGGCACATGTCCTGGGGGTGGGGGTGGGCAGCCCCGATGGCACCCTGGGGATCGTGCTGCCGGGGGCGGTGTGCTCTCCCCGCACTCCTCTTCCTCCGCCAGTGATTGTATTCAACATTGCTTTAAGTTCAGATTTAAAATGGCGGGTGCCAATGCATATGCGTGGATTGCAGAGCCATTTGTTTGCTTGTTTTCTACACAAGATAGCAAAGATGGCAAAGGTGTACAACTAGCATTTGACAACAAGTAAAAGCACCTCATTACATCAAAGCTGCATAGGGGAATTTCTAGCTTATTTCAGATATAGACCTCGGTGCTAAACATACTCTAGAGGAGGGGCTATGTGTCTGCGGAATTAATAAAACCTACAGACACAATTAATTTCTACATGAAAACCACCTCAAAACACACACACACATACACACACACACTTGGCATGATAAGCCATTTAATCTGAACAATACTTTCTGTCCATTAGAAGCAATCCAATATTGTGTACCTGTTTTCATACGTCCATTCCGTCATGTTCTGCAATGATCTGTGTAATTTTTTAAAAATACTAATCTGCATGGAAATTTGCATTTAAATGTATATTTTTGAATACATTTTCTTTCAAAACATGGATTTTTAAAGGCATTTGGATATTTTTGTGGGTGAGCGGGAGACTCCACCCCCTACACATTATGGATGATTGGGGCAAATTTGCATTGGGAAAGACGGGTCTGTCTGTGGCCGTCATATCTTGTCTGGCCCTCAAGTAATGCAGGGTTAAGCGAAAGGTCAGGAGTCTGTGATAGATGCCTTTCAAACTACTTCAATTTCCTAAAACCCAAGGTAATGGTGGGGTAGAGTTAACAAATCAAAGGTCATGGCACAAGTGAAAGAGTAAAGTGCATAGCTGCAAATTGTCCAAACATCCAAGTGGCTACACTGGTATGTACTTAGTGTCATCTGCCCTTCCCCAAAATAAGTGTTTCCTGTTTGGAGTGTGAACGAATTCCGCAGAGGATGAATTAACACTTATCTATTAGGCCAGATAAGATAAAGACCATGTCTTTCCACCCCTGAAACCATCTGGGAGTCACCTAATCCTCAGAGCCCTTTTGTATACATCAGATTGGTGGCATGTTTAGCAGATGCTGATGGAGTCATAACTCTACACCCATGTCCCAGCTTCCACGTCCCATGGTACTTACTGTCAGCAAATTTTGGTAGGTCACTAAAAGGTAAAGGGTAAAGGGACCCCTGACCATTAGGTCCAGTCGTGACCGACTCTGGGGTTACGACGCTCATCTCGCTTTATTGGCCGAGGGAGCCGGGGTACAGCTTCCGGGTCATGTGGCCAGCATGACTAAGCCGCTTCTGGAGAACCAGAGCAGCGCACGGAAACATCGTTTACCTTCCCGCTGGAGCGGTACCTATTTATCTACTTGCACTTTGATGTGCTTTCAAACTGCTAGGTTGGCAGGAGCAGGGACCGAGCAACGGGAGCTCACCCCGTCGCAGGGATTCGAACCACCGACCTTCTGATCGGCAAGTCCTAGGCTCTGTGGTTTAACCAACAGCGCCACCCGCATCCCTACATATTGATTATTGCAAGGTCAATTGACAATCACACTGCTATGCCTAAGGGCCATTCCTTACTGACTCCAGAGCTGAGATGGAGGGGGGCGGGGAATGGTTCATTTCACATTTTAATGTGAACCTACCTAATTCACACATCCCAAAATAATATCTGGACTGAAATGAAACTATGATTCAAAATCCACATTTCTCCAAACGTTGCACTGCAGCTTTCCAGTTTAATAATGTCCATATATTAGAGGAAGGCATACATAAGCATGCATAAGTGCATCATGTTGAATCATGTATTGTTGCTCCCCTAGATCCACCTTTGGACTGCCCTCCCTGGAGATGCCAGAGGTTGAACATGGAACCTTCTGAATGTAGGTACCCCTAAGCTCCAGCCCTTCCCATGGAAGCATGCTGCAATGTGCTTGACTTCAATTGGCTTCACTACATTTTTATTCTGAACTGGATCAGGGCCAATATACAGCGAGTTGTTTTGTGCATGCCATCTGTCTATACATGATGTCCTCCATATGCTACAACAGTGGCTTGAGGTTAGGAGCTGGCATGCTACCAGTGCTTCAGAAAAGAAGCCCTGACTCTCCTTGCATCCACACAAAACACAGCTTTGGCGCATCAGCCTGCTCATGAAATGTTTTCCAGCTTTGGGATGCTTCAGAAATCTCTGGTACCCAAGGCTATAGTGCCTTTAATTTGATATATCTGTTTCCCAACTAGTTGACCAAGAACATATTTCCTAGACATGCTATCCTGGTAGAAAACCCACTGAACACAGCAGGACTTGCTATCAAGTAAACGCACATGAACTTGCATTCCATGACTGTGTTGAATTAAGTATAGTCCTGTTGATGCATTTCCCACTTGTGCGCACTCCTCCCACAATTGTGAATTCCACATCCAATAATAATAATAATAATAATAATAATAATAATAATAATAATAATAATAATAATTTATTTATACCCCGCCCATCTGGCTGGGTTTCCCCAGCCACTCTGGGCGGCTTCCAACAAAACACTAAAATACAATAACCTATTAAACATTAAAAGCTTCCCTAAACAGGGCTGCCTTTAGATGTCTTCTAAAAGTTTGGTAATTATTTTTCTCTTTGACATCTGGTGGGAGGGCGTTTGACAGGGAGGGCGCCACTACCGAGAAGGCCCTCTGCCTGGTTCCCTGTAACTTGGCTTCTCGCAGTGAGGGAACCGCCAGAAGGCCCTCGGCGCTGGACCTCAGTGTCTGGGTTGAGTGATGGAGGTGGAGACGCTCCTTCAGGTATACTGGACCGAGGCCGTTTAGAGCTTTAAAGGTCAGCACCAACACTTTGAATTGTGCTCGGAAACGTACTGGGAGCCAGTGTAGATCTTTCAAGACTGGTGTTTCAAGACAGGTAAGATGCTCATCACTGTATGACTTTTAACAGATCAGAACCAGGCTGGGCTCCTTTTTTTTTTTTTTTTTTTTTTTTTGCTGTTCAGCCTAGCAGGGCACATGCTTAGCATGTAGAAGGCTCCAGATTCAATCCTGACATCTCCAGGTAGGGTGGAGAAATCCTCATGTGTGAACCTGGGAGAGTTTCTGCCAGTCAGTGCAGATCAGACACGGAGAGCCTATGGCCCTCCAGATATCATTGAACTGAACTCCCATCATCCCAGACCATTGTTGGTGAGAGTTGGAGTCCAACAATGTATGTGGTGGGAGGGAGGGCACAGGTTCTCCATCCTTTCTGTAGACCACTGTTTCCCGAACTTGGGTCTCCAGCTGTTTTCAGACTACAATTCCAATCATCCCTGACCACTGGCGTTGCTGCCTAGGGATATTGGGAGTTGTAGTTCAAAAGCAGCTGGAGACCCAAGTTCGGGAAACATTGCTGTAGACAATGCTGAGCTAGACAGAACTATTGAGCTGAGTCTGTATAAGGCACTTGCCTACAAGCAGGGCAGTGAACTCCTCTGCTACTGTGCTGAGCTGCATATCCAGTTCGTGTTCTGTGCCTGCCTTTCCCCCCTAACTAAAACAATTTTTAAGAGGTACTAATCCCTTCCCCCATAACCTTAACTATACAAGAAGGGAGCACACATCATTTACAGACAGGTTTGTCACCTCCTTTCCTGGACATCTCTAGTTTTTACCGTAACTGGTGTGTTTTTTTACTGGGTTTTTTTTTAACTTAAACAGTAAAAAACTGACATTAAAGGCTGCATTTACAGCTTATCTCATCACCCACTGCTGCACTGGTCCCCATTAAGAACTTTATTATTCAATGACGAGTCACTATTTAGTACTGAATGCAAATTAGTTAACTCAGAACAGCGGGCAAAGTATATAAAAATTATGGGATGTTCCCCAAGGCTACAGTTCCTGGTCTCGCCTTGAAAAGGTACCCTTGCGTCTGCTAAAGATAAAAGACAAAGCAGTTAAGCAGAATATAGTCATTGGGGAGCAGAGAAGTGCTGTACATTCCTAGAAAAGGGTTCTTACCAACATGCCAGCTCCAAGGGTCATAAAGCCATGGCTCACCTTTCTGGTATGCCTCTTTCCCAGGGTTGACTGAGTGAGCAACCTTCCTTAGGATACTATTACCTGGAAGATGTACTTTCGTATTTTTACCAGACTGGGCAGAAGATCAGATGGGGCACCATTTGAATTTTCGGCCACCAACATCACAGTTATTTGGGCTACAGATAGGTAGCCGTGTTGGTCTGCCATAGTCAAAACAAAAAAAAATCCTTCCAGTAGCACCTTAAAGACCAACTAAGTTAGTTCTTGGTATGAGCTTTCGTGTGCATGCACACTTCTTCAGATACACAGTTATTTGGGCTGTCTCTGATGCTTCCTCTTTTAGCTGAAGGACACCCTACTGGCTCTTTTAATATGATAAAGTATGATACTTAAATCTTTGTTTGATATACAGTGGTACCTCTGGTTAAGTACTTAATTCATTCCGGAGGTCCGTTCTTAACCTGAAACTGTTCTTAACCTGAAGCACCACTTTAGCTAATGGGGCCTCCCGCTGCCGCCACGCCGCTAGAGCACAATTTCTGTTCTCATCCTGAAGCAAAGTTCTTAACCTGAAGCACTATTTCTCGGTTACTGGAGTGTAACCTGAAGTGTATGTAACCCGCCCGAGGTACCACTGTATTATTAGGACTTGTTTTTAACATTCCTACCTCCTTCACTAGGAAAACAAAAACTTGTTCTTGGATTCATTGTCCTCAGACGAGAAATACTATAATCCTACCATATATATATATAAAACTTCCTCTCTTTTCCAACACATGAAAGAAACAGGACACGAAATTAATTTTGCAGATTCCAAATTGCTCTCTAACATGGAACATCACCACAAGAGAATAATCATGGAAGCCATCGAGATAGAGAAACACCCTCACAACATGAACAAGCGTGACGACACATCCCGCTTGCCAGACATCTGGAAATTAGCCCTCCCCACAAAAACTGACACCAGATCCAGAGGCACACAGAACGCCATCACCAATCAACCACACCAGACCCAAACCCAGACCCTCTCCACAGATAAATTACAGACACCATCCAGTAGCCAAACTATGGTGGCACCTCCGGATGCTGCACCCCCCTGCAATCCCTACACAGATCTGGCTGGCACAGGCCACAAAACCACAGCTCGCCCCTATACACGAAGCCAAGCCAGAGCACAACTAAGTGCAGTACAGCCATCTTCTCAGAAAAACTCTTCACAAAGTTCAAGAGGTCAAGACACCAAGGCTTTAGCAACTAATCCACACCTAATGACCCACCTAAGTGGTACTCAGGATATCACTCAAGAAATCACTCAAGATATCCCTCAAGCAATTAAGGAACAAAAGAAGAAAAGGCACACTAGCCTGGGAACTTCCTCTCGGCCCAGAACATTGGAGGCTATACACCACACCTCCTCAACAGTATTTATAGGAACTCAAACACTGAGATCCTGCTCTGTTCCAGTAACAAGAAGCCGAAAGCACCAGCCTGAAGATGACGAGTGAGACCTCGTCGAAACGTCGCCTAGACACCCCAACTTTTACACGGGAAGACACCCGAGGACACCAAAACCTGCATATATATATATATATATATATATATATATATATATATATATATTCATTCAGGTTCCCTCTAAAGCAGGGGTGGCCAACCTGTGGCCATCTAGACGTGGCTGGGCTCCAGCTGCCATTGTCCCTGGCCATTGGCCATACTGGCTATAGCTGACGGAAGTTGGGAGCCCAACATCTGGATGGCCACAGGCTTAAATAAAGTGCTTTAATTGCCTAGGAAAAGAAGGGAAGTGTCTATTTACTCCGCTTCAGCTAATGTGGAGTGTAGCAGTGCAATAGTTAAGCTGGTGACATTAAAAATGAAAACAAAACAAAGAACATAATCCTGATCAAGTTTGAATTATGTAAGGTGCCATTCTGCCTCTCAGCATACACTCCAGGGGGTGGAGAAACGTTTGGATTTGTGTAGGACAGCCAACAAACTTGGAATGGCCCTGATTTTAGTCCAGATATTCAAAGCCACAATTTATACGGTTTCCCCCTAGTGCTTAGAAGGTGTTGCACATAATAAGGCAAGGCACTATTTCAGTAACGCCTTGCTCGAAAGAGATTTTTAAAAATCGCTATGACAATCATTTCCCATCTCCCAAAGAGGGTGAGAGCTGCAATTTATGCTTCCAAAGACTACCTTTTTCTTAAAGCTCTTAAGGAACATTTTCGGCAATAATGGCTGATTTAGATAGATTCCCAAGGTGCTGGATCATTGCTGATGACATTAATGGTTTAAGGCTCCCTGAATGTTGATTGATTGCCGTAATCTGCTGAAACTATTTCAGGACATAGATTTATTATTATTAAGCCTATAAAATGGTGTCAGGGTCAAAGCAAGCTGATGATTTGTTTTGTGATGCAGACATTATACAGGAGCAGATGAAATCTTTTAATAAATGTGAAATGCAGGCGAGAACAATGTTTCATCTTCTTTCGTTGGAAAAATCTGTGGCCGGCTAATACAGATTACAACAGCGCAGGGAGAGTGCATTTCGACTAAGGATACTCATGGAAAATAACCTTCAAGCACCAAACAAGCTCTGAGCTTTGCTTAACAGTAGCACTTCGCTTAGACTATAGACACCTCTTGGGGGGTCTTACTCCATGGGCAAGTCTATAGTATGGAAGCACATGATGGAACAAACTTGCTAGAGCTAAACAGAGTTGTGGCTGAATGGAAGAACTATAGGAATTCCATGCTACCTCCAAGTCTATAAGTTGGTTATAAGGTGAGGCTCGTCACCTCAGTTGCATACAGTGCCTTTTACCAGGTTAAACACCTTATCTGCTGCAGCCAATGTAGGCTGATCCTTTAGGGCCACTGGATCACAGCCTTGCTGTGAAAACTTGTCAAACTTTTTTTAAAAAAACTCCAGCCCTCAAAAAATCTCAAAGCCACACTCTCTCTCGTATTCTACACACACTTTATATATCTGTCTGAACTCAGAGCAGCTCTGCAAACATTCTTGTTAATGTACAGTTCTCTGACCAACCAGGCCTCTGCAGTACTCAGCCAGTCCTAAACCAAAAACACATCTCTGGCAAAGAGATCCCTCCCGTGTGTCTCTAAGCAGGTAAACAATGTGGCTGTTCAAACTGCCTGAAAGTTAGACCTGCATGAAAAGCTCACCTGATTTGTTGCTATGAGGGCTAACCAGCAGCATTCGTACTGGCATATTGGGGCTACACCAAACATGCTCAGAGCTCACCTCAAAGCACGTTGTTTGTGTTATGTACAGAAGTTCTCAGCCTGGGCCAGCAGGGGGATACTGTAGATAGTTATGCAAATAAGGGATCGAAAGTGACGTTCAGTGATTGGATAGTTTTAGAAAATTGTTACAGTTACGTTGTACTGGAGCTCTATATAAGCAGGCTGACTGAACCCTTCAGTTCAGTTCTGTTCTGGCCTATGACTAAACAAGAGCTGTTTGAAGAATCGCTGTGTCGTCTGATATGTTCACCCACAATTTAACACTTTGTAGCTAGTTGGGAGAAGAGTGTGGCTCCTAATTAAGAGAGAACAGCAATGGACTGAATGCATGAGCATCTTTCTAGAGAATCTAGACCATCTTTTTTTATAAAAAAAAACCCACCTAAATCATTTACTGTTATTTTTCAGAATGAGGGAGGATTGGCTTCTGTAGATGCTGCAACCTTCCCTACTTATATTGTTGGGACTGTAGGGTTTTTAGGGGCCAAGTATAAACTTCCTTTCACTTCTAGGCTTTTTAGCTATGTGCAGTTGCATATCCCCCAACACTTTGAAGCCCAAATGCAGGATCCCATTTTCTCAGACGCCATCTTCCCATTTTTTTATTGTGAGAGCACAGCAGCCATTTTGGTTGCCACAATCTAGTGCAATTTTGCACTGTGGTCGCCCCCCCCCCAGCACTTTTTGAGCCATGGCACCCAAAAACACATGTTTGGGGGCATCATGCAAGATCACAACCCTTTAAAAAGTGCGTTTTCGGGGGGGATTGCACCACAAAATTGCACAAGATCACGGTGACCAAAATGGCCACTGTCTTCTCATAATAAAAATCTGGTTTTTCTGTGACACTTGTGGGGTATGCATTTGCATGTTCAATATGTTAACCATTGGTTCTATTGGTCACTTTCTAAACACTTTCTAGTGTTTAGTTTTGTTTCAGTTATTGAATGTTTTAATCACTTGGTTTTTTTAATACAAAGTATTCTAGATTGCCAGATGCCGGGTAATGTAAATAAATCTTTGAAATAAGTCAATAACCAAACAAACTAATCTAATTTGCTTAATATTAAAACCCAAAGTGCTTTGACCAAATCTGAATTTAAAAAATCATTTGTTTCCCCTCCCAGTATCTCTCACAGTTTCTTTTTAAAGGCAAAAAAAGCCCCATCTCTCCACCCCAAAATAATGTTAAAACAAGGATAGGGGTTACAGGCCAATGTGAGAGAGGAAGAGATCATTATTCCCTAGGGTGGGGGGAAGCAAAACTTGAAAGGCCAGAACTGAAACTTGCACAGGCAAAAAAACAACAGCAACCCTACATAAGCAAAAAGATTGCAGCTGGTGCCTAAAGATGATAGGGAAGATCTGTTTAAAGGTTGGTCAGATTTCCAAGCAAATGCAGAACTTCAGAGAACCAAAGGCCTTCATACTCAAAGTGATAGTCTTTTCTTGGTGCAGTGAATACAGTACAGTCTGAAGGAAAGTTCCAGGAAACATAGGATACCAGGTCAGCCAGATAATACCACTAATCCAGTATTCTTTCTTTCTGGTCCTGAATCTCTGAGATAGCAAGCAGGGGTCTTTCAAATCTCCTGCTACTGGAAATATTTTTAGACCAGCTTTCCCCAACCTGGTGCCCTCTAGATCAGCTTCTCTCAAACTTTGGTTCCCCACATGTTCTTGAACTACAACTCCCATCATCCCTGACCACTGGCGAAGCTGGCTAGGAATGATGGGAGTGGTAGTCCCACAGCATGCAGAGATTCAAGGTTGAGAAAGGCTAATAAAAATATTTTGGAGTACGACTCCCAGTACACCCAGACGTTGTAGTCCAAAACATCTGGAGGGCACCAGGTTGGCAAAGGTTCTTTAGACAGATACCATAGATTGTCGTTGTGTCAATAGGTGTGTGTGTGTGTGTGTGTGTGAATCTGAACTTATTCTATGGTTTATTACTGTAGATCATGGCGTAAGTAAGAAGATTGGCATTACTAAACATGACAGGTGACCCACCATTATGAACTTTCTTGAACCCTGGTACCAGTCTAATCTCAAAGCATGCCCTGGAAGGCATTCATAAAATATCTTGAGTTCCTCACACCTCGTAAAAGTCAGCACATGTAAATCAAGTTGCCAGTAAACTCTGTTTAACACCTGAATGGATGACATCAAGATAATGGTGAGATAATTTTAAGACAGGAGGCGGGCAAAGGATGGCCAGGTTTAGTCAATTGCTCACTGGGAACATATTCTTTCAACCTTTTGTTAAGCACAACACATGGTAGCAGGCAGGAAACTCTGGGATAAAATGAGATGGGGGACACTTTGCTTGCCAGTAGAAAAGGATGTGAAAAGGATCTAGGAGTCTTAGTAGATCACAAATTGAACATGAGTCAACAGTGTGAAGAAGCGGCAAAAAAGGAGACCAGGAACTGGAAGAAAATGTGAACACAGAGTAGGAAGAGAGGAAGCGTCACATGCAGGGTCTAAAATGGCAGGACACACAATTTGCCCTGGATACAAATTAGCCTAGGCAAGCAGGCAGCCTGATTTTATGAGAAAGTGAAATTCCAGAAAGAACATATTAGTGTGCTATTTTGCTAAATTGCAAACAAATAAATAACATTAGATTTATACAACAATTGAACATTTAGCAAGAACGCTCCTTGCTACAGCAAATCAACTATAATAATTTCCTAGGAAAATAAAGGGCTGATTAGAAAAGAGAAAACAGGAGGGTATTAAATGGTGGTTACTCAGCAAAAGCATCACTCCTTGCCAGTTAATGACACAGAGCCAAGTAAATAACAGAAAGCATGTTCAAGTTGCATTGAAAACTTTGGGACTGGATATAAGTTATAAGCTCTGGTCACGATCTGGCAGGATGTTCTCCTATGCAAGTCCAGTTAAAATGAACGGAAGCAGCTCTCTGCATTTGAATGGAGCAAGCACAGGAGCTTCAAATGTGACTAATTTCAATGGAATTTAAGCATGGATATATTTTCTTCCAGTTGCACCCACAGAGTTAGATTTATATATTTCAGTATATATTCAAAGGCCGCTTCAAGACATACTATGGTGGAATCTACACACATATTTTTAAAAAAAACTCTGTGAAAATGCTTTATTTTAAAACCTTTTGAAAAATACATTGAATTTTGCATAGCTCACTGTCGCTGTCTAGTGCCACATTTGTGTACTGCACTTTACAACACATTTAAAACATTTTATGTGCAGCTGTATAGCTGGGTCCTACGAGGTTTATTATAATACACAGCAAAAAGTTAGATTAGCTGAGTGATGGGCAAATTTACCCAGACTCAGTTCAGATTGGTAGCAGTGGAGAATACTGGGGGTGGGGGGATTGAGAGAGACAGAGCTTTAAATTCACTATTTTAGTAGACATTTTGTATATTGGATTCCTCACGGGCACAAAAAAGTAGGAGGTTCACACCGCTGCAGGAGATGGATTTATCACAGACACCCCATGAAAAGTATGAGGGACACTCCACAGATGCTCTGGTGCTCCCAGGGCAGTCATATCCACCAGGGCCCAAGAGTGAGGAGAAGATCACACTTTAGTGAGGCCAAGGGACCCAAGAGCCCAGTCCAGGCTGCAACCCCACTGCAATGAGGGGAGGAAAATGAGGCTCAATCAATAGGAGATCTTTGAGGATATTTATGGAAGGTTATTCCCCTGTATCTACATATGTTCAGTACCTGGCATCTCTGTAGGACTGGGAGAGAAGCCTTTCTGGAGCCCCAAATTCACTGCCAATCTGTGTCAACAATGTGGTGTTAGATGTATCTGTGGTCTGACTCAGTATAAGGTAACTTCCTGTGTTCTTTTGATGCTCGTACCAGCAAAAGAATGCTCTCATAACACCATTAAGTTCAGAATCTAACTGCACCACAGTGTCACCTAACAGCCCTGTGATGGAAAGTGGAAACTTACTCCCATAGATCCTGCTGGCCTTGTATACCAAACCTGTCTTAAACCATGCCCATTTTTTTAGCCTCCTCCTCCTCCCAGGTTTGACTGTGGTTCTTCAAGGCAGCCGGCATCAGTATGGAAAAAACTCGATAGGTAGCTATCATCACTTCGACAAATGGATGAAAACTAGTCTCTGAATCTCTTCTCGTTCTTCCTCCACGCTGCATTTCCTGAGAATTCTTTGTGGTGAATGGATTGGCGCTGCTTAGACCAACAAGGAACCCCCCCCCCCCTTTTCACAGCATCTGTAAACAATTAACAGGAATGCTAGCAAAAGCTCCTCTCAAAAGGGTGCTGTTCTTACAGAGCTATCGTGGAATTATGTCTTTGTGCAGTGTAATCTCTACGAAGTGCCCTTGGGCAGGAAGCCATAGTAAGCAAGCTGGTGGGTTCATGATATCTTCTTATCTTACAGGTTTGCCTAAGTAACATGTACCTGCAAGGTCTCTAGGATTTTAGGGTGGTTTTTTTTTGTTTGTTTTTAAACTTACTGAACTCAATGGATATTGTACCACATCTCCTGCTTTCAGAATACTTGATGTTTACTTTCATCTATTTCCTCCCTTTTTTGATTTCATTTTAAACACAGGGAAGACGTGGAGCTCAGAGTTGCAGCATCTGCTTTGCATACAGGAAGTCCCAAGTTCATTCCCTGGCCAGAGGTGGAGCAACCTGCTGTGGTACCCGGAGTGGCACTCATCCCAGGTGGTGTGGTGCGCATCCCAGGGGGCCTGGCGTGCTGCCCTCAGGGGCGTGGGACGCTGCCCACAGGGGCGTGGTGCATGTCCTGGGGGAGTGAGCGGTGAGCAGCATGTGCCCCGGGAGGTGACGCCAGTTGGGGGTTGGCATTTTGTCACACACACCCCCTTTGGAATGGCACCCAGGGGGAACTGCCACCCCCCACCCCATCCCCGGCATCTCCAAGCAGAGCAGGAAATGCCCCATGTCTGAAATCCTGGACAGCCACTACCAGTCGTTGTACACACTGCTGAACTAGTGGCCTGACTCTGTAGAAGGCATCTTCCCATGGTCCTGTTTCATCTTAATCATTTCAAAGTATAATTCAGTCTCTTGATTTCCTTCCCAGTGAATATTTTTCTCAGAAATTGCCCTGTCTAGGAACTTCAGGTATCCTCCCCACAATGTCAGCGTCTGATGTGACTTTAGCATGGGCACATTGAGTCTATAGATTTAGCATCTTCCACCCAAGTTGCATTGATGAGGCAGGTATGGAAACACCTAAAATATAGAGTTGGATATACAGGACAGTTTCTTCAGGCATTGTAAAACCAGGGATAACCAATGTGGTGTCCTCCAGATTGTAAGGGATGATGGGAGCTGAGCAACACCTGAAGAACTACATGTTTTCCACCCCCTGTCCTGGACCTTTGCTCTCTAGCTGATGCATCTTGACCACTGATTCCAGGTGTGCCAATCTGAGTAAAATATTGGGGGAGCCCAGGTAAGCCCCACCCCACATAACTGAACATAACACGACATAGCACGCACACACCATTTGAATGCCTATCCACTATGGGGGCCCCAGCCCCCCTACATATTTTATTGGGGGCCCGAAGAGACCTCAGCCCCTAGAAGTTGGCTCCTATGACTGATACATAGATTCTTTGTCCTCTCTGGAAGATGAGAAACTTGTTCTTTACTGCTCAGAAGAATGAGCATTGGAGACCTTCTTCCTTCTGTGCCAGTTATTGGACTAGAAGAGCCTCATCTCTCTGCATTCTTCCCAGTGCAGTGACACTATGAAGTAGTAATGTTCTATGAATTCAGGAATGTGGTGGTGCTAAAGTCAGTCTATTCCTGTTCCATTACCTACCGAATTCTAGTCTTCATTTGAAAAATTCAACCCAAGTTGAAAAAATATGTTCCACATACAATTACAGCTAAGCACATTGGGAAGCATTTCCAAAGCTTATATTTTCAAGAGTTCCTTCTCAATCTTACTTGCCCTCTTTCAGTTCCCATTTCCATGGAAACAAGGTAGAAAAGGCTGTCACTGAGCACTGTACAAGCAACAGTCAGGATTGACAACAGGAGATCTTGCAGATACATTTTAGCTGCTGGAGGTCAGCAGAAAATAGTGCTAGGAAACCAAGTCACAATCTATATGAAGCAACGTGCATTGTCTCCTGAATGGCACACAAAGTAAAGCAAGGCCGATGAGATCATGAGGTAAATGAATATTCTTCCCACATACACAGTCACATAAATCCCTCTGGCTGCAGTTCAGCACTTGGGGACCAATGGGGTTGTGCATACCTACCTGTGTGCTGGATTGTGGCCAATCCTTTTTTCCCCACCAGGCCATTAAATCAAAGTTGTTTCTTTCAGAGCCTTACACAATAAAACACAGTTTGCATCTTTATTTCCCCCTTCATTCTTTATATGTGCAGCAAAGCAGCAGTCTGCACATCTATCACCCAAACTATAAGCTTGGCGATACAATGTCCGTGAGGTGCTCTTTGTCACTTGATGGTTGGCAAGATTGGTGCCAGTTTGAGGGAACCCTCAGCAAAGTGTCCCCGGTGGACCCTTCCTGTAAGAAGTGGGTTGATCTGGTGATGGGAACAGCAGGAGTCCATTTAAGTTTCCCACAATGACACTCGGTCAGGGACACTGGGGGAAATTTAAAGGATGGCTCACAGACCAAGACATCAGGGCAGGTGTCAGGGCCAGCTGGTCCTACCAAGGGTGTCGAGAGCTGGCGCCAAGCCTGGCACCTGGATGCAGCATTCACCAAGTGAGCAATTGCATCACATATGTCGAGCTCTAAACTCACCACCCAGAAAGGTTCTGTGACTTCCATGAGTATGGGAAGGTGAATTTATTCGCTTCCAGTGCCACACAAAAAAGTGCCTGTTACAGAGACGAAAGATACATGATGGATAACACTGACATGAAATAACAACGTGAGCCAAGGGGGTGCTCAGTAATTACATTCAGTGTCCAAAAGGAGAAAACACGATCTCATTGACTCCAATCAGTCTCTCCTTGTTCGACATTCCGACTAGAGCACTTTCCTAAATAAGATCTAAAGCCTCATTTATTCTACTCTCCTTCCACACACACACACACACACCCTTCACCTTTGCTTTTGAATCAGACTCTATTAGCAAAGGTGGCCACTTTCCTTATTGCAAGAAGGGCTTGGCAGCACCCAATGCGGCATTAAGCGAAACAAAAGAAAAAATATATACAAGAAAGAAAAGGGCAACAACCGGACAGCTCCACCAGTTTGCGGGTGGTGCTGATAATGCCAGGGTTGCAGGTTTGATCCCTGTATGGGGCAGCTGCAATGCAGGGGGCTGGGCTAGATGATCCTCAGGGTGCCTTCCAATTCTACAGTTCTATGATTCTATGAACTCCGAATGGTACCAAAGTGTGACATCAGGAATTGGCACCAGGCCTCCGCAATGTTTGGGAGAAGTTGGCGCCTCGACATCCAGTACCTTTCCATATAGCAGTTTATTGTTGACTCCCCATTACTATGCATGCAAATTTTCTGCAGCATTCATACGACATTATCCTCATCAAAATGCTATCCCATAATATTTCCCCATTAAATCCAGGTTACCTCTCTCTCTCTCTCTCTCTCTCTCTCTCTCTCTCTCTCTCGTGTATGTGTTACTTGTGGGATTTTCAGGAACAATTGGGAAAATAACTTGGGTTTGAATCCATAATAAACAGCCATGGTGGGGGAAAGCACCCCGGATGTATTCAGTATTTTCTTCAGTAGGTAACGATAGGTAAAGATTAAAAGAGATGTCAAGGTAGCAGGAAGAACACTGGTAGTGATGTCAAATGTCATGAAACGTAATGCAAAAAAGTACAGTCCCTGATCATTCAAATAAAGTTTAACAAAAAAATAAGCACAGCTACCATTCATAACAGCAGCTATTGGTGGCAGGGCTACTGTGAAAATGGCCACTCTGCTTGTTTTGCATACATTTAAACTTTCATGATCAGAAGCCATACTTTTTTGCATTTTGTTTTAAAGACATTTGGCCCGCAATTCATGTTTCCTCCACCACCACCCATACTCAGCTGCCAACTGAGAAAATAATTTCATGTGTTCAGTGAAGTAGACTCTGGTCCAGAAAAAGCTGTCCTGAGATATATGATCTGAAGGCACATGAGGCTACTATCTTCCTGAAACTAAGCAGGACAGGGGCTGGTCATCAGTGCCTGGATGGGTGCCGACATGGAACCATGGGAATGTTGCTTCCAGCATGGAAGAAAAATCAGATTGTGGCCTCCAAGATGCTAAATGACTCTTATTTTTGCCCACTGGGAAAAATGATTTGGTTCCAGCTGCACAGCCTTTCAGAATCCTAATACTGTGGACATCTCTTTAGATCTTTTTTTAATGCTAGGGGTTACTAAGCTTTACCCTTTTACACTTTTGCATGTCTTTTCCTCCATGATGGTATATGTGTCATTTTTCAGGAAGGATTTTTCCCCTTCAATGCTATATAATGCTTTTTTTAAAAAAACTGAGAAACTCAGAAGTAAAACCATCTGCTCCTGAGATATACACCTGTGTGCGAGAAACACACAGTCGGTTCCTAGCCTGCACGTTGACTTGGATCTCAAGAGGTGAGATTCTTATCCTGGATTCGGCTGACACTCTCAGCTCCCTTCCCAAAGCCACTAAACAGCGGACTTGGCGGAACATTTCTTGAGGAAATGGGAAGGGTATATGAAGGAAGCCAACTTCTTCTTGGGTTCCTTACAGCCCTAAAGACAGACTGGCTTTGCTGAATTTTGAAGACTTTTCAGCAAACCTGCGCCAAGTTTCGAATGACTCAGGGTTAGGCTTCAAAGAGGCTGAGCTGAGTTATGATTCCACCTTAAACCAATCTGAGACTTGGCAGTGGGGACGGAATTTGCCATAAGATTTGGGTTTACTTGAAACTGAAACTCACACAGGGATGCAAGGATGTGTAACTTGAAACGGAAAATTCATTTCTAAGAGTTCTTGTGGAGTTCCTAGGGGCTGTAGGAGGTAGGCCTGGCCATGTTCCTCCATTTCTCCCTTCCCATGTGGGTGGCGTCGTGATGCTTACTGCAGCTCTGAAAGATTATTCATTGCTAAGAAGCCAGAGATACAAAACAGGGAGAAATATGTAATGCAGCCCAAAGGCTTCTCTTTGTTTTTCATGGAGAATTTCACAGGTCTTTTGATGGGGAAGAGGGAAGAGGGTTACAAGTTTATGGTCTAAATGTGTTTAGCCTTGGGCAAATGCAATGCGCTTTGGGTGCAGTCTACCAGAAGGAAGTTTTCCTGCACAAGCAATGTTCGAACGAATGGAAGCTTTGCTGGAGCACTGCCAGGTTCCTACGCAGTTCTCGCTTGTCTCAACGGAGTCTTATCTACCTAGCAAATTGTGACCCTTATGATCGCAAGCGTCCAGAGCAAGCAACAGCATTACAGGCAACGAAGCAGTAAGAATACCAAATAGATGCAATCAACCTTTCCGCTGACTTTAAAAATGCACAGGAATACCTGTCAATATGAAAAGCAGCAGTAAAGCGTGGTTAGCCCTGCTTGGGCACAGAGCAGAGTATAGAGTCAGGGTTTTATGCAACTGGTAAGGCTGTCATCAGCCAAACAGGAAGGGAAGCAATTTTCAGCTTCCCCCTCTACACCAGAGAGTTGGAGGGCCATATGGAGCTGATTTGGGGAGGTGGCACTGGGCTTATAAATGGTTGAAAACTGCAGCTGGAAGGCTTACAGTGAGTTGAGAGACACCACTGGACACAACCCTCAGCCTCCAATTGATGGACAGGGAAGGAGAGGTCGTGCTACTGGAGGGTGCAGCTGCCCTTGAGGTTCGAGCACTGGAGCACCACCTTTTTTAAAAGGCTTGAGGCAGACAGTAATCTTGTGGGAAAGTAAAAAGTCATTTGAAGAGGGGATCACTGCTCCCAAGGTGAGTACATTTTCACATCTGATAAGCACAGGCTGGCCCAAGAAATGCCTGAGGTGAAAGAGAAGATGCCTTCTCCCCTCCCCCCCCCCATTCCATGTACAGAAGTTGACTCTTGCATCAACAGTGGCAATGGGGCAATGACCTCCATTGCACCTGAGGGCAGCAGGCTAGCTTAGAGGGTGCAGAGGAGGCCATGCACCCTACACAGCTCTGTCACCCAACACTTTGCTGCCACTCCCTCCCATGTATCTGCTGCCCGAGGCAGTCACCTCACTCTGTCTGTCTGATGGTAGGGCCAGTCCTTCAAGTTTTGCAGGATTCATTTTTCCCCCTTGCTTCAAAAAAATTTCCAAAATCTGTTTGACCAGAGATGACTGTTATGATTGGATGATTTGCAGTAGATTCGTATCTTTTCCTGACTGCCAGCTGTTTAACAATGGCAACAATTGTTTTTGTTTTCCATATCACCCTGTGAGAATCCTTAATCTTTAAGAATGTAAGATGAGTCCTATTGGATAAGGAGGAGAAGGGGCAGGTCTGTCTGGTCCAGCATTCTGTTCTCACAGCGCTTAACCAGGTGCCTCCAAAAAGCCCAAAAGCAGGGTATGAGCACAATCTGTAGTAACTTCGATATAAATGTGTGCCCGTACATGCAGATCTTCCGAGCATATGGTTCATGGAGTTAGGGATGGGAAACACTGTCAATTTCAGCTTCTCTTAGTTTCCCATTTGGCTAGTCTTAGGTTCATTTCTCCACATAAGTTTGTGATTTATTTATTTTTAAGTTCTTGTGAAAATTATTCAGCATTTTAATATGGACATCTCCTAATATGCACATTTTTGCAAGCAAATTTCCATAATAAAATGCATTTTTGTATGTTGCTTCATGCTACTTCCACACACATTTCCCCCTAATATACACATCTTGGGTAGGAGGACAGCCTTGCACAAATCAGAGAAGTGTGAATTTCAAAGCATAGCTGCATTTCAGGTCATATTTGGGGAGCTTCTGATTAAAACCTAAACCAAAATCAAATCCTAGTCTATCTCTGCATAGGTGCACCCATTGTTTTCCTTGGTGGATCATGGCTTCCAGTTAAAAATAGTTTATAAGGGAAGATATGGTTGATGCGTGCTTCTTTTGTGTTCTCCTTGGATAGATGAAATAAGGAAATAGACTATGAGAAAAGTGGACACAATACATCCAAACTAACTTGTTCTCAAGACAGCTACTTTCAGGAACGAGAAGAAGAAGATCCCCAGGATGCTACTTTAGCTGGAGAACTACTCAAGCATCTTGAAGAAACATGCAGACTTTGAAAGGAGAAGCTGTGAGACCCCCAACAAACTTCTATTTATTTTCATGATAAGGTAGTGATGACTGTCTGCGGAAGTCATATATCATTTCCCCGGAGAAACTCCCAAGCGTTAAAGCATATTTTCTTTTTATTCTACTCTATAATAGTAAAAACCAATTACACCCACTCCTCCTGGCTGTCTTCTTGGATTATATTTAGAGTACTAATCTGACTAGTACAGCTGTCACCCAATTAGAGAAATCTTAGTTGAATAATCATATGTTTAATTGATTATAACCGCTTAAATTTGCATTTGACTGCAATAGTGGGGTTTGGGGGGGGTGCGCTTCTTCTGGCCTTAAATGATAGGAGGAGGTGCCCATCTTAAATGATAGGAGGAGGTGCCCATTTGTAGGAGGAGGTGCCCATCTTAAAGGAGACATCCCGTGTGAGTGTGAAAAGAGGTCCAACATGTCACATTGCATTGGCAACATCTATGACTGGAAAATGTAAATGTTCTCCCTTACCCCCCCCCAAAAAAAATCCAACGTGAGTGGCTGTGCCATTCCTTTGACAGGCAAGCGGGAGAGTACATCTGCATTTGTACACCATGTCAAAGGTTTAAAGATTGAGCTGAAATGATAGGAAGCCCAAATCAGAGTCCTGTTTTGCAGCCAAGCTTCCACCAGGGGAAAGATTCCCAGCCTATGAATGGCCTGTAGTCCAGGGGTCGGCAATTTTTTTTAGCCGCGGGCCAGTCCATTGTCCCTCAGACTTTGTGGAGGGCCAGAGAAGTGGCACCGGGGGGGGGGGAGCTGGAAGAAGAGGCGAGGGGGACAGTAGTCCTCCTCCTCACCCCCACCCCCCCAGCCGCTGCGCTTACCTTCCCAGGGGCTGCTGCTTCTTCTCATGGGTAGGCAGAGGGAGCTCATCCACTCCACTCTCTGGCCTACAGGAGCACCAGGACGGTCGCAGCGGAGGAGGGAAGATGAGAGGAGAGAAAGGGTTGGCTCTGGAGAGGGGCTGCTTAAAATGGCGCTCAGCCAGCTCAGCCCAGCCCCCTTCCTCCTCTAGGCAGGGCAGGGAGAAGCCAGGAGGAGGGAGGGAGGAGGCGGCGCCGCAGTGTGTGTGAGGGAGGGGGAGATGGAATGGTGCAGGGGGGAAATAGCGCAGCCCGAATGAACAGAATCCCCATGCCAATCCACAGACAGTCCGCAGGCCAGATCATGAAGGCAATTGGGCCTGATCCAGCCCTCAGACCTTAGTTTTCAGACCCCTGCTGTAGTCAGTGGCTAGCATGAACTGGCAACCATTGAGAGACTTTTGCAAATGGCAACTTGGAATGGGCCTGAGAGACATATAAGCAATCATCCGCTCTGCAGCATCTGCTATCACATCAAAATAAAAGGTCCTCACTCTAGGCTGGCTCCAAGTCTGAGAAGACCACCCACAAACTGCATGGTGCTCTGCTGATAAAGCCAGTGGCCCAACCCTCTGTTTTGTTAGCAGTTCATTTTAAAAAGGTGCATTATTGTAGAAAGCCAGTGCAGTATAGAGGTTGGAGTGTTGGACTAGGATTTGGGAGATCAAGGTTCAAATCCCTACTCTTCCATGGAGCTCACTGGGTGAGCTTGGTCCAGTTACTTTCTCTCAGCTTTAACTACTTCATGAGGTTGTTGTGAGGATATGAGGAAGAGGAGTTCCTTGGATGAAAGCTGGGGATTGATTGATTGATAGCTAGATATATACAGAATAGGAAAGATAGTCATGGATTTAACCTTTCAACACTGGCATACTTTTAGGGGTGGGTTCTCTGTGATTGCCTGAACTTTTTTTCTGCTGGCAAAAGATTCAGAGAATTATGTGTCCTGCATATTTAACTTTATCTTGGAAAAAAATCACAGTTACTCATTCATTTTTATCTCTGCAACCTCAGGGGAACGGCTTCCAAATTCTTCAAATGCATTGCCAATTTCCCTCCAGTAACTAGAATGTCACCTGGCAGCCTTTGCAGCAACTGATCCATGATAGGGATGCTGGCTATGCCATATGGCAAAAGGTTTTTATTGCAGGCTTCCCCAACTGCGCCGGCCGAGGCTTGATGGGAATTGTAATCCAAAACATCTGGATGGCAGCAGGTTGAGGAAGTTTGATGGTGTCAATAGTCAGATTCAAGAAGAGGAGACCTCAATAGCTACTTGTTGGTAGGACCAATAAGAACTATTGACTCGCAGCCAGCTTGGAAAACCTTGGGGGTTTGCAACAGGATATTGATCTAGAGTCAGGACTGAGTTTCCTGAAAGTTTATAATGTTCACAATTTGGAGTTGTGCCATCTTGCGCGCACAGAGTGGGAGGTGCCCACTCACAACAAGACACTGCAGAACTCATGACTTCTCTCTGGAAAGCTGTTAGCTGTGTGTCTCACCCTCAAAGCACCAAGCATGGGTCAACCTTAGCGACGCTAGAAATAGCTCTAGGTTGAAGAGCCAAAGAAACCTTCCTCTTAATGGCTACTAGCCATGATGGCTGGGCTCTGTCTCCATGGCCAGAGGCAGAAATGTATACATGGTGTCTTTTGATACCATCAACCATGTTTTTCTTCTGGGGTTCTGCAGGGTTCGCTCCTGTCCCATATGGTGTTAAACATCTACATGAAATGGCTGAGTGGGGTTATCCGGAGGTTTGGAGTATGTTGATGATACAGTGGTACCTCAGGTTAAGAAATGAATTCGTTCTGGAGGTCCGTTCTTAACCTGAAGTACCACTTTAGCTAATGAGGCCTCCCACTGCCACCGCACGATTTCTGTTCTCATCCTGAAGCAAAGTTCTTAACCCGAGGTACTGTTTCTGGGTTAGCAGAGTCTGTAACCTGAAGCGTCTGTAACCCAAGGTACCACTGTACTCAGTTCCTCTTCTCCTTTACATCTGCAAGTCAGGCAGTGGAAGTGCTGGACTCGATAATGGACTGATTGAGAGCCAACAAACCAAAACTTAAACAAGGTAAACCTGAGGCACTGGTAGTGGGTAGTTCCCTAGACTGGAATGGTTGGGAATTTGCCTACTCTTGATGGGGTAACGCTTCCTCTGTAGGAGTGGGTATGTAGCTTGGGGGTACTCCTGGATCCTTTGCTGTCACTTGAGGCTCAGGTGGCCTCAGTGGCACAGAGTGCCTTCCATCAGCTTCAGCTCATGGCCCAGCTGCAATCTTATCTGGACAGGGATAGCCTAACTTCTCTTGTCTATCCTCTGGTAACCTCGAGGTTAGATTACTGCATTGTGTTATACGTAGGGCTGCCTCTGAAGCTAGTGCAGAATTCACTGGGGCAAGATGGTTTGAGCATATTACACTGATCCTAGTCAGACTGCACTGGCTACCATTTAGTTTCTGGGCCCAATTCAAAGTGCTGGTTTTGACCTATAAAGCCTTAAATGGCTCAGGACCGCAATTCCTCAAGGACCGCCTCTTTCTGTCTGAACCTATCCAGACCCTGAGATTATCTTCTGAGGCCCTTCTTCATGTGCCTCCTCCATGAGAGGTCCAGAGGGTGGCAACAGGAGAACGGGCCTTTTCTGCAGTGGCTCCCCGTTTGTGAAATGCTCTCCCTAGGGAAGCTCACCTGGTGCCTTCATTATACACCTTTAGGCACCAGGCAAAAACGTTCCTCTTTAACCAGGTCCTACCCCTGATCTATTCAGAATAGCCTATTCTCAGCATTTGGATGGTTATTGCTACACAGAACATTAACCCATCACCACCACTTTCAATAAGAGGCTTTCAAATGTCTTAACAAGAATTCACTCGTCTGTTGCATTACTTTCTCCTGAATTTGTTTTGTTCTCCTGTTCTCAAGTCTACTTTGCTTGCACTGTTTCCTTGGAGCAAAGTTTTCTGGACCAAAGTGATGCTGGTTTCAAAGCAATACTTCGTTCCTCAGGCTCCTCAACGAGGAGTTGACTCACTCTCTTTGGAAAGGGCAGTCATTCTTGATGGGCCGAAACCTTGGCCTTGATGTGAAACTGTTAAGTAACTCTTCCGAAACCAAAGCTTTGAAATGTGCCCTGCCAAGCCAGCTAGCAAAGAGTTCTGAGAAACCTAAAAAGGCAAAGTTATGTGATCTGGACTTTTTCCTTGCAAAATGAAGACACATTAACCCTGAGGTCCAGAGTACAGAGGGGCTGTATGAATGGAAAGGCCTGATGATGGAGTCAGTAGTTCAGTTAATGTTTAGCAAACGTATTTGGTGACAAAACATTGCCAAACAATACTGATAGCATTAGGATTCCTCCTAAGCCATGCCCAATGTCCCATGAGCATCCCCCCCTTCTTTATTTTAGGCACCTATCATTAGCTCTCTCTGGACTTTCATTGTGCCTACACTTTTCAGTGCCACTCCAGGAAGGGCGGCTGGCTGCTACCATCTTGCCACATTTCCTGGGGTAGCTTCAGAGCCAGCCAACCAGCCATGCCCTCCTTGGGCTGCCCATTCCTTTGCCCCCCACCCCCCACCCTGCTTCCTGTTTTTCTTTTCCAGCTGACAGTCACCATTCCATGGCTACTGAGCATGCTTAATCCACATTAGGCTGCTATTATGATTTTTAGAGGGTGCCGCTTTATTTTATTTTATTTTAAAATGTACTTTGATGAACCCCAAGGCCTCCACATGCATGCTAGTAAAGGTAAGGGGACCCCTGACCATTAGGTCCAGTCGTGGCCAACTCAGGGGTTGCAGTGCTCATCTCGCTTTACTGGCCGAGGGAGCCAGTGTACAGCTTCTGGGTCATGTGGCCAGCATGACTAAGCTGCTTCTGGTGAACCAGAGCAGCGCACAGAAACGCCATTTACCTTCCCGCCAGAGCAGTACCTATTTACCTGCACTTTGACATGCTTTTGAACTGCTAGATTGGCAGGAGCAGGGACCGAGCAACGGGAGCTCACCCCGTCGCAGGGATTCGAACCACGACCTTCTGATTGGCAAGTCCTAGGCTCTGTGGTTTAATCCACAGCGCCACCCGCGTCCCCATGCTAGTAGCCTCCTCTTATTTTCAGTGGTCCTTGTTTTACTCCATTCCTGCCAGCATACACGCCACTTGAGTTCAGCGTTAGTAGGACTGATGTTAGCTTCAGTCAAACTGACAGCCATCTCTGTGGTGAAACCTGCAAAATCTCAAGACGAGTCGGGGAAAGCCCTTGGCATCCCTAATTACTTTCAGCTCCACACAGTACCTCACTTTGAAGGTTCAGTGTTGCTTCCTCTTTCCTGTTCAGGATCACACATATAGCCAAACTATCAAACAGATGGAGCCACTTATTCTTCCCAGAAAATCTACAGCTAGACTGCTCACTGCAAGAATTCCCATCTCCTTACGATTGCCTCTAATGTGTGGTTACATCTACACCATACATTTAAAGCACATTTAAAGTGTGTGGCTTTCCCCCAGGGAATCCTGGGAACTGAAATTTACCCCCTCACAGAGCGGCAGCGCCCAACACCCTGAATGAACTACATTTCCCAGGATTCTTTGCAGGAAGCCATGTGCTTTAAATGTATGCTATGGATGTGGCCTTATTTTAAGAACATGAAAGCAAAGAAGGAGATCTTATGGGCCAGGCCAAACATCTGTCTTGTCCAACATCCAGTTCCCACAGTTGCCAAGCAGTTGCCTATGGAAACTCCACAAGCGCAATAGCTCTCTTCACCAGAAACAAAAGGATCTGCTCATTTAAGTTCTCCCCATTTCTCACTTTTCCAGTTAAAATTCAATACTCCACATTTTTGCAACAATTTGCACTGTCGTTTTCTATTTTTTAAAAAAAAAATCCTCCTGAAAATTCATCAGGATGTTAATGCAAATCTCTCCTACTAAACATATTTTTTCTGCTGCTTTTGAATGACGTACACCTTTTTTTGCAAGCTATTTTCTCTACTGCAACACATTTTTGTATATTATTTTCATGCTCAGTTGGTTAGAGCATGGTGCTGATAATGCCAAGGTTGCAGGTTCAATCCCCATATGGGACAGCTGAATTGCAGGGGGTTGGACTAGATGATCCACAATGTCCCTCCCAAGTCTACAATTCTATGAATATATTTATTTTTGTGCATGTGCTTCCCTGATGTATGCATTCTCTTAAACACTGGTTGGAGAGCTGCATCACAAAATCCAGATAAGTGGGAATTTCGAAGGATGGTTGTGTTTCAGTGCTCATATTGTTTCAGAAAGTGTGAACTTGATGGATTCACCTGTCAATGCAAACTGAATCAACTTTCTCTCCCATCCCTGCTCTCCACTCATAATATCCAGAGGTCGTGTCTCTTATTTAGGCAGTATTCCTGGCAGTGCTGGGATGGCACAAATGAATTTCTAGAAACTATAGGAATTTCTGCAAAAAAAGGTAAAATGCAATTGGGTGCTCAACACATTGGTAATTACTGTGATATTTTCTTTTCCATCATTTGTTAAACCACAAATATATTCTGCTGTACTCATGCACCATGTCTGCACTGATGCTACATAACGTTCCGCCCCATAACCTTTCTCCCTCTTCCTTATTTTCTTTCTTTCTCGCTTCGGCAGCACATATACTAAAATTGTAACGATACAGAGAAAATTAGCATGGCCCCAGCACAAGGATGACACACAAATACAGTGGTACCTCGGGTTACAGACTCCGCTAACCCAGAAATAGTGCTTCAGGTTAAGAACTTTGCTTCAGGATGAGAACAGAAATCGTGCTCCGGCGGCATGGCAGCAGCAGTAGGCCCCATTAGCTAAAGTGGTGCTTCAGGTTAAGAACAGTTTCAGGTTAAGTACAGACCTCTGGAATGAATTAAGTACTTAACCTGAGGTACTACTGTATTTTCTTTCTGTATTTCTTTTTCTTTTTCTTATAATTTTAAAACTTCAATAAATAATATATTTTAAAAATGCAACTGGAACATGCTTTGCTCAGCTGTGTGAAGAAGACAGCAAACATGTATTCAAATCCAATCAGCCAGACTTCAAGGCAAAATGTTGTGTGTGCATAACTTCAGAAGGGTATCAGACTTAGATATGAAGACTTATTGGGGGAAGGAAGAGTTCATGAACTTTTCAGGGGAGTTATTTACTTCTCCAGCTTTGTTCCATGGGATGTTGATAATACCTCACATATTTACCATGGGTGCTAAAGAAGCAGTGAGCGGGGAAATTAACTGAATACATTTCTAAGCATTTCTCAATATCCTTCTGAAAATAATAATAATAATAATAATAATAATAATAATAATAATAATAATAATCCCTGTTTTGCAAATGGTGTGGGATATTTAAATCAAATGAATTCAGATTCAGGGGAGCACACAAGATAGATGTACACACAGTGTGCACAACTATTCAGTGAGGCAGAGAAGCAAAACACCAGGCGACATTCCCATAACTCTTCCCTGCATAAATGGCATTGCCTTAATTTCAGGGCAAGTCTATAACAGTCTTGTCCTTCACCCTGACATCTTTATACCTAACATCTGTTGCTGATACAGCATTACAAGTTCTCTTGTTTACACTATGTTGTTGAATAAATATAATGGCAAGAATTTGCAGAATTGACAGATCCAGCTCTCTTGAGCACTCCTCACTGGGTGCTTTCAAGTGAAAATAAGTGTGTGGCTTATGTAGGAAGAGTGTACAGTGCTCTCCCCTGTGTATGTCTTCTCGTTGATAAACCCCACTGAGTTCAACAAGTCTTACTCTCAGGCAAGTGAAAATAGGATTGTGGACTAAAGTACTAAGAGCTAGGCTCTAAATAGCAGGACTTAAAAGAGCTATATGGGATCAGAGTTGTGGGTTTTGAACTGAAAAGGCATTTACACACCACTGGGTGCATAAAATGATTTGACTAATGCCTCCGTGTGTGTGTGTGTGTGTGTGTGTGTGTGTGTGTGGTTTTTTAAAACACACACACAAAACACACACCTTTATTATATATTGTGTAGGTTGGTAATTGTGTTATTCATCATTTAATGTCATTCTAAATATTAGAGGGGGGAAACCTATAGCTGCCCTTCAGGCTACAGAAAGATAAGTGAAGGAAAGTCAAAATACAAGAGGAAAATATTAGTACAACCTGGACACAATGGACTTTTCCTCTCAGTCTCCCACCACACTGATTGCTCTCTTTCACATAGGGCACTTGGAGGGTGTGCGACTGGGAGACTGGAAGTGGAGTGGTGGAGGATAAAGTGGAGTCAGGTGGGAGAGAGAAGCAGGGTTGCTAACTTCATGGTTCCATGATGGCCACATGTAAACCTGTTCTCAGAATGGCTTTGCTTGCCAGGAGTAATAAACCTTAAGTTTCTTTACTCTTTCAACCAGCAGTCATACCAGACAATATATTTTATGCACTCCATTTTACGATCTCTTGCCAACACCAGCAAGATTTGGAAGTATGGTTCAGCATATCTTATCCTTTAGTTACATAGAAAGCTGCCTTATACCAGATTAGACTATTTGCTTATCTGGCGCAGAATTGTGCCCATCCATATGTTATCAGACTCATATTCTTTTCAACCCTAGCTGGCAGAGCCAAGAGTCAGAGATGCTGGCAGCAGCAGCAATCTAACAACATTTGGAGAACCTCACATCTTTCTCATCATTTGCAACCTGGTCCTTCTAACTGGGGTGGTGCTCCTCAGTTAGAATCGACCCATGACAAGGCCTTCTCAGTGATGGTTCCTTCTTTGTGCAATGCCCTCGCTGGTGAGGTGGCTCTGTCTCTGTCATTATTAACTTCTAGGATGTATTTTAAAATGTTCCTGTCCACACAAGCATAACTGTTCCAAGCAACCTTGACATTATTAGCTGTAAAGATATGAGGCTATTAAATGTTTCCTTTTGTTGTTGTTTAGTAGTTTAGTTTTGTCCGACTCTTCGTGACCCCATGGACCAGAGCACACCAGGCACACCTGTCTTCCACTGCCACCCACAGTATGTGAAACTCATGCTGGTAGCTTCGAGAACACTGTCCAACCATCTCGTCCTCTGTCGTTCCCTTCTCCTTGTGCCCTCCATCTTTCCCAACATCAGGGTCTTTTCCAGGAAGTCTTCTCTTCTCATGAGGTGGCCAAAGTATTGGAGCCTCAGCTTCACGATCTGTCCTTCCAGTGAGCACCCAGGGCTGATTTCCTTGAGAATGGATAGGTTTGATCTTCTTGCAGTCCATGGGACTCTCAAGAGTCTCCTCCAGCACCATAATTCAAAAGCATCAATTCTTCGGCGATCAGCCTTCTTGATAGTCCAGCTCTCACTTCCATATATCACTACTGGGAAAACTGTAGCTTTAACATAATTGTTTTTAATATGCATTAATTTCAGTTTTAATCACGGTCCTTTACTGCTTTGGTGTTTACTTCCCTGGCTCCTTTGGGAAGAAGGATGGACAGACATTTAATAAATAAATGAAATTAAACACTGCAGGTGCAGAAATTGAGCCTGTGTATGCAGAGCATGTGCTCTGGTCCTGATCTCCTGCTCTTAGGAATGTTCTCGGAGCCTGTTCTCCATTAGCATGAGAGGGATGGGTGAGCTGAAGTCCTTTAAATGGCTATTCTGCATCAAATGCATTTTTTAGTGCCAGGTCTGTGAATCAGTAGAGATGAAAGTCTGATGATGTTTGCATTTTGTTATCTTCTGAATGAATGAATGAAACGCTTCCATTGTACAATAAAAAATTGACTTTTGCTTCCCTCTAGCACAAATTATATCCAAAGTTAAGCCCTTGCTCTGGGCATAGAGACATGATCCTCTTCAAGGCCTCCACTGTGCTATTTCTTTTTTTCCTCCTTCCTCAAGGACTTTTCCATAAATTCGTAGTTATTGCAGACTCAGTACCTTATGGCACTTTGACAATTTCTTAAAAGGGCTATTCTGTATGTAGCCCTGATAACGTATATACCAGTTATGTGCTGTCATATACTATATATATATGAAGGGTAAAGAATCAGTAAAATTATTGATAGGTTTCCCATTTCAAAATCATCAGAGTTTCATAAGGAAGATAGAAATCTCTTGGCTTTGAAATACAGCTTTTAAAAAAAGTTTTTCACAGCAATGACAAGACATTTGACTTTCCAGAGAAAGTATTTTCCCTGCCGTATTTCATCATTGCTCCTCAGTTACTACCCAGCTGGAATTGATTTTTTTTTTTTTTTTAGCACTGACATTTTTGTCACTGGGAAAATTTGGCCTTGTCCCACACTAGTTGTGTGTCACGATAGTGCTCTTTGGAATGCGGTTGCGCAGCTGTCCTTGAGCTCACTTAACACACCAAGGAAACCAGGAGAGTTGAAGATATGTGACTGAAGGAAGAGTGTTAAGCAAGAATTCTCAGCCCGTTACCAAATCTGGCCCTGCAGCCTTCTCTGTTTGGCCCTCAGAACTCTCCTCAGGCCATGCCCTTCACTGACACCACTTGGTACCCCTAATGCTTTTGTCTCATTGGAATGTGCCTTTGAACTCAGAGGACCACCTCTTTCCATATGAACCTACTCAGACCCTGAGATCATCTTCTGAAGCCCTCCTTCGTGTGCTCCCTCCTTGAGAGGTCTGGAGGGTAGCAACACGAGAATGGGCCTTCTCTGCAGTGGCTCCACGTCTGTGGAATGCTCTCCCCAGGGAAGTTTGCCTGGCGCCTTCATTATACACCTTTAGGCACCAGGGAAAAACTTTCCTTTTTAACCAGGACTTTGATTGATCCGATTTACATCCCATGCCCTTTTAAAATGTGTTGGGGGGGGGCTATTAGGTCGTTGCTTTTATTTTTGTTAGTTATTTTGTGGTTTTATATCTTGATTTTCTTCTGAGAACTGCCCTGAGACCCCTGGGTCTAGGGAGGTATATAAATTCAATACATACATACATACAACATCTCTTGCATGTTCTCATGGAGGACAGAGAGAGGTGTTTGTGTGCATCTGTAGAAACTAGCCTACTGTACAAAGCCAAAACCTACCTTCATTTACAAAGTTAAAATTTACATCCATTTCTCTAGCCACTTTGCCTCCCTCATACTCTGCCCAAAATTGGCATACTTCCCCTGGAAATTCTGAAAACCGGGGGGGGGGGGGGAGAGAATCAGTGAAGTTTTGAAATCAGTGGTTAAAATCTGTGCTTTAAAAGATTCTTGATTCAAAATGGCATCCAATTGCATCCAAGCATAAACAAAAACCTACTCCTTGATCATGTAAAATTTGGTTAGGATACCTTAAGAGTGTCCAGGAACAGCAATAGCTAGTGAACGAGACTCCAGTGACAGAGCAGAATATCTATATAATGGTATTCTGAAGATATTACTCTCCTGGCTCTTCTCACAAGCCACTTGGTAACATCCCCATGGAAAGCATATTTGGAAACATGCCCTTGGTTTAGCTTTGAATTGAACTTCCATGGTTCATAGTCTGCGAGGTTTCTAGTGCACCCGATTAAGAAAGGGGAAGTCAATATAGTGAGCTAAAGATTTTTGATTGTTGACATTATTGGCTCACACCGCCCTGGACTCAACACAGTTTGGATGCAGTTCTACTGTATTTATTTTATATTTTCTTCTTAAAATAGTGTTTGGTGGGTTTTGTTTTGCTTTTTTGTCAACAGATGCTGGTCCTGCCAGAATAACTGATCTTTCTCAACTGGCCTGAGATCTTCTCCCCCCAAATATGACCATTTCAAGCTCAAATAAAATGATTGCATTGTCGGCCCTGTGGAAACCCAGTGTTGGAAGACAGTCCCTTGGATTACTGATACATGAAAATTACAGTAATCAGTCTACAGCTTTGAGATACGGATCACTGCCCTCCTGTTCTGGTAAGGAAAGTGACAATTACAATAAAACACATCACGGATCAAGCCTTTACCCCCAGGAGCCTTTCAGAATACCTATCGGTACAGAGGAGACAGCCTTATCAGCTGACTCACAGGCTAAGACCGGCTATTGAATGTGATCCAGTTCAGGAATGCTCATAAATGAACAAGGTCAGCAGAGCAGCATCTGCAGTTAGGCAGGACCAGTCAAACTTGGCAAGTAATGCAATCAGCGAAGCAGCAATCAAGTGTTTCAACAATGTGGCGCCCATTGCATCAGGCAGCAGAGAGGTGGAGAAAACCACATGTTTCCGAGGTCGTGGAAAAACCCTACAAGAATGAAGTCACCAGTGCTTAGGGAATAAAACCTTTAATTAAGTGACTACAAATTAGTGCATCCTGTCCAATGGAACAGCTCTGGCCTTAAGCTATGCAGCCCTTTAACCTTTGTGATTCCCTGTATGGACTCCTTTTCCACCATCCCAGTTGTTATTTCCCCATGCAGCCTCCATCTGTCCTTTTCTCTGTGGAGCATTTTTTCTGAAATAAAATTTGCTGCAATCAGTGTCATGGTGGAGTCATCAGCTGACAGCCCTGGGGCTCAGTCCAGCCCTCGGGGACTACGGTAACCTTCCGCATGAGATTAGGCAGCTTTCTGCGTCCCTGGTGGTAGAGGAGGAAATTGGTTCAGTTCTGAATGTGGACCTATTTCGCACTTCCCAAATTCGTGAACCAAAAACCGGCTATCTTTCAAAATATGTATTTTGTGATGCAGATCTCTAACCAAAACATACATCTACAAAACCACATCTATTAAGGGAAAGTGTGTGTGAAAATGGTGGTGAATTTTCACGAGTTTTATTTAAATCACAGGTTGATGCAGAAAAGTGGCAAATGGAAATGGAAACATGAGAAAGCAGAATTGGTGGGTGCATCCATTACTATGGGTGACTGGGGTTGTCTACCTGCCATGTGTGTTGTGAAGTGACTTCCCTATGGGGAAAGATTGTGGCATTTGGGACTTATTAGTTTAGAGCAAACGCGTAAATTTACGCATGGCATGAGGAAAGTGGATAGAGAGAAGTTTTTCTCCTGCTCTCATGATGCTGGAATTCATGAGAGCCAGTGTGGTGTAGTGGTTAAGAGCGACAGACTCGTAATCTGGTGAACCGGGTTCGCTTCCCCGCTCCTCCACATGCAGCTGCTGGGTGACCTTGGGCTAGTCACACTTCTTTGAAGTCTCTCAGCCCCACTCACCTCACAGAGTGTTTGTTGTGGGGGAGGAAGGGAAAGGAGAATGTTAGCCCCTTTGAGACTCCTTCGGGTAGTGATAAAGCGGGATATCAAATCCAAACTCCTCTTCTTCTTCTTCATGGACACCCAACGAAGCTGAATGCTGAGGACAGACTAAAGAAAATACTTCTTCGCGCAAAAGATAGACTATGGAACTCATTTCCACAGGAGGCAGAGAAGGCCACCATCTATGATAGCTTTAAAAGATGCTTAGACAAATTCATGGAGGGTCATGATGGCTCCACAGTCAGAGGCAGTAATTCTTCTGAATACCAAGTTGGGAGAGTCCTCTTAGGCTCAAATCCCGCTTGCAGGTTTCCCACAGGCCTCTGGATGGCCACTGTGAGAAAGGGATGCTGGATTAGATGGGCCACTAGCCTGATCCAGTAGTTTCTTTTTCTGTTCTTAGGAGAGCACGATAAAATCCCAAAATCTACAAAGCACCAGGTTGTACACCCTTTTTGCACTTGCTCTCTCTTTCTCCAACCGCTGGCCCTGCCAGGTATTTCTGAAATCATGTGGCAACCTTAGTAAGTTATCCTGTAAATATAATTTGGGACCTTTTCATCTGAGAAGGAAATGTTAGCACAGAGAACCAAGAGGTAGGCTGTACCAACCAGTTGAATAGGAAGCCATGGTTTTATTGTGTGCCATAGGTGGCCTTTTTCATTATACTGCCTTAACATTTTGAGCGGTGAGCCACAGAAGGGCTTTTCCCTGCTGAAAGGTTAAACCCATCGAGATCCATCTGCAACGTCGAAGAGACACTTTAATTTAGATAATGTTTGAAAAACAGCGGCAAAGCGGGGGATAACTAAGGGTTTGATATAGGCAGAGTTGCTTTTAGTGTTTGCAAACACAAAGCAGTAAAAGGTCACTCTGTTTCTAATTGAATTGCTCTGCATTGTGCTAATCTACCTAATGCCCTGTTTGTAGGTATTGTATCATATTAAAGTGTATTGTGTCATGAGGGCTAACATTCAAATTATGGCCCTTATTGCATTTGTGCATTTTGTAATTAAATGAGAGGAGTATGAGAAAATTGTAATGGCTTTGTATTCAGATTCATTCTCTATTTATAGCTGAATACTTCATCACGGATAGACCTTTACTTGAGCACTGGGTAACCCGTGCAACCATCTCTTTAAAAATGAAAACTCAGGGAATAATATGTTTATATTCTTTTTCCACCAGAAGAAGTCGAGAGCATCTTGTCTGAGGGGAAGCAAGACATTTATTTTATTTTTTAACAGCCATGTTTAAATGTATTGAAATGAGTAAATTGCTGTAATGGATACTCTGGAGGAAATAGCTGCAGTTGCATCCAAGGAAGGAGGGGATTTCTGCCTCAACCGGCTAGGGATGGGGGAGGAATTTAATAGTTTGCATTTAAAGGTGATTCACAGTTTCCAAAAAACACATGTGAATGGAAACACAGGCATTGTTTCAAATTCAGTTTTTCAGATTTTGCAGTGCAGTTCCCCAGCTAAGTAATATGTACAAAAATGCATAGAGTGTGTATAAAATGCATACATCAGTGGAAATAGCATGCAAAAACGCATCATACAGTGGTGCCTCAGGTTACATACGCTTCAGGTTACATACGCTTCAGGTTACAGACTCGGCTAACCCAGAAATAGTGCTTCAGGTTAAGAACTTTGCTTCAGGATGAGAACAGAAATCGGGCTCCCGTGGCACAGCAGCAACAGGAGGCCCCATTAGCTAAAGTGGTGCTTCAGGTTAAGAACAGTTTCAGGTTAAGTACAGACCTCCGGAACGAATTAAGTACTTAACCTGAGGTACCACTGTATTAGGGAAATTTGCTATGCAAAAATATCTGCATTAGTGGAAAATGTATGCTGATGATGATTATTATTTTAAAAAAAAAAAAATGCAGACTGTTGCAGAAATATGATGAACCAAAATTGAGATTGGAAAAACAAGCAACTGAGAGAAAACAAAAGTGACAGATCCGCCCGTCCCTAGCTGGAAGGATGCACAGTTCGGCGTTGGCATTCATTTGTCTCTGGAGACAGCGGAGGAATGCAGCTTTGGTGGTGATGTCAAACCATTGGAGAGTTACAGCGTCTGTTATGGCTGCAGAGACTGATACGGGAGAGAGATGTTTTGTTGCAACTGAGGCAGACGAAGGCATCCGGTTGTGCTGCTGTAGATTCTCCATGGCCTTTCTTCTCTCTGCGTTCCTCCTCCCAACAGTCATATTCCCACTCTCACATAACATTCCCACTCCTAATGATGTAGAATGAGCTTAAAAATATCCAAATTCAATTTATCACCTATAATTTGCCTCAACCACTTTCAACCAATAAACTTGGATTTGAGAACAGGTTGTATTTGGCAAAACCCAATCAAAATGCAAAATCACAGCAGAGGAGGTTTCTACTGCTGTTCTTATCTATCTCTGATCTCATCATTCCTTTCCCAACCTAATCATTCACTCTTTGGGAACCCTTTGATGGCTTTACACAGAGGATTTCAAGAGAGCCCAGTGAGATAGGCCTGTATGCTTGGTGGGTCTGTAATTTCCTGATAGAAGTTAGAAATTCTCTTCAGTTCTTTTGAGTTAGGGGCAGTTTTCTTTCTCTTTCTTTTTTTAAAAAGGTGCCACATTGCAACCCTTATCTGAAGTAGTTAGCGCTGACTGAAAAGCATTGCACTGGATTCATCATGAAGTCACCTGAGTTTTAAAATGGTATTCCTTTGATTTCCGCTCAGCCATCTGATTGTCAAAAGTGGAGAAGTGAATCAAGGCTCTCCAAAGTAATTTAACCTCCCCACATAGTTTATAACGAAATTGACCTTGTTTTGAAAAATGCTTTCGTGCGGCAAATTTTAGATTTAAGTGGGTTTTCCTTGGCAGACGTGTAGCACTTTGGGTGAAGATAGAAAATGATACAATCTTTTCTTTCAGTTGATACCTCTACAATTGCCTGGCCTGCTTTTCACCACCGGAAAAATCTATTTGGACAAGAATGCTGTATATTTTAAACTCAAAAAAAACATTGCTTTCAATAAACACCCTAAATAGCAAGTGAATGACTCAGTAAAAGATAAGCAAACATTAGTAAATATGGTTAAAAGGAGATGGTATATTACAATATACGTACAGATCCCAATTCGGAAACCACTCACAGCTGCATGGAGAAATCTCTCTCCCCTCCATGTCATACTGAGCCTTGGAGTTATATCAAACCAGCAGCTCCCGGAAGAAGAAGAAGAAGAAGAAGAAGAAGAAGAAGAAGAAGGAGGAGGAGGAGGAGGAGGAGGAGGAGGAGGAGGAGGAGGAGGAGGAGGAGGAGGAGGAGGAGGAGGAGTTTGGATTTGATATCCCGCTTTATCACTACCCGAAGGAGTCTCAAAGCGGCTAACATTCTCCTTTCCCTTCCTCCTCCACAACAAACACTCTGTGAGATCAGTGGGGCTGAGAGACTTCAGAGAAGTGTGACTGGCCCAAGGTCACCCAGCAGCTGCATGTGGAGGAGCGGAGACACGAACCCAGTTCCCCAGATTACGAGACTACCGCTCTTAACCACTACACCACACCGGATGAGTGGGGCACGGAGGGTGCCCTCCCATGCACCACAGTTCAGGATAGGAGAGGGGCGGGGAAACTGCTGCTCACTTCCCTCCTGCTCTCCGCAGCCGGGTCAGACATGACCAGGCAACAGAGCTGCTGTGGCCCAGTGCCCCTTGCCATGGTTGAGGAGGGCTGCTCTCTGCCGCCAGGTCAGAAGAGCTGCCACCGCCGGGCGCGAGGTGTGCCGCCCACTCGCCTGCCATTTTGTCACCCCCCTCAGTCATGACACCCGGGGTGAGCCGCACCCACCGCAACCCCCTTCCTCTGTGTCAAACACAAGAGTAGACATGGCTAACTTAGGTTCATTCAAAGTGTTGGTGCTGACCTTTAAAGCCCTAAACAGACTCGGTCCAGTATACCTGAAGGAGTGTCTCCACCCCCATCGTTCTGCCCGGACACTGAGGTCCAGCGCCGAGGGCCTTCTGGCAGTTCCCTCAGTGTGAGAAGTGAAGCTACAGGGAACCAGGCAGAGGGCCTTCTCGGTAGTGGCACCCGCCCTGTGGAATGCCCTCCCACCAGATGTCAAAGAAAACAACAACTACAGTGGTACCTCTGGTTACATACGCTTCAGGTTACATACACTTCAGGTTACAGACTCCGCTAACCCAGAAATAGTGCTTCAGGTTAAGAACTTTGCTTCAGGATGAGAACAGAAATCAGGCTCCGGCGGCACGGCAGCAGCAGGAGGTCCCATTAGCTAAAGTGGTGCTTCAGGTTAAGAACAGTTTCAGGTTAAGTACGGACCTCCGGAACGAATTAAGTACTTAACCCAAGGTACCACTGTACTAGACTTTTAGAAGACATCTGCAGGCAGCCCTGTTTAGGGAAGCTTTTAATGTTTAATAGATTATTGTATTTTAATAGTCTGTTGGAAGCTGCCCAGAGTGGCTGGGGAAACCGAGCCAGATGGGCGGAGTATAAATATTATTATTATTATTATTATTATTATTATTATTTCCTCTGAGTTGGGCTAGCGTTGGTAACAACCCTTTGGCTCCCATGTGAGTAAATCAATGTATTCTAGAATTACACTTATCCAATAAAATAAACTCATAAGTGAAGACTCCGAATGGTAAGCCATCTAAACTTGATATAGTGTTCGAAGAGTATGTTTGTGCCTGTGAAATGTGTCAAAGGGCCCAAAGCCTTAGGGTGGCATTGCCATCCATATGGTGTGCTTGTAGCACATCTTGTGATTAATTATGTGGGGCAGGGCTTACCTCCCCGTCCCCCGGCGCCATGTTTTATTCAAGTGGGCACCCCTGCTTCCCACTTCTCAGCTCAGATCTTCTTGAACTGGATTGCAGTATTGTTTGATGCAGAAAGTAGGGATGCCCATTGCTACTGGTGTCCTGAGAACAGGGCAAAATGCCCCAACCCTGACTCAATGCCTCCCCCCAGTCCAGGGCCCATCCCACCCCGCCATTGCATCCATGCAGCCGCCAGCCCCATCGCCACAGCTGTAACCTCACCTGCAGCTGCACCCCTGCTACCACCACAACACAGAGGCAGGGGCACAACGGGCACAAGGGCAAGGGCACTGTGTTGGCAGTGCAGGAAGCCCAGGAGATGCTGGCAGTGGTGCAATGGTGGGGACAGAGAGGGGATCTGTTCCGCCACCTGAGGCAAATGGCTTTGCCCCACCCCTGTATGAGAACAGTTGCCTAGAGCTGGATCGATGCTATGGAATGCATTGAGAGCAATGCAGACTAAACAGACCTTTCAGTCGGAAGAAAAGGATTTTTAGGAGCAGGACGCAGACTGAAGAATTGGAGAACAAAAAGCAAACAGGAGGATTACGAATGTTGAAGGACTCGACATGGTAATTATTTGCAAATATATCATCTAGAACATAAATGGCAGAGTAAATGGAGTCTTTCTGTGATTTGTGCCCACATCCAAATAGAATCCTTTCTCTGTGTGTAAAAACAAATATATCAAAGCATAATAGAATTCTTTAGGCTTGCTCTGTTTATGAGAATATAAAACTAGATCCACAATCACACCAGTTTCCAACAGTGCTAATAATCAAAGAGCTAGATAGAGTTAAAACATTGAGGATGGAAGCAGACCAAGATCGGGTATAATCGTAACAAGCCAGGAGGAAAGGATATTGGATGGATTATAGAATGGTGATTCAATCGTGCCAAAGCCTGCTTAGAAAGTGGGAGCAATTGTGGTTTCAAATACATGGGATTATTCAACATAGGCTAACAAACAGTTGCATGGCAGGATGCATTACATGATAAGTCAAAGTCTTAGCATTAAGTTTATGTTATGGAGGCCCTGAAGAAGGATTGCACAAACAATGGATTGGCTGTATGTTATTTACTTACTTACTTACTGCTTACATGTCAAAATGTTTTCTAAAGGTAAAGGGTAAAGGGACCCCTGACCATTAGGTCCAGTCATGACTGACTCTGGGGTTGCGGCACTCATCTCGCTCTATGGGCCGAGGGAGCCGGCGTACAGCTTCCGGGTCATGTGGCCAGCATGACTAAGCCACTTCTGGCAAACAAGAGCAGCACACGGAAACACCGTTTACCTTCCCGCCAGAATGGTACCTATTTATCTACTTGCACTTTGACATGCTTTCGAACTGCTAGGTTGGCAGGAGCAGGGACTGAGCAGCAGGAGCTCACCCCGTCGCGGGGATTCGAACCGCCAACCTTCTGATCGGCAAGTCCTAGGCTCTGTGCTTTCTATGCATGCTCTAATACTAGAACCCAGGGTCATCCAATGAGGCACGCAGGACATAGTTAAACTATAATATGCAACCACAATGAAGTAGTGACAGTCAGCAATCTGAATGGCTTCAAAGGGGGGTTAGACAAATTTACAGAGGGTAAGGCTACTAGTCTACTAGTGGCTACTAGTGGCTACTAGTGGCTACTAGTCACAATAGCAGCATGCCTCTAAATACCAGTTGCTGGGAAATGATATATGATGAATTGAAAAGGATGTTCAGAATAACCTTTGTGGGAAAAACCAGAATCTTTTCTCTTGGGAATTATAGGGACAGAACTGCCTAAATTGTATAGAAATTTATTTATGTATGCTACTACAGCAGCAAGAATTCTACTCGCCCAAAAATGGAAAGAAGGAGAAGTCCCAGCAAAGCGAGAATGGATACAAAAACTTATGGAATATGCAGAAATGGCGAAACTTTCCGGAAGAATAAGAAATCAAGATAACAAACTTTTTATAAAAGAATGGAAATGGTTTATTGAATATTTACAGATAAATTGCAAACAGATAAAAACATTGGCAGGATTATTGTAACAACCTGCAGTTTCATAAGAATTTATATTTAAAGTAAATAATTAAATGAGCAAATTAAATGAATTTGGATATGCAGAAGATATTAAAAAATAAATTTAAGGAACCACAGAAAGAGGGGGAAGGAAGCCAAACTTTGAAATGCTAAAATGATTGCAAAATTAATGAAATGTATAAATTTTGAAAAGTATAAATAAAAACTTTTTTTTAAAAAAAGAGAATCACAAGATTGCTGCTGTGCTCAGGACCTGCTTGCAAGCGTCCCATGGATGTCTAGTTGGCTACTTACTTTAGTAGCTTTCTTGATACAGCTTCTTTAATGATGCTATTCCAATAAACAAGTATTTAAAAGGATTTGGAGTTATGGATTGAGCAGAGTTCACCAGTATATTCCTCATAACCAGAATCCCTCAATCCATCTTTAAATTGGGCAAGTGGGTGTTGGCTAAGTGTGTGGGCCAAGTAGCAAGGTGGATTGGTGATTTGGGGGTCTAAACTAATGAAGCTAATATACGTAGATTATAGAGGAAAGTTACCTCACCCATAAAAAGCCCCTGGGTCTATTAGTCTGCAATTTGGCAAGGTCAATTCCCTCTGGAAGGATTCCTGTGTCTCTAAATTTCATCCACTTTGGCTTTGGCCAAAGCGGGGGTAACATTATAGCTGTTTTTTATTTTTTTTAAGATTTGTCTCAGAAATCAAAACCCCAACTGAGCAACTGAGAAATCAATTAGAAATAGAAGGTGAATTTGGGGTTCAGCATGCCCACCTAATATTTAACTTCCACTGATTTTTATCAGAAAAAAGCAGATACATAATTTGATGTCACTGAAATAATTAAGACATATAGGTGCTTCACTTTGGCGGGATTGTGCACAATAACTGCACAAAGTATGGTGGCTGGTGTATTTTAGGAAACAACCTTTTTTTAGGGGAGGGCCTCCTCATTCCTGTCAAGCCAAATTTACTTTTATCAAACATTTCTCATCACATCTTTATCCGTTTCATTATATTAAAGTACCTATCCTTTGGAATATTGCACTAGCACAAAAGGGACTCCCTTATATGTCTCTTTCATTGTTCAGACCTGGCTCAGTTACCTGCAAATGGACAGCAGCATCTGACAGCCCTGTGTCCTATGTGTCCTACTCTATAGAGGACAGTCCTCTGATGGAGAGATTGGCTTGTCCAAGTCCAGTTGAATGATGAAGAACCTAAGAATCTGCTGCTTACTTGCTTGCCTTTCTTCCTTCCTTTGCTGGCCAACTCCCCACTTGCAGCAGCAGATTAGCACAATGGCTTTCTGCATAGCCCAGAATGTAACTCTAGAGTTTTGCAAATATTTTAAAGCCTTGAGGAATGCTGCCAAAAAGCTGTGCTGTTTCTCTCCCTCCACCCTCATTTCAAATGTGAAAAGGACAATGTTCTGGTCGATTTCAGGTAGTTCAGGGAGAGCTACCTGCTCCTGCGGTTCTTCCACCTCTCCCTGTCCTTATCCTACCCCTTCACCTTGTTGCCTTCACGTTTCCCTCCCCCTTTAAAAGACGAAAATAGCCGAACTACAACAATGGCAAAACACATTTCTAGAAACAACTAAGTAGCAGCAAGAAAGCTTTCCACTTTTCCCATGTTAGGACCTTTTAGCAGCCAACTTTTGACCCTACTCCTGCAGCACTATAGAATTTCCTGCCTTGTCTCCTTAATTTATCTTTTATCTGAACTAAAAAGGCTCCAAAGCCCACTTTTTTAAAACCACAGGGGAGTTATTCCATCCCTTCAATCATTTTGGTAGCCCTTTTCTGTACCTTTTCCAGTTTTACGATAACCTCTCATACCCTCCAAGTGTCCCGATTTTCCAGGGACAGTCCTGGAATGTCCCTATCTCCCCTGAGCGGCGGCAGGGCTGGCTGTGTGGGAGCACCCCGTGAGGAGGAGGAGGAAGAGAGGCTGCTTCTGCTAAGGTCCAGCCCCGCATGACAGGCTAGCTCTGAAGTGCAGAGGGCAGGGCCACCCTGGGTGGCAAGAAAAAGAGAGTGGGTGCTTTGGTCATCCGTGTCTAATCTTGCCCCTTGCTAAAATTTCTTTATTAGTGTGTGTTGTTCTTTTTGTAAATCTACCAAAGAATAAAATACAGTGGTACCTCGGGTTAAGTACTTAACTCGTTCCGGAGGTCTGTTCTTAACCTGAAACTGTTCTTAACCTGAAGCACCACTTTAGCTAATGGGGCCTCCTGCTGCCGCTGCACTGCTGGAGCATGATTTCTGTTCTCATCCTGAAGCAAAGTTCTTAACCCAAGGTATTATTTCTGGGTTAGCGGAGTCTGTAACCTGAAGCATATGTAACCTGAAGCGTATGCAACCCGAGGTACCGCTGTAATACAAAATTGGAACTAATGGGTTTTCTCAGGCTGGTGGACAACATGTGTGCTGTGTCTCATTGGTGTAGTGGCAGCGGCTTTTGCCCTTTTTCTGATAGGAAATGTCCTGGGGAAGGACAAAAAATGGGGGCAAGGGGTTTCATCTGAGGAATGCTGGAGGGTCTCACCTCTTGGAGGTGCAGTAATCAGAACGGTACACTGTATTTCAAGCAGTTACACCTTAAAGGCATTATGATATGGACAGTTTTTATTTTTATTTTTCAACCTCTTTCCTAATGATCCCTAATAATGAATTTGGCGTTTCCCCAGCTGCCATACACCAGGAAAACAATTTCACTGAGCTCTTCATCATGACTTCAGGAGCTCTTTCCTGGTCAGTCCCCACCAGTTCAACCTCCATGAGTTAGGATTCTGCCTGCTTCCCCATCCATATCCAACACTTTACACCTGTTTACATCAAACTGCATTTGCCATTTTAACACCCATTCACCCAGTTTGTTGAGATCCTTTTGGAGTGCTTCGCAATCCCATTTGGTTTCTGCTATCCTGTACAAATTTGTCACCTTGTTGCTCAACTGTGGTTTACTTACGAACTAGGTTATAAAGCACCAATCTCAATACATATCCTTGGAGGACACCCATTTTCACATTCCTTCCATTGTGAGAACCATCCATTTACTCCTCTTCCTTCCTTCTTGTTTGTTGTTCACTCTTTTTTTACAGCAGAAAACTGATGGGGAGAAATATCTTTGTGAAGTGATCCTGCAGGAATTAAGGAACATATCTGATGAAAATGGCTCCATTAAGAACATGTCAATGTTTATTTCAAGACAAAGCAACCCCAGTTGCTGCTCCCAATGAAATTTTGGGTTGTAACAGGCTTTTTCGGGGCAGCCGTGGTGATCTTAAGAGAGTTTTACACAAATCAAGTGAGCCAACAAACTGAGGGTACCCAAAGGGAGCTATACAGAAAAGTAAGAAAAAGAAAGCCAGCAAGAATATGCTTAGGTTTAAAGGAGCATAAAGGAGCTATAAAAGGGCCTAATGCCCTTAAATAAGGAAGTTTGCTTCACATACACCAGTAATACCAGAAAATCTTGTCAGTGCCCTTAAGTAACTCTATAGCCTTATTTAACAGCAATGTGTCATTAGCCTAAAGCAATGGTTCCAAACTCAAGGCTTTAGCAGTGGATTCCAGGTACACAGTCAATTCCAGGTAAGACATTAGGATTGCTATTCAGCCAGGTTTTGTTTGTTTTTAAACATCCAAGCCCTGTTTTAACAGCTTTGTAACTAAAGACTGGATTTATTTGCTTTTAACTCTGGCAGCAAGAAGCACTGAGGATGTCAGGTCATATGGTTTGATTCACAGGCCAGAGGAGGCAATTCTTCAAGCAAAGGCTTGGTCCCCTGACGAGGAAGTTTTTATCATGAGGAAAGTCACCAGGATCCAATAAAGGAAGTCACTGGGCAGGTCTTGAAAAAGCATAAAGACTTCTGCTGGTGAAGACACTGAAAATGTATTAGACTTGAATGAGGGTTGCCAGTTAAAGACTCCTCCATCACACCTGGACTAGCACCAGTTAGTGGTGACAGATGACCCTAAGCAACTGGTGGGAAGTATAGTTCTGCCCTTTGAGAAGCTGAGAACATTTCTTCATGTTTCCTGTAATAAGTACAATTTATATCTTATACTTATAACCCAGTGGTTATAAGTCTTTAACATAACTGGAAGTTTCCTACAGTACAGTGGTACCTCGGGTTAAGTACTTAATTCGTTCCGGATGTCCGTTCTTAACCTGAAACTGCTCTTAACCTGAAGCACCACTTTAGCTAATGGGGCCTCCTGCTGCTGCTGCCGCGCCGCCTGAGCACGATTTCTGTTCTCATCCTGAAGCAAAGTTCTTAACCTGAGGTACTATTTCTGGGTTAGTGGAGTCTGTAACCTGAAGTGTATGTAACCTGAGGTACCACTGTATGTGCCTAAAATGAATTCATTCCAAACTCACCATGAAGTAAAACTGTTCCTAGACTGTGATCTATTGGTGACACAGGGAAAAACACATGAAAAATTAGAATTTCCGGAAGCAAAACAGGCTAAACTCTTCAGAAAGAGTTTCCATGTGAAGAAAGAAATTTTAAAAAGGATAGCAATGGGGGAGATTTTATTTAGAGGATCCCTCACCTGATGTATGAAGAGCAGCAATTGTCCCAATGAGATATTTATTGCATATAGACTAGGAGTCACAAGGAGGATCACAAGGTCAGGAGTGTTGACTGGGCTTTCAAGCACAAATCTGAAGAGGTTGTAATGCCAACAAATATCTGAACAAAACACCTACTTGAATTAATGGGGGGAAATGCTTCGAGGAGATTGGTTTCCCTCAGAATATCACTAATTAACAAAGGAGTTAAATTGTCAGTATGATTAATCAACCACAGTTTAATTGGAGGCTTAAGCAGCCATGTCACCAGCCTTGTGGAACAAGCCCCCTTTGTGGTCACAAAAATGTTTTTACTTGGGCAGAGACAGAAGGAGCTCAAGCAAGGAAAATGTGCAGTGATTTCAACTTTCTCTTCAGCCAGCCCAAGAACAAAAGGGAGGGCTAAACTCGAAACCTAAACAAGATCCACAATTAGGGCAAATATTGTATGTCACATTTCATCATGTTGCAGCCTGTGTGCCTGTTTCTTAGCGGGCAAGCAGGGGCCGAAATTATTCAGGCATGCGTAGCACGCATTTAGTAGTGCAAACTCCAAAGATGCTCTGTCATTGCTCTAATGTTGAGCAGCATCTGGCACAAGTAGACAAGAAGCATTAGACAGAGGGAGGCAGCCGCCTTTGGCAACAGTTGCTGGGGGCAGAGAGCTATAGTGAAGTGCTGGAGAACAGAGGTGTGTTATATGGACTGCTCTCTACCCACAATCCCAGCTATAGTGGAGAGCATTATCCCATTGTCCATGTTGAAGAAATGTTCAACCGGTAGTCCAGCTTGAAGTGAACAAGTGAGACCTCATGTCTAAAACACCACCTGCCCTATCGTCTCTCCCACCACCACCACCACCACCTTACTTCAGAAGGCAGAGGAACCCAGAGAAGACCTTTGTGTGCAAGCAGGTTGATGTGGAAAAGACAGTCACTTCCTCCCATGCCATGTTGGGCTTTAAAAGTAAACACCAGCACTTTGAATCGTGTTCAGACCAGAAGCCAGTGGAGCTCTTTAAGCACTGATGAGATATGTTTCCTATGTCCTGGTCAAGTTAGTGACCTAGGGGTTGTGTTTTGAACTAACTGCAACTTCTGGAACAGACTTCCAACATAAGAACATAAGAAGAGGCTGCTGGTTTGGGTCAGTAGGCAGTCTAGTCTAGCATCCTTTTCTCACAATGGCCATCCAGATGCCTATGGAAAGCCCACAAGCAGGATCTGAGAACAAGAGCGCTCTCCCCTCCTGTAGTTTCCAGAAACCCCTATTAGAAGCAACTGTGGAGATCCTGCACCTCTGGCACAATAAGCAAGGCCAGATATGGTTTGGCAGTTACCAGAAGCAGGGTGTGATATTTTTCCCCCTTCAGTGTTCCCAAGTTACCTCTTTCAAGAAGGCACTTTGAGAAGATTCAAGAAGAAATCACGTATTTGTTCAGTCAACATCTCCTAACTCAGTATGTTTTCCCGTCCCTACTCAAGCCCAGTTTGATGATCAGCAACAAAGAAGACCTTTGATACAGCTGGCCACAGAAAGGTTTTACTGCTGCTGTTTGCTGGTTATATGAACCTCGGTGGTTGTTGCTTTGTCATTAATCTTTTTTTTAAGAATAATTTTTTATTAACCGACCAATCACATCAAATCAAACCAAATTACATAAATTCCAAATTACACAGCCGAATTTTAAATTTTTGTTGGGGGTACCCATATTTCAAGTTCTGAAGGGGATCCAATCAACTTCTTGCTTCTTACTGCTGTTTTAATGTCCACAAATCTAACCTTATGATGTTCACAGTACTATCCAGTCCTTTCTTCTTGTTTTTCCACATCTCTTGTTGTTATTTTCATATATTTTCCTTTCTCTTTGTGACCTCTGATAGTCTCCACAAGCTGGTTAGACAGTTTGTAATCCTGCGTGGATATTATTATTTTTTATCCAGTAGCCATATCCAGACGTTTTCCATGTAACATCACTTCCATACATCAAAACAGTCTTAGCGTCATTAATCTTCACCAATCAGCCTCCTTTCTCAAAACCTCTGAGGAGATTCACCAGGAATGCAGTCTGAAAACAAGTCCGTTCCTTCTCTCGGCTATAAATCCTTTGGCAAGATGGCGACTCCGAATTAATTGCTGCGCCATTCCAAAAGCTCTTATTGCTTCTCGATCTCCATAAAGCCTACTTTTGGTTAAAGTTTATCTCCACACAGACCTTAATCATCCTGCTTGGGTCAGTCCAACCGATGATTCTAATGAGGAGGGGTTTTTGTAAATTACATAGAAGGAAAGTAAAAAAGGTTCTCCCCCCCCCCATTCAGTCCCGTTGTCAACATACCCAGCCTTTGGTGTATCTTCAGCATAAAATATTCCTGTTTCTCCCACCCATCGTCTTCTTTCGCAGAGGTCACTTACATTAGCAGACTTCACTCCCCTTCTTCACTTGAAATATGTGCATTTGCTTCTTTTGTAATTAATTATTCCAAATTGCTGCAGCTAGTGCGCGATCAGAGACAGCGTCCAGGAGAGCCGAGGTCCACACGGGGGCATTCTGCCTAGGGCCCTCACCCCCTTCTTTCGAATTAGGGGGTGATTTGTGGGCACAGCAGGCAAGGGCAGTGTTCCCCATTTCCTTGGGGCAACAAGGGAGGCTGCCTACTCCCATAACAGCCTCTTAATTACCCCATGTGGGTCGGAGAGATGGTATTGTCGGCCATCTTCCAATGCGCCCCTCTAGTGGCCCCCTGCTTTGTCATTAATCTTGATTGATCGGTTATAATGTTACTCTTTCAAAAGATAGCTTATTATTTAAATGAATGTTTTATGTGGACAGCCATGAGAGCCCTTGTTGTGCAGAAAGACAACAAATAAATAAAATTAATTCTATGCGGATCTTGTGCATGAAGCACTGATCTGAGCAACGGGGCTCTGGTTGTCTAGTGCTGCAATCCAGTGCACCCTTAAAGGTAAAGGGTAAAGGGACCCCTGACCATTAGGTCCAGTCGTGACCAACTCTGGGGTTGCGGCGCTCATCTCGCTTTATTGGCCAAGGGAGCCGGCACACAGCTTCTGGGTCATGTGGCCAGCATGACTAAGCTGCTTCTGGCGAACCAGAGCAGTGCACGGAAATGCCGTTTACCTTCCCACTGGAGAGGTACCTATTTATCTACTTGCACTTTGATGTGCTTTCGAACTGCTAGGTTGGCAGGAGCTGGGACCGAGCAACAGGAGCTCACCCCATCACGGGGATTCGAACCGCCGACCTTCTGATTGGCAAGTCCTAGGCTCTGTGGTTTAACCCACAGCGCCACCTGCACCCTTACTTCAGAGCAAATTCTATCAAACTCAGTGGGGTTTACTTCTGAGCAGGGAGAAGGAAGAAATCCAATTCATTTAAATGTCAATTCCCCTAATCTGCACTTTCCAAAACAATATGGAATGGCTCAGTGCTCTTGGTTATCCAGGAGACTGGGGGACGCTCTGGTCACAGAAGTCCAGCCCAACATCTAGTCTCCTGGCCTTCAAGCAGTTTTTGCTCTCTGAGCCTCCAGGCAAAGCTGAGAGGGCAGGCGGTTACAGTTCTTTTCAACTGCATTTCAGAGACTGCTGTGGCTTCCACAATACGGTTTCAGTTGCATATAAAGACTTCCCTTGAAAAGAAAATTTAATCAGTTTGCATGTGTCACAACATGTGTATGTCTCCAATTTCATTTATGGTGAGCTTTATGTGTTCTTTTGACGCACGAAAACCACAGATAAAGTTTAAGGGTAACCCACAAACCATGCTGTTTACAAAGCTCTATTGTGGTGCTATTTTCCATCTGCCTTTTCTTGGAGGTGGTGTTGCAAACATTTGAATTTGATCTATAGGCTGCTGGAAGAGATGCCCTTTCAGTCGCCTCTGGAATCTTTCTCTAGCAGGGGAGGCAAGCTATGAAAATGTTGATCAACTATCCTTCAGAAATAGATGTGAAGCCTGTTGCATGGCCTAAAAGCCTCAAGAGCATGCATACATGCAAAGCACCTCAGTAGCAATTTGCACAAATGCTTCCAGATTATTGTCTCTGCATGTTAGTGAAGAGTAGCCATAATTTCCACCATTTCCCCTAGAAATATGATCAGTGATGAAATCACATATGGGAGGAAGATTCGGCATAATGTCATTTGCTTCTCTGAATGTGATCATTTGGAGTGATGTTTGAATGGTTGGCTAAAATGTGGTTTACATATCACACCTCTCTCACTCACTGGAGTCTTCCATACATGAAACTAACCTTGGACAGTGCTCAGGGATATCTTCAGCTGCAGCCGAATATTCCGTTGATCTGAGACACTCCAAAATATGCAAGGGCATTTTGGAAGGCGGCAGCAAAATGGCTGACCAAGCTGTTGGTCACAAACCACCACAGCTTTCTAAAATGTGCTTGCTGGTCTACGACTCCCATAATCCCCAACCATTGGCCAAGCTGGCTGGGAATTATGGGAGCTGGAATCCAACAACCAGAGTGGTGCATGCTCTAGTTATCTCACGCTTGGACTACTGCAATGCGCTCTACGTGGGGCTACCTTTGAAGGTGACCCGGAAACTGCAATTAATCCAGAATGCGGCAGCTAGACTGGTGACTGGGAGTGGCTGCCGAGACCACATAACACCGGTTCTGAAAGACCTACATTGGCTCCCAGTACGTTTCTGAGCACAGTTCAAAGTGTTGGTGCTGACCTTTAAAGCCCTAAATGGCCTCAGCCTAGTATATCTAAAGGAGCTTCTCCATCCCCATCGTTCAGCCCGGACAATGAGATCCAGCGCCGAGGGCCTTCTGGCGGTTCCCTCATTGCGAGAAGTGAGGCTACAGGGAACCAGACAGAGGGCCTTCTCGGTAGTGGCACCCGCCCTGTGGAACGCCCTCCCATCAGATGTCAAAGAGATAAATAATTACCTGACATTCAGAAGACATCTTAAGGCAGCCCTGTTCAGGGAAGTTTTTAATATGTAATGCTGTACTGCTTTTAACACTGATTGGGAGCCGCCCAGAGTGGCTGGGGAGACTCAGCCAGATGGGCGGGGTATAAATAATAAATTATTATTATTATTATTATTATTATTATTATTATTATCTGAAAGGCCACAAATAGAAAGTAGTTGACCTTCTATTATCTCGCTTTGAAGGAAAAGACAGAATGGACACTACAGGTGCTGGCTTGCACTTGGAGTTCTGCAGTTATCTTCATTGCTTTCCAAGGCTGGGGATCCTGAGTAAGCTTTGCTGGTAGGCAGCCCTATGGCTGTCCTCTTCATTGCTTCCATGTATGGTCTTGAGAAATCTTCACTGGTTTTAGACATCTCTGGGGAAAAAAACAAAGAGACAATGAGGGGGATGGCTACCATCCGACCACATCACCCTGGCACCTCCACTGGCTTCTCCCTCACAACTTCATCCACAGCCAACTTCCACAGGTTTCATTTATTTATCAGTTTCCTTTCACAAGTCACATTCATGCACATACACACCACCAGTCACCTCAACCGCATTTGAAACCTCCCATCCCCCCACACCAGCCAACATCCATGAAGAATGCCAATGGACACGTTCATCTTTCACTCTCCATTGGTGCGCCAGCTTCAACCTCCAAATATCCACTGGCTTCTGCAGGTGAATGCCAACCAGCTTAGCTCCACAGACATCATCCTGCTTCAGCCTTACAACACCCACTAGCTTTAGAATGAAACCACTACCTTTGTGCAGTAGGCTAGTTTCTGCACATGCTCACAAACCCCTCTCTATCCTCCATTCAGGCTGTTTCAGAGGTCAAGGACACATTTCAGCCAAACACCCAATGAAGGTGCAAAGCAAGGAAGGTGAGGGCAAGTGGTCTCGAAGGTCAGATAGAAGGATGGAGTGCCATATTCACCCCCAGCTCTGACGTGATCCCAACCCCAGGCACAAAGATTCCTCCTTCAGACCTTCCCAATCAATGTATGAACGTCATAGGCTGCAGGTGGTGTGGACAGGAACTCTGCAGTCACAGGAAATTATTGAAAATTGCATTTCCATTTGGCTTACAGCAGCTATAAGGAAGATCATGTGGAACAGAACCATTGGGCTGGAGGTGGGAGTTTTAACCCTTTCCCTGTGCCATTGTTCTGACTTAATTCTACCATTCCTGGGGCGGGCACAATGTTATACCTACAGCAGAATGAATAAGTACAAAAAAATAACACACACAATCGCTACTATCCTTCTGTCAATTATGCTGTGAGGAAAAACATTGCTGTTTTTAATTTAAAGAAAAGAGAGGATTTCTATTCAGATCTTAGAAGCCCAAATTTGAGTTTTAGAAACATTTAATTAAATTGTGGCTATCCACTTGAAAGTTTGCATGTCAGTCTGATGTGGAATATGGATGCAAAAAATAAATAAAAATGGTTAGCATTGATTTTCAGCTAGCACTGTTGTAAGGGCATGTGTTGTATCCCAAGGGATTTTTACAAAGCAACCTCCAAATTGGCCATGTCCACAAAGTATATTTGGTTGTGCAACAAAGAGCTCCTATGAGGTATTATGGCTTTATTAAGACAACTCTGAATAGAAAAGAAGTAAGAGGCTTACTTCTGCAGCCTGAAAGCTTCCCTTTCCTTCATATTGATTTGAAAATAAGAGGAAAATCACTTCTGGGCATAGTGCAAGGCAATTTTTGCACAATTTGCTTTTGATCTGTGTGTCCGCAGGAGAGCAGTACAAGATGAAGCAATAAGTGAAAATAAGTGCAGCAAATTGACACACCATCGAGAGCCTCCTTGATGTTTCAGGCCCAAGGCTGTGGCAAAGCATTATAATTTCTTCCTTACTTGCTGCGGGTGCTAAATTGCTGCCTTTCTATGACGAGGCAGTGGGACATGTGGCCTTCCTATTGATTTTATCGCTTTAACTCAAAAATCCACATTCTTTCAAATTGGTACCCTTCTCTGCAGAAAGGGGAGCGGGTAGAGGGAGAAGGAGAGAGGGAGAGAAATGGTTCTTCTTTGTCTTTTGCGATTTACAGACATTAAAGTAAATAAATACATAAAACCGAACAGAATAAGCTGTGCCAGGTTTCCCAATCAAGCGATGACTGTGATGTAGCCTAAGGCAGACAATAGAGTCTACTGTGAATTCACTGTTATTTAAATCAGTGCACTGGTATCAGTTCCTCCCAGGTGACTGCCAATCTAGTAGCTCTGTTGCCAGGATAACTTCCATCCTTAACCTTTCACGTCCCTGGGATTAGTTTTGTTTGAAGGGGGGTGGGGGGAATCACAGTAACATAACTGAAGTTGCAAAGCACATTGTTACATGCCACCTCAATCTCCACGTAATAGTTAAAAGTCCCCTACTTGTACGTGTTGTGCCAACCATATCCAGTACCTGCATTCTCATCTTGCATTTCCCTGGTGGTGGTGGCAATACAAGTGTACAGAATTTGGGGGGATGCATGCAGTAAGGAGCTTTTAAAGAGTCTCATCTGCTGGGTGAGCATTCCTTGGCAACCTACAAGCTGGGGTTTGCTGATTGGAATCCCCGCGACGAGGTGAGCTCCCATTGCTCTGTCCCAGCTCCTGCCAACCTAGCAGTTTGAAAGCACACCAGTGCAAGTAGATAAATAGGTACCGCAGAGGCGGGAAGGTAAATGGTATTTCCATGCGCTCTGGTTTCCATCACAGTGTTCCTTTGCACCAGAAGCAGTTTAGTCATGCTGGCCACATGACCTGGAAAGCCGTCTGTGAACAAGCGCCGGCTCCCTTGGCCTGAAAGCGAGATGAGCGCCACAACACCATAGTCGCTTTTGACTGGACTTAACCATCCAGGGGTCCTTTACCTGTACCTTTTTACAAGCTTTTAAATCAGCTTTGAGACTCCAGCAGTGGGAGTTCGACTGCATTTTCGTTCTCGCCAAAGCCACAAATAACCAAGACTTCAGGAGATTACCATATGCCCAAACAATTCCAAGAAATGTTCTCTCTCATGTTACAGACTTATCTTAAACTCCACAACCACATCATAACAATGGACTTCAAAAGCAGGCACCTTCTCATCTCTGAATGCTCATATATATGCTATTTTGGAGTTTAAAATATCTCAACATTTGCGGTCCATTTGCCAGCAAAAAAAAAAAAAGGACAGAGAGAGCGGGGTAGAAGGAAGCTTTATCTATGACCAACTTCCAATTCAATTTGTATAACTGGTGTTTGGCGCCTTCAGAGAAAGACTGTGGAATTTCAAAATGTGCTGTGGATTTTGGGAAAGTTTAAAACCTATTTTTTGATAAATTGCTAGGCAGGGCTAACCAAATCAGCCTAAACTTGCAAAATGCACAGATAGGAGCTCCCTTACATTGAGCCAGACCACTGGTCCATCTACCTCAGTACTGGCAACAATGGCTGGCAGAGGTTCTTCAGGGTTATAGACAGGGACATTCCCTGTCCTACCTGGAAACAGCACTATGCTACATCCATCCATTCCCCGTGCATATGCACCAATGCCAGCGCGTACACATGATGAGTAACTACTTCAAAATCCTAGTCAACCATAGTGGTGGCACAGCAACAGGTGTTGGATACTGAGCCTAAGAAAAAGGCTAAGCTTTGCTTTCTGCTTACTAGGAATTCCAGTTACCTTGATAATCAGGGGAATTGTGATGTGGAAAATCAACCTTCCAAGAATCGCCTGCAACAAGTAAACCAAAGCAGCCAGCCTCTAATCTGGAAAGTTCAATGTGTGCAATGGTCCAAGTCTGCTATAATCCCAAACCAATGCAAGGATTCCAAATACTCTTTATTCAGCAATGTGACTTATCTTAAACAGTCTGACGCTGTAGTTTACAATAATGAAAGAACAGTTAAACATCCTTGACAGGTCTAATGTGCTTTCCTAGCAGGATGGGGGGGGGGACCTGAAAACAAGCCACCTTTGTCTATTAAAGATAAAACAGAATTTCATCTAAAAGTCTCTTATGTCTGGTGTTTTTAAAAAGCTCTGTGCCAGGGCTGGCAATATTGATAAAGCTTATTAAGAGCTATAAAAAGTCCAAAGATCCCTTTTCAAGTTATAAAATCAGCTCCTGCTATTTGCCCTAATTTTTTCAACCAGCATTATGAAATATGTTTCGGTCTTGGAAAGAAAGGAGCCAAAGTGGACTCCATTCAGAGCATAAACAGAAAGTCTTTAAGTTCACAAATGTAAGAGTCGAATCAAAACACAAATCCCACCCTGGGGCAGCCCTTCAATTCTGGGGCAGCCCTTCAATTCTGAAAGATCGAATATAATTAGACAGTAAGGTATTCACTTGGAATGTCTCAGACAGTGATTAATGTTCTATGCTCTCTTAACCCAATGGATTTTCTTCTTGGGAGTCAAATACACTCAGTATGCCCAACTCCTAAATGGTGAAACAGCGCTGGTGATATTTATTTCTTCATTCATTCATTCTTAATTAGCCAGTAAAATGGAGGTGCAGCAGTGGTATGCCAGGAAACATTAGTATTTTTATTGGTATGGATAACAATTAATTGGTTTAATGAATTAAGTCATCACTGGTTTTAAAAAGAAAACAACTTTCTAAACAGGCCTCTCCTAAACTTCAGTTCTGGCAGACTTCCTTCCCTGGTAGGTGGATATACTAGGGAGGAAGTATCCCAGAACTTACTTCTGAATAAACGTACATAGGATTGGGCTGCAATGCTGAATCCTTTTACCCTAACAGATGATCTCCTTAGAAAACTGGATTGAGGCGGGTCGGGACTGCTGATTCTCTTAGATTTGTCAGCAGCCTTTGATATGGCCGATCATGATCTTCTGGACCATCACCTCGCCGATGTGGGGATACAGGGCATAGCCCATAAATGGCTGTGCTCTTTTATCTCTGGTCAGGGACAGAGGGTGGCGCTAGGGAGGGAGATGTCGTCGCACGACTCCTTGGTGTGTGGAGTGCCACAGGGCACAATCCTCTCCCCGATGCTTTTTAACATCTTTATGTGCCCCCTTGCCCAGATTGTACAGAGCTTTGGGCTGGGCTGTCACTGATATGCTGATGACACTCAGCTCTATCTGCTGATGGATGGCCACACCGACTCGGCCCCGGACACACTGACCAGATGCTTGGAGGCTGTGGCTGGATGGTTTCGTGGGAGCTGATTGAAACTAAATCCTTTGAAGACAGAGGTCCTCTGGCTGGGTCGGGATGGCATGGGGATGAGGGACCAACTCCCTTCTTTTGTGGGGGCCCAATTAGTGCCAGTGCCTTCCGTTAAGAGTTTGGGTGTAATCCTTGACTCCTCCCTTTTCATGGAGGCACAGATTACAGTAACAGCTAAGGCAACATTTTACCATCTTTGCCACATTAAGCAGTTGGTCCCTTACCTTTCCCACCCCCATCTGGCCACAGTGATGCATGTGACCTCCAGCCTTGACTACTGTAATTCGCTCTACGCGGGGCTGCCCTTGAAACTGTCCCAGAAACTCCAGCGGGTGCAGAATGCTGCAGTGAGGCTTCTCACAGGGTCCCTGCCATTGGAGTATATTCACCCAGTGCTTTACCAGTTACACTGGCTCCCGGTGGAGTATAGGGTCAGGTTCAAGGTGCTGGTTTTGACCTTTAAAGCCCTTTGTCGCTTAGGGGTTTTCTATGGTTTTCTGAAAAGGGAAGGGCGGGGTATAAATAAAAAATTATTATTTATTATTTATTTATTGCATTCTCACAACAATTATGGTACAATTATATCTGTTGGAAGCCACCCAGAGTGGCTGGGGCAACCAAGTCAGATGGATGGGATTTTATTATTATTTAATAATAATAATAATAATCACTGCAAGGTGTCTCAACCTCAAGGAGTCTCTGGCTTCATTGAATATCTACTGCTGTTTCATCTCTTTTAAATACACAGTAATCAGGGTTTATTCTAACATGCAGCTAGACATGTTTTGTGGAGTCTTAAAAAAAAGTGTTGCGTGAAATAATTTTCAGCGCAGTTCGGCATATGGGATTTAATTAGGAGCTTGGCAGTTCGTAAAAAAGAAACAGATGAGACAATGAATTTTTAGGTTGGAATGATGCTTAAAAGACTTGTAATTGAAGAGACTGACTGGAAGAAAGGGTTAAAGGAAAGCAGTATAAGTAAGTTTCCTCCTCCGTCCTGATCTAAACATCCCTAGGGACATCAACCCTTATGTTTGTCCTTGCCAGCAAGGAACACAAGGTGCGGTTTAGTTAGTGTTCAGCAGCCTAAGGCCCCAAAAATGGTCTCTAGCAGCTGTATTTCTCTCCAGGCCTTGAAGGGCATAATGACACATAGATTGAAATATACCTGAATGCCTGAAGTGGAGACTCGGAAAGTCACTATAAGATCAGACAGACCAAGATACGTATGATCTTATCCCCATGTATATTGACTAGCATGTTAAGAGTGCACTTCTCACTTACATGAATCTGAATTATTTTGCCTTGTATTTTGAAGGGAAAACAATAATTGCATACTGTCCATAGACTAGATTGGCACCCATGGAAGGTGCCAGAACACGTGCAAGCAGAGACACACACACCCCTCAGTCCATCACCAAAATCAGCCACCTGCCATTCCATTAAACTGAGTACAACTGTCTGAAATATTCCCAGAACTGTGTTCCGTACTGCATATATTTTAATCTGCATGAAACTTAGGTAGCATCCCAGTAGGTCACTTTTCACGGGGATCTTGAAAGCTGCTCTATTATTTATTAATCTGCTAAGCAGATAGACACATAAACCCCACCTGAGTAGTCAGAGCAAAAGTTCGATTTTGCCTTCAGGCAGAGTAGCCTTTCCAGATGCACCTTCCATTCTGACAACTTTGGTTTCCTTCTCCAAAGATGCTTTGCATATTTAAAGCATGATGGACTTGCCTGCTAATACCAGCTGCTACACAGTGGCATTTCCCTCATTCCCCAATCCATCGGACAGTCAGCTCCTATTCCACTTTATAGCTGAGATTTCAGCTACACCACCCTCCAAGTTCTGAGTGCACCAGACCTCTAAGGCTAAGAATACAAAAGCAACAATAAGAAGAAATATAAAAGTAAAACAAGTTAGAACTGCAAAAAAACCCACCCCCACATAAATTCCAACATTGCAAGAGCCAATAATTTACATAATAACAAAGCCATAATGAAGTCCCAAGGCTTCCTCAAGGAGCCAGATCTGTGCTGCTCGCGATGGAGCAAAATGGACCTTCTAATGCCCAAAGTTTAGGCACCATGACTGAGAAAGGCCCGGCTCATATCTCTGCCTAGCACACCATTGTTACAGCACCTCCACAGCGATCTGAGTGCACAGGCAGCTACAAATGTGAGGAGGGAGTTCCTTAAGGTGCTGTCAGATTTTATGTGAATGGGGCTAGACTTGGCAAATGAGTGTTAACAGTCGAGGTTATTGAAACAATGTTTTTCCATGGGCACTAGTTTTCATGTGAACTTCCCTGAGCCTTCTAAATAACTAGTGTCCTGTTAAAGGTAAAGGGACTCCTGACCATTAAGTCCAGTTGCAGACGACTCTGGGGTTGCGGCGCTCATCTCGCTCTATAGGCTGAGGGAGCTGGCGTTTGTCCTTGGACAGCTTCCAGGTCATGTGGCCAGCATGACTAAGCTGTTTCTGGCGAACCAGAGCAGTGCACGGAAACGCCGTTTACCTTCCCGCTGGAGCGGTACCTATTTATCTACTTGCACTTTGACGTGCTTTCGAACTACTAGGTGGGCAGGAGCTGGGACCGAACAATGGGAGCTCACCCCGTTGCGGGGATTCGAACTGCCAACCTTCTGATCGGCAAGCCCTAGGCTCTGTGGTTTAGACCACAGTGCCACCCGCGTCACCTAGTGTCCAGTTACTCTTAGCTAAAAATGGTGTCAATTGGCAAAAGAGAACCAATACAAATTGCAATTTAACTTACAGTCTGAATGAGCCAGGCAAAAGTACTCAAGGAAGGATGCAATGCAGGACCTGAGAGGGGTTGTGGCCTGGGGAGAGAGACTTGGAGAGCCGAATAACGAGGGCAGCGAGGAGCCAAAGTGGAAGAAGGATGGAATATGAAGAAACAAACCATAGTTCCTTAACTTTGATCGCATGCTATACATTCTTTGGTTTAAGCCTCCTTTGGTCAATGAACAATTGCTTAAATAAATTGTCAGGGAACTGCCATCGGAAGGACAGGAGGTGCAAAGGCTCCCTCAGGTTGAAAGAGACGGAGCAGCTGAAGAGGGAACCAGTAGGGGGCGAGCAGGAACTTCCAGGGAAAGTGAGTCGGAGGGGTGGCTCAGAGACGTTTCCAGCGAAAACAGTGGAGAGGTCTCAGGACCTCCTATAGGGACACCCACGCCTCGCCGGAAACTGTCACGCAGAGAGTCCAGAAGACGTGTTTCCGTGAAAGAGCTTTTATGTTGGAAACGTTTCCGAAAGCAACCACTTTCGGATTCTACTAGCGATTGACGCAGCCATGCCGGAGGGGCTCCGTCACAGGCAGAGGTTTGAAAACCTGATCAAACTCTGAGGGACTTGCATTTTACGCACAAGCAGCTCATCATCCCACCACAGCAATCCGAAAGTCACTGAAAGCCAGCTTGTGCAAGCAGCGGCATCATGAGCGACCCAGCCGGAACCGGAGGAGCAGGAGCAGCTGGAGGAGGTCCAAGCCTGGAAGAAAGGTACAGGGCGTTGGAGATCCAGCTGGCCATGCAAACGGCGAGGCTTGAGGAGAGGAGGGCTCAGGATGCAGAAAAGGGAAAGGAGAAAACCACCTCGATAGCCAGAAAGGTGCCAGGATTGGTGCAGAAATTCGGGGGAGATCCCAGAAACTATCATGCCTTTAGAACTGAGATGCAATACGCTCTCAACCTGCAGTATGATGACTTCCCCGACGAGGAATCGCGAGTGGCTTTTGTAATTGGCCATCTCGAAGGGGGGGCGAAGGATTGGGTTCGACCCCTGATGGCAGTGAATAATGAGATACTAAAGGACACGAGGAAGTTTTTTCGTGCCATGGACCTGATGTTTTCCAGTGACATTGAGCAGGGGGTGGTACGAAGGCAGTTAATGGCTTGCAAACAGGGGAGCCGATCTGTCCGTGAGTACTGGACTGAGTTTACTATGCTGATTCATAAATTGGGGTGGGACCTATCGGCGGAACCCATCCAAATGCTTTTTGAAGAGGGGCTTTCTTCGGCCGTTAAAGATGAACTTTCCCGGGGGCCAAGGGCGGAGTCTATGGACCAGCTGACCAAATCCGCGCTGGCCATAGGAGCGCGCCAGGAAGCGAGAGCTTTGGAAAGGCGGGAAGGGAAAGGAGAACGTTGGAGGGAACTGCGCATTCCGGACATTCCAGAGCCACCTTTCCCACCGGCAGAGCCGATGGAAGTTGGAACAGCGCGGGCGCGCGCAGTTTCAAATCCCAGTGAAGGGCGGAAGAAGGAGGGAAAGAGCGACAAGAAATGTTATCTCTGCCAACAGCCAGGGCACTTTGCCAGAGTCTGCCCACAAAGAAAGGAATGGCAAGGGATGGCAGGAGCTGTGGGGGAAAGGGAGGAGGAAAACAAGGAGCAAGTAAAAGCCAACGCCTGGCTGCCACCGTTGGGGCACAGCAGCCAGGCCAAAGAGCAGTGAAAGTGCCCACGCCAGAACCACCCAGACCTGCTTTAGTGATAGAAGTGTCACTAGAGCTGCCAAATGGACACCCCCTACAGGTCAAGGCGCTTTTGGATTCAGGCAGCTCCTGTAATTTTATGAGTAAGGAGTTTGCAGCTGAGCACCAGATACAGACCATCCCTTTAAGTAATCCCTTGCAGGTGACCACGATTGATGGCAGAGAGCTGTTGGGAGGAGAAGTTAGCCAACAGACTGTCCCGATGATAATGAGGGTGGCAAGGCACACCGAACGGATAGCGTTTAATGTGGCCACCTTGGGAGGAGCTCCCATCATCTTAGGGATGAGCTGGCTGGCGCTACACGATCCGCTAGTGGGCTGGCATCAGAGGGTGGTCTCCTTTGGGTCAGCGCATTGCCTAGAACACTGCAAGCAGGGGAAGGTTCAGGGCGGAGACAGAGTCACCCTAGCCGGGATGGAAGTAATGGGCAGAGGGAAGGTGCCCCCGCAATACGCAGATCTGAGCAACGTATTCAGCGAAAGGGAAGCAGACAAACTGCCGCCGCATAGACCCTTTGACTGTCAAATCAACCTACTCCCTGGGGCCCAACTCCCAGTGGGCAAGCTGTACGCCATGTCCGACAGGGAGATGCAGGAGCTGAGGGAGTTCATTGACAAAAAACCTGAAGCGAGGTTTCATCAGAGAGTCCCGAGCGGTGGGGGGCAGCCCAGTGTTTTTTGTGGACAAAAAAAACACAGATAAGCCGAGACTTGTGTGTGACTTCAGGGCCTTGAATGCAGTGTCGGAACCCCTGGCTTTCCCTATGCCCCGAATTGATGACATTTTGACCAGGGTAAGGAAGGGAAAGATTTTTACAAAGCTGGACCTGCGGGGGGCGTACAATCTGATACGCATAAGGAAGGGAGATGAATGGAAGACCACCATGTTCACCCCTTTGGGAGCCTTTGAATACCTCGTTATGCCCTTCGGTCTACAAGGAGGCTCCGCGTGCTTTCAAGCGTTTATTAACCACGTTCTGGGGCCTTTGCTCTACAAGAACTGTGTGGCCTTTTTAGACGACGTGTTGGTGTATTCGGAGGATGAGGAGCAGCATGTGAGGGACGTTCGAGAAGTGTTGGGCAGGCTGCAAGCCAACCAGCTGTGGGTGAAACTGGAGAAGTGCCAGTTTCATACCAAGGAGGTGGAATTCCTGGGGTACCGCTTGTCAGACAAGGGATTGGCCATGGATCCAGGCAAGGTCCAAGCGGTACTGGAATGGAAGACACCGAAGACCAAGAAGGATGTGCAAAGATTCTTGGGGTTTGGGAACTTTTATCGGAAGTTCATCAAGAACTTTGCCCACTTGACGGCGCCCATCACCGACTGCCTCAGCAGCAAGAAGAAATTTGTTTGGACGGCGGAGGCGGAGCGAGCATTTGAAGAACTGAAAAGGGCTTTCGCCTCGGAAGAACAACTTCTGCATGTGGATTTACGAAAACCCATGAGAGTGGAAACCGATGCGTCCGACCGGGCGGTAGGGGCGGTACTTCTTCAACCGGGGAGGAGTATGTCAGAGTGGAGACCGTGTGCCTTCTTCTCGCGGAAGCTGAATAAATCCGAGAGGAACTACACGGTGTATGACAGGGAACTACTTGCCATTCACGAAGCGTTCCGGAGGTGGAGACATTTATTAATTGGGGCACAACACAAGGTGCAAGTGTGCACCGACCACAAGAATTTAGAGTATTGGAGAACAGCTCGAGTGCTCAACCAACGACAAGTGAGATGGGCACAGGAATTCTCTAAATTCAACTTTGAAATTTGTTATGTGCCAGGTCCAGAAAACGTCAGGGCGGACGCTCTCTCACGCAAACCAGAGTATTGGGAGGGGGAGGGGGCGATTGAAGAGAGACATGTCATCCCTGAGGACCGCTGGGTGTGTGGGGCGGCGCTGGTGGGGCAACGAGAACTGGTAGAGGAAACGGAAAATGATGAATATGCCCAGGATAAGCTCAGAGGACTCAGGGGGGAGGGCGAGAGCCCCGAAGGTTTTGAGGAAAGAAATGGGGCATTGTATTACAAAGGGGCACTGTATATACCCGAAGGTGAATTGAGGGGGAGAGTACTCAAGCAGTTGCACGATAGCCCCACGGCGGGACATTTTGGGCAACACAAGACCATGTGGTTGGTTACCAGGGAATTCTGGTGGCCCAAGGTGAGGGAAGATGTAAGGGAGTATGTAAGAGGGTGTGACCAATGTCAGCGAGCCAAAGGGGAAAGACGGGCGCCGGCAGGGTTATTAGAACCATTACCCACACCAGAACGGCCTTGGGAGGCGGTATCAATAGATTTTATGACGGATCTGCCGAAGTCCAAGGGGAAGACAGCCATCATGGTAGTAGTAGACCTGTTAACAAAGATGTGCCACTTTGTAGCATGCTCACATGCAGTCACAGCGGAAGAAACAGCGAAGTTGTTTGTAGAACACATCTTTAGGTTGCACGGGGCTCCCTTGAGGGTGATCTCAGACCGCGGCAAACAATTTACTTCCAGGTTCTGGAGGAAGCTCATGAGCTTGCTGCACGTGGAAGTCAATTTTTCAACGGCCCGGCACCCTGAAACCAACGGGCAGGCGGAAAGAGCAAATGGCATTCTTCAACAATATCTGAGGTGTTATGTCAATGACAGAGAGAACGATTGGGTCGAAAAGTTGGCGCTGGCAGAATTTGCCTACAATAATGCGGAGAATGTGTCCACAGGGATGAGCCCCTTTTTGGCTAATTACGGGTGTCACCCCAGGGCATTTCCAGGGGAGGGAGGGGAGAGATGGAGCGTTCCAGCGGCTGAACATTTTGTAGAAGAGATGGAAGCGATCCATCATCAGCTCCAGCTCAACTTAGAAAGGGCCAAGGCACAATATAAGAAGCAGGCAGACAAGAACAGAAGGGAAGGTGAAACCATAAGGGTGGGGGATCAAGTGTGGCTGTCAACCCAAGGGTTGCCGTTCAAAGGGGGTTGTAAGAAATTGAGGCCCAGAAGATTGGGACCCTTTGAGGTCATTCAGCAGGTCAACCCGGTGGCTTTCAAACTCCGGTTACCCAACCACATGAAATTGCACCCAGTGTTCCACAGGTCGTTACTGTCACCATACAGGGGGGGACGTGAAGGGGAGCACGTCAGGGGACCAGCCTTGGAAGAGAGGGAACGCAGCAACCATGTAGCGGAAATCCTCGATTCCAGGTGGAAGGGAAATCAGGTAGAGTATTTGGTGGCGTGGGAAGGGGAACCGGAGTCAGAAAACACCTGGGTGACTGCAGGGGAGGTCAATGACGAGGTTTTAACAGAAACGTTCCACCAAAGATTCCCTAGGAAACCACAGCCGGTAGAAAGGTTTAGGAGGGAGTACTTCGGCACCACCGACGAGGAACAGGAAATGGAAGGATTCACGGAGTCGGAGTTGGAAGAGGGAATAGACTCCGAAGACGAGGAGTATCGAGAGACGAGGGACAGTAGCAGGTGGAGGGAAGTGTTCGAAACTTCGGACGATGAGGAAGGTTCTTTCAGGGGTTTTACTTCCTCCCAGCCCGGAGGGGAGGAGACGGGAGGGGGTGAAGGGGGCCCTGGAGGGGAGGTGGATGTCAGGGAACTGCCATCGGAAGGACAGGAGGTGCAAAGGCTCCCTCAGGTTGAAAGAGACGGAGCAGCTGAAGAGGGAACCAGTAGGGGGCGAGCAGGAACTTCCAGGGAAAGTGAGTCGGAGGGGTGGCTCAGAGACGTTTCCAGCGAAAACAGTGGAGAGGTCTCAGGACCTCCTATAGGGACACCCACGCCTCGCCGGAAACTGTCACGCAGAGAGTCCAGAAGACGTGTTTCCGTGAAAGAGCTTTTATGTTGGAAACGTTTCCGAAAGCAACCACTTTCGGATTCTACTAGCGATTGACGCAGCCATGCCGGAGGGGCTCCGTCACAGGCAGAGGTTTGAAAACCTGATCAAACTCTGAGGGACTTGCATTTTACGCACAAGCAGCTCATCATCCCACCACATAAATCATGTCCCCAGGGCATTACTAGGAACTTAAGGACTCTGGGCACAGACCTGTGATGCAATTTTGCATAATATTTGCATATGCTAATTTATATCTATAGATGTTTCTGGGGAAATTAAGATAGTAGCTGGCTGAGGTCTCACCTTCCCAGTGTACTGTAATGCACTCAGTCACCCTGTAAGAAAATTTTGAGGAGAGGGATAAGAAAGGAGGGAAAAGGCCTGAAGCCTGCTCCCCTAGACCATCCCTAAATACACATGTCCCAAAGCCCCAAACAGCCTTCCATACCCAAAGACAGATGGTGGGTGCTTTGAAGCAGGCAATGTGTCTCTCGGGCACCTGCATTAGCAACTGTGCCAAGGAGAAACTCCCAAAAGAAGACTAAATCCTTAACCCAGTTTCCACTGGGTCTGCCCCAGTCAGCTACCTGCCTACAATTGTACAAGAGCATTTGTTTTCATACACCACAAGCCGTCCGTCCTATGACAGGGTCAAAAACGTCTTGCACTGAAAGCTAACGGAAAGAGAGGACACACACAGAGCCCAGCAGTCGAGGCACAAAATAATAAGACTGTCCAAAAAGATGATGGGAGAGGAGAAAAGAACATCGCAAGACACAAGTAATTCAGGCATTGCTGGGCATTTCAAGAGGAGGCGGAGGAGAGAGAAAGCCCTGGCAGATGATGGAAGACAGCCAGTGACACAGGCGGGAAGAGGCAGTCATTTGCCTCTGGCATTAGCATCTGAGTGATGTTTCAAGGAAGGCGCATGAGAGACCGCATTATGTCTCAGCACTGGGCAACACTGTGCATGGCGCAAAGCCCTTACATGCCCTCGGTTCAATCAGATGACACTCCGAAGCATGAAATTTGGTTATCTGTATCGCTCTTTCTAAGCGTTAGGAATGTTCCTTGTACAGAACATTTCTCTACGCCAGGCATTCTCGGTACAGAAATTAGCCGACCCTTAAAAATAAAATAAAAAAGTTACACACCACCCCATCTGTCTTTGACTGCCTTCAGCAGTAATGAGTGCCACAGGGTAAGTCCGTTCACTGTGAACTTTGAGTGACCCACTTGCCCGCTTTAATACAAACTTGTCTTGAAAAATGAGCCGTTTATAGCCAGAGCGCAAGCTTCTGCAGTCTTCGTGAGGTCTCATGTTGCAAAAACTGGGCAATCGGTGGTATCGTCAGGACAGGACTTGGGGGCAGAAGTCCAGGGTCCTGGTCAGAAGAATGAGCAGGAGCCCCCCACAAGCACAGCACAGAAGATGTACCACATAGTCGTTTGGTCGTGTGGTTGTGCATTAGTCGTTTGGTCGTCTCCGACTCTTCGTGACCCCATGGCAGAGAACGCCAGGCACTCCTGTCTTCCACTGCCTCCTGCAATTTGGTCAAACTCATGCTGGTAGCTTCAAGAACACTATCAAACCATCTCGTCCTCTGTCGTCCCCTTCTCCTTGTGCCCTCCATCTTTCCCAACATCAGGGTCTTTTCCAGGAAGTCTTCTCTTCTCATGAGGTGGCCAAAGTATTGGAGCCTCAGCTTCATGATCTGTCCTTCCAGTGACCACTCTAGTGAGCACTCAGGGCTGATTTCCTTCAGAATGGAGAGGTTTGATCTTCTTGCAGTCCATGGGACTCTCAAGTGTCTCCTCCAGCACCATAATTCAAAAGCATCAATTCTTCGGCAATCAGCCTTCTTTATGGTCCAGCTCTCACTCCAGCTACCACATTTAGAAGAGAGTAAAGAAACAGGCATTCCTATCTAATGGGGAAGGGGGGATGCAGAAGACCATCAGGTCCAGACTGGGCATCTTCATAAGACCATTCTCTCTAGAGTCCCCTCCAGCCTGTCCAAATGTAGGCACATACACCCAGGGGCTTGCATGCAGGCCACCTTTAAAGTCTGAATTTTTAGAACAAAGGAAAAGCCTATAACTTCGTGATTTTGTGCCACAATTTGATGCTATCCGTAGGCACAGTTGTCCCTTCTGAGCAGACGAAGCCTGCCAGTTGCAATGATGAACCAGAATGATTGCAGTAATGGTTCTCCCACCAGGGCAGAGTTGTTTCATTTCAGGGTGGGTATCGTAGGAATCAGAGGTGGGAAGGTGGAGGAAAAATGAGCGTGGATCCCCAGGAAAGATGGGGTGGGAAAAATTATTAGAATCACACACAAAAAATAGCAAAGCAAAATTTAAGAATACATATACAGTATTGATTATGCTGTTATCTATCAGCAAAGGACAATGCATGCGAGCTACACTTTCAGAGGGCAAAGGAAAACTGAGAGACAATGAACACAGACACAACATTGTCACAAACCATCTCAAATTCACATCTGCTATGCTTGAAATACTAAAAAGACAGCTAGAAGCGCCTGAAGAACTGAAAAATAATTTGGAAAACATGATTGATGCTTTAAAGGGAGTTTAAAAAAATGAACAGGTATGATTTATTGGTAAGACACCCGCTACATTAATGTTCAAAAAGTTCACAGCTTTTTAATGTTTTCAAAACCACAAACTTTTTGAATGTTAATGCAGTTGATTACATTACCAATAATTTTGATGTACCATTTTCCCCTTTTAAAACATCAATCATATTTTTCAAATTATTGTTCAGTTCCTCCTTCTGCTTGAGCAAACAAGATTCATATGTGATATGCTTCCTGACACTTTTATAGGGAGCATGCTTGATTTTGTTTTATTTTACTCATCATCTCTAGAAAGTTTCATAGCTGTAGTGTCAGAACCCTGAAGGGCATGTGTGTGTGTGTGTGTGCGTGTGTGTGCGTGCGTGCTTGCGCGTGCTGCCATCAATGGACAGAATGATAGGGCATCTAGGGTGCTGCCATCAATGGACAGAATGATAGGGCATCTGCCAAGGGCCCACAGCCCAAGAGCAGCGCTCACTGACAAGATCCTGTTCAATCTGCTGCAGTAAGGACAGGGGTTCACTGAGGAAGAGGGATCAGTGAAAAGTATCTTACTTGAGTGCCTTCCAAATCCTGGAGTCAACTCTATATGGCCACCTTTGCCAACCTGGTGACAGAGAGCTGGCTGGGGCTGATGGGAATTGTAATCTGGGGGCACCAGGTTGGCAAAGTTTGCTGTACAGTGACACCTTTTACGTGTGTGTGTGTGTGTGTGTGTGTGTGTGTGTGTACATATTCTCCATAAAAAATGAATTTGCTCTTGCTCTTGCTAATTTATATGTCTCTATACAAGTGGGTGGTGCTGTGGGCTAAACCACAGAGCCTAGGGCTTGCTGATCAGAAGGTCGGTGGTTCGAATCCCCGCGATGGGATGAGCTCCCTTGCTCGGTCCCTGCTCCTGCCAACCTAGCAGTTTGAAAGCACGTCAAAGTGCAAGTAGATAAATAAGTACCACTCCGGTGGGAAGGTAAACGCATTTCCGTGCGCTGCTCTGGTTCGCCAGAAGCGGCTTAGTCATGCTGGCCACATGACCCAGAAGATGTACGCTGGCTCCCTCGGCCAGTAAAGCGAGATGAGCACCACAACCCCAAAGTCGTCCATGACTGGACCTAATGGTCAAGAGTCCCTTTACCCTTTACCTTTATGCAAGCACACAATCATTACTTTAACTTATAGAGAAGTGCATTTCACCCTTGTGGTGTTGACAAGGTGTCCTTGTTCAGTCTACTGAATAGGTACTAACTGTTGGTGGACAACTTCAAGCCCCCTGCTGCTCTCCTTTTTTCTGTCTCTTTATCTCTATACCACACCTAGAACAGACAAAGGAGACTGACCTCTGCACACGTGGCCACCATGGGCGTAGCCAAGGGGGTCAGTTGCCCCCCTTCCAGATCAAGTAAAATAACAGAAATACTTAACTGACAAATCACGTTGGTTCTGCCTTTCCTAACAAAAATCCTGGCTATGCCCATGGTGTACACCTTGCCCCAACTTGATTTGGGCAGGTAACCCAACTCCTAGTTCGTAGGACCCTGGCAGTATGAATACCACACGTTTTCCAGACTTTTCGTTTTTACTACTAGCGATCCAGAATGAAGAAATCGTCGCTTATTGCTGAGGCTGACTTCTGACTAGCCCCAGCGCCTTCAGGCTACAAGCAGCTGAAGGTGAGGCTATTGTCACGCTGCAGTGATGTCAGGAGATTCTACTTGGGCCACAGAACTTGAAGTTTCCTACCTCAGGCCTATAGACATTGACCCTCATTATGTCCTTGTGTCCCATGTCAGAATTCTGTTTGCCACAGCAGAATAAGTCGATGGGGTGGGGGAGGGATACCAGGAAGGAACTGGCGTCATGCGCCAACTCTCTAGCTGACTCGGCACCAGCCTATGCATTTTCTGATCCATGCCAGCTGGTAATGGGCTCCAAGGGACCTTGCTACAGCTGGGGATAACTGGAGCATAATTACCGCAATGCACCCCATCTGCCAGGACTGCAGACTCGGCAGTGGGAACACAGGAGCCGAGTACAGCCGGCCACAGTGAAATGTCCTCAGCCCTTGGGGGAATTCAGAGCAACGCAAAAGGGATGCTGTGCTGGGTCTAAATTCCCTCTTGCCAAACACCCTGCTCAGTTTCTGCAGTCGCTGGAATATAATTTCATGCAGGCTTCCTTACCGTCCCTTTAAAATAAAAATAAGAAGTAAATAAATAAATAATGCTCCCTGAAACAATTGCCACCAATTTGCTGTTCCTTTTTACCGTCAGCCAAACAGGTATGACTGAGCAATAGCTCTGTTGGAATCCTAGGTAGGAACTAGCGCTGCAATTCAAAGCGGTGGCATGAGCAATGCAAGGGTGGAAGGTGGCATGGAGGCTGAACTGGGAAGCAGGCATGGGCCAAATTTGCCTCTCCTTCTCTTCCGCTGGCGGATGCCTCCACTGGATCAAAAGCCCTTCCATGAGCACAAGGGCACCAGTTGGGTTCTTCCCATTAATTCAGTGACATAATCGACTGAAATAAGAACAATTCGTTGGCCAGCAGCACCATTCTGTACATGTTTACTAAGCTGACTGTGCCTGCCCCTACTAGGGATGAGAGAGAAATCTGATTCGGTTAGCATTTAAAGGTGAACCGATTTAATTCACACTTTGCCATTCAATAGGCGAACAATTCGCACTTCTCTGAATTTTGCAGTGCAGTTCTCTAGCCACCTATGTCCACAAAAATGTGCCAAGGGAAAAAATTGTACATTACTGAAAAAGCATGCAAAATATTAGGGTATAAAGCTCTGCATGTGTGGCAAAAAATGCACACAAAAATCTATACACTAGGAGAAATTCACATCCCAACACCAATGGATTTTCAGCAGGGCTTTTAAAAATAATGTCACAAACTGAGGTGGAAATGTGGAGAACTTAAGACTAGAAAAATGAGAAATGAGCAGAAAATGAAATTGACACAACTTGCATGTTCTTAGCATATAGAGGTTGTTGTTGATGACGTTTTATTAACTTTGCTTCCCACTACTTTAAAAACTGCTAGCACACTTGATGCACATTGCAATTGACCTTAGACTCTGTTTAACTGTCAGGAAGCGTCAGTCACTGGCTCTTTGTCTTCCAGGTCTTTTCATCCAACAGACTTTGCTCCTTAGACCAGGGCAATGCATTTTGCACCCTATCTCTTATAAAGAATCTTATCAAAAGTTCCTTAAAGAACCAAGTCAATTATATTTAATGGGCTGCTTTTATCTTAGCTTTTATTGATCTCTCGCTCCCCTCTGCCCCATCACCACCACACCACCTTCAAGAGAACTATTGTGAATGGGCAACGCAGACACCTGCTTTCGCACAGGTGCTCTGAATATACAAAGCGTAAAGCTTTGGTGATTAAGGTCATCCGTCTCGAATTAGATACTCCATCAGGCTGATGAGCCAATGGGGCTAGGTATGTGAAAACATTTGTAACGCTAGCAAACACCTTTGCAGGTCTAGAGATCACGGTTCTCAGACTCAGCAGTCTAAAATAACAAGAGTAAAATAGTAGTAGCCTGCCAGTGTCAAGTCTAAATTTCTAAACTTTGAAACTTCCAACTAGAGAACTTCAGCTGTAGAACTTGAATGCAACCCAGAAATCAATAACTGATACATAATTCACTTGGAGTGACAGATTCGCTGGATACAAGGCCAGTCTTTTTCCTGACAAGGGGCTGAATCTGGTTCCCTCTGCTGCACCAGCCTGGAGCTGGCCAGCAAAATAAATAAATAAAGTGATAAATTACCACCATCTGCAGTAGCAGCAACACACCTTCCACCCTAGCCACGGAAGTCAGCAGGGCTGGAGATATCTTTGTGAATCCACCATTCTGTGGCACCCCAGCCCCAGTGTGGACTGTTCTGACCATTTAATGTCTAATGCTGTTTTTAATATTCAGTTGGAAGCCGCCCAGAGTGGCTGGGGAAACCCAGCCAGATGGGCGGGGTATAAATAATAAATTGTTGTTGTTGTTGTTGTTGTTCTGGTCTCACACACGGTAAGAAAACACAAATGGAGCTGCAAGTGGATAGATTTCCTTACCTGTTTTCCAAGCATATGATACTTCTATAGCTATGTTCGTGTGAACTGTTAAAAGTCATTACATGCACTTGCTTAGAAGTGAAAGTTCCTCTGAGTTGACATGGTTAGGCTCCTGCCGTTGGTCTACTTACATAAACCAAGCAATCATATGGCCAAAATCAGGAATTAACCCCAATTATCAAAGGCAACTGGACTCCAAATGGCAAAGTCAAGAACAGGCATGCGCCTTCAAGGCTAGTGAGCTTAGTCTCCAGTCATTTGGAAATAAATCGTGATGAAATCCTTGCCATCCAGATGGGAAACCGGGTTAATCCACCAAAAAGAGAGCGGTAGTGAAAAATTAGAAAAGCAGAAATCAGATTGAATATACAGTATAGGAACCGGCAGAATTGAGAGCATAAAGCTCGGAATTAAGAAGAGAACCATATGCGTCCTGTTTGGAACGAGCACTTCGTTATCTTACTCTAACAATGCAGAAAATAGCAACAGACGGGGCACATTCCTGTAGCAGAAAAACACAGAGGGACAATTCAAAATGAATGTTAAACAAGAGCGCATTTTGAATCCAAGGAGCTCTTTATGAGGAAATTGCAAAGGAACAAAGAAAATGATCCCATAGTGCAAGCATTCCTTTCCAAATGTAAAAGTCCTACGGCTGGCCTACATTGCTAAATGAATTGCTCTATGCAATCATGGTTCATGACCAGAAGAAGAAAAGTTAGTGCCCAATGGGTAGTATGTGTGGTGGACCAACAGCCATCTCAAAGCAGTGGTACCCCTGGCTCATGTTAGAATTAGGATGTTGTTGTTGTTTCAGTGTTTAGTCGTGTCCGACTCTTTGTGACCCCATGGACCAGAGCACGCCAGGCACTCCTGTCTTCCACTGCCTCCCACAGTTTGGTCAGACTCATGCTGCTAGCTTCAAGAACACTGTCCAACCATCTCATCCTCTGTCGTCCTCTTCTCCTTGTGCCCTCCATCTTTCCCAACATCAGGATATTTTCCAGTGAGTCTTCTCTTCTCAAAGTATTGGAGCCTCAGCTTCACGATCTGTCCTTCCAGTGAGCACTCAGGGCTGATTTCCTTCAGAATGCATAGGTTTGATCTTCTTGCAGTCCATGGGACTCTCAAGAGTCTCCTCCAGCACCATAATTCAAAAGCATCAATTCTTCAGCGATCAGCCTTCTTTATGGTCCAGCTCTCACTTCCATACATGACTACTGGAAAAACCATAGCTTTAACTATAAGGACCTTTGTTGGCAAGGTGATGTTTCTGCTTTTTAAGATGCTGTCTAGGTTTCTCATCGCTTTTCTCCCAGGAAGCAGGCGTCTTATGATTTCGTGACTGCTGTCACCATCTGCAGTGATCATGGAGCCCAAGAAAGTAAAATCTCTCACTGCGTCCATTTTTTCCCATTCTATTTGCCAGGTGATTTTTTTGATGTTGAGCTTCAACATGTTGACCATATTTTGCGCTCTCCTCTTTCACCCACATTAAGAGGTTGTTTAATTCCTCCTCACTTTCTGCCATCAAAGTTGTGTCATCTGCATATCTGAGGCTGTCGGTATTTCTTCCAGCAATCTTAATTTCGGCTTGGGATTCATCCAGTCCAGAGTTTCGCATGATGAATTCTGCATATAAGTTAAATAAGCAGGGGCACAATATACGGCCTTGTAGTACTCCTTTCCTAATTTGGATCCACTCAGTTGTTCCATATCCAGTTCTAACTGTAGCTTCTTGTCCCACATAGAGATTTCTCAGGAGACAAATGAGGTGATCAGGCACTCCCATTTCTTTAAGAACTTGCCATAGTTTGCTGTGGTCGACACAGTCAAAGGCTTTTGCATAGTCAATGAAGCAGAAGTAGATGTTTTTCCTGGAACTCTCTAGCTTTCTCCATAATCCAGCGCATGTTTGCAATTTGGTCTCTGGTTTCTCTGCCCCTTCAAAATCCAGCTTGCTAGAATTTGGATACATTGGTCCTAAGGGGCGCTCCCATTAGGCAGCCACATGCATTACTCCAGCTGTGAAGCATGCAATTGCCATTCCTCTTCTCCACATACATCCCCACCATCACTCTATGCTCTACAACAGCTTCTGCTCTGCCCTAAATGCTCATCCTTTGATTTCCTAGTCCTGAAACAATGATTAAACAATATGACGTAGGCAAATGTCATTGCATATATCACAAATTCGATTTTGGGTATCAGAGATTAGTTAATTATTAACTTGCTTGGTGCAGATACTGCATAGGTATCACTATGGATCCATATTACGGTAACTGCAAATATATCTGGTTTAGTAGACCCAGCTGCACCCTTATCTGGCTGCAGATAACCTAGTTTCTGTAGTCTGAGCTCTAGTGACTTCACAGTTTGATTACTGTGATGGGGCTACCTTTGAAGATGGTCCAGAAACTGCAGCTAGGGAAGAATTCCAGACTGATAATAAGGATTAAACAGTCCAAATATATAACAACAATTCTGACCTGATTGCAGTGGCTTCTCATATGATTCGAGGCCCACATCAAAATGCTGGCTTTGACTTTCAAAGTCTTACATACCTTGTGGATTGTTTCTCCCAACTTGAACCTACCAGGGTACCTCTAATTCCAGCAGAATTAGAGAAGGTTGCCGCAAGAAAAATGGCCTTTTTAACTGTGGAATGCTCTAAGGAGAACCACCTGGCACCAACATTGGTATCTTTTTCATTAATCCCAGGCATTTAGGCTGTTAATTTATATCCTCTGTGATTTCCTGGCTTTGTTAACATCTGTTTAATATGGTGATAATACTTATGCCTGTGAGGATAACTGGTGGTTCTAAATAGTTTTAATTTATGTAGCGTCACATTTAGTTTGTGCTTTTATGTAATTTTGCGTGTGTCGGTGTTTGCACCCTACGTAAATTGCCTTGTATGGTATAAATGATGTACAACTAAAGTAACAATATTAAATGATGACAATGAATAGCAAATCTTACTGCTCTTTCATTTAAACACGCAGATTACTATTGGCAATAGTTACAGGGCACTTATGTGGACATCTGGAATGAATGCTCTCCTTAAGCGCTGGTCAACTCAACAGTTTCCACATACTCCTTTTCTTCCCAATAATCCCCTTTTCCTTGCCTGCTCCTCTTACACCTTAATTCTCTGTCCACCTCTCTCTTCTCCTACTCATGTTTGCATTGTTTATAATGAAACGAAATGAAAGTTCAATTAGAGCCCGTTATTTGAGTAAGGGAGAGTGTGTGTTTGTGAGTACAGGAATAACATCCAGTTCCTACAACATGGTTTCTAAAACTTAGCAAACAAGCCACTGAGTATTTATATGAATCTGTGACAAATTATTTAGCAATCCATATTCTGGGACCTAAGATTCATAGGGTCATGGACACAGAACTAATATAGGGCTCTTGTGTGTTTTGTTTTGTTTTGTTTTTTTGTTTTTTGTTTTGTTTTGTTTTGTTTTGTTTTGTTTTGTTTTGTTAAAAGGTAATCCAGCCAGGGTTGATCTCAGCTTCAGGAACATGAGATGGCTTCTGGTTTCCCTCGCTATGTAACCAGAGAAATGCCGGGCACTTCTGGTTACTATTTGTCCTCAGCGGGAAATGTGAGAATTAGCTCTAAGCGCTGGCATGTCACTGACATGACTCCTTGTTAGACTTCTAAGAAATCTGCTAGGTTTCTTATTTCCAAAGCTCACGTTGGTTTGCTAATACAGAGACTCTGTCGCTTACTTCTCTCCCTGCTACAGCTCACCCTCAACATTGTGGTCAAGTGTACATGTTTTTCATATCTCAGGAGGCCATCAACATTCATCTAGTGTTGCATAAAATTCTGCTGTTAAAGGGCGCGGGCTAAACATTTTTTGATGTCAGTATCAAAAAGCTTGCAGATGAGGCTTGTTTGAAGGAAGTAGATGATTGGTGACGGCTGTCTATCAAAAAAGGAAAAACTGCTACCAACTAAATTGCCATCTGCAAGGTAATACCTCCAAGGCACAAGAAGACATCAGCGTGAAGAACAGCGTTCTTCAAAACGGCGAACAAAATTAATGGAATGTCAATTCCAGATTGATAGTCAAAATTTAAATATATTACTTACAAGTGAAGTATATTCACACAATACACACATGAGCAGTCCTAAGTTTTCCTGCGCTAGGAATCTGTCAATTTTGGTTTCTCAGCTTTCCAACCTTAAATTCAGTTCTCTCTACATTTTCACAACAGTTTGCAATTAAAAAAAATAAATGGCCTCATGAAAAGTCCATCAACTTTTTTGTGTGGATTTCTTGTGAGACACATATAAGTTTCCCTAATATAACACATTTTTGTATGTTGTGTTGCTAATGTAGAGTTTACCAAACATGTGCATTTTAGTACAGATTACCTGGCTTGAGAACTACATTGCGAAATTTGGAGAAGTGTGAATTTTGCAGAATCACAATTTTTCAGTTCCTGTATTGTTCTGGAAGCTGTGAATTAGGCCGGTTCGCCTTTAAATGTGAACTGAGTTAAATTTCTCCCCAACCTAGGCACATTGCTTAGGTAGTTAATCACAACGTGTGAACCAGGCTACCATAGATATGGTCAGCAGTAATTCATCTTCTTCTTTTTCCAGAGAGAAGATTGGGGTGGTGGGGGCTGCTCTTTGGGTATAAATCATGTCAGCACCATGCATTTAAAGCAGAATCATAACTTTAAACAGTCATGGCTTTCCCACAAAAAAAAACTTGGGAACTGTAGTTTGCTGAGAATTGTTAGGAGATCTCTATTTCCCCTAACAGAGCAACCATTCCCAGAGTCGTTTAATAATCAATGCCTGTTCTCAGGGAACTCTGGGAATAGTAGCTCTGTCAGGGGAATTAGTGTCTCCTAGCAACTCTGTGTGCTTAGCAAACTACAGTTCCCAAGATATGTGGGGATATACTAGTGCTTTAAATGTATGGTGAGGATGTGGCCTGAGAGTCTTCTGTATTTTTTTTACAATATAATTTGATATTTCATTACCCAGTTAAGAGGATCACCGGCAATAGCTAGCAGGATAACTCAGTCACTTTGTAAACTCAAGGCAGGTCTCAAGGAAAATGAGAATTTGTATGACTTTTATGACTTTGATACTCAATTCCGTAAATCCAACTGCTGAGCCTACATCATTTAAAATAAAAGGTATTCGGTGATATAATTCAGCATTAGGTTTGCTAAGGAGGGGCTCTCAAGAAATCAATATCAGTGAAGAAGGGAAGGAGAACATGGCAGTGAGATCATACTTGAGTTTTGAAGAACATGATTTAATCATTAAAGAGAACATTATTGCTTAAACTTTAAGGAAATGCATAATGTGCTCTATTCTAAGGACAAGCATGAATAATAATCCCAAGGATTCCATGCTGCAACCCAATACTTATTTATCTGGGACTTACTTTTGAATCTATAGCCATAGCTACAGCTATATCCACTGTATATCTGTCAGTGAGCTTCTCATCATTATGATACCCTTCAAAAGCAATTCAGAAAGCTGCTCATTGTCAAAAGGTGAGATCTGACTCCATGCTGTTCATACATAACAGCCATTAGGCCACCAGAGAGGACCTTAGTTCAGTTGCAAGCTATATACTTTTGCAAGTATAATGCCAGAAATTTATTCCCTACCATCTCCAGTATTTGTTTTACATTTATGTCCCACTTTTCAAGAAATTCAAACAGGGTACAGAGAACTTCAAGATAGTCTCCTCTGCAGGCGCTGCTTAATTTCTTCAAGTCTACATCATGTGCCTTAAGACTTTTTTTAAAAAAAAATCTGCCTTGTTCTTCAATGCAAATACATGTCCAGACTGGGTCAAAATTAGCCTGGACACAACATACCAGAACGAAAAGCAAGGCAGATGGTTACAACCCTCCAACTGAAAAAAACCCCAATACTGCCAAGTATACCAAAAGTCTGGGCGAATAACCAGCCCCATCTCAGACAGCCAGTGCAGCTCTTTCAGAACTGGTGTGAGATGTTTGCCACAGCCTCTCCAGTCCAGAGAGACTCCTGCTCACCATACTCTGCACTAACTGTAGCCTTTGAACCAACTTCAAGTAGAGCAGAATTTTGTAATGTAGGAAGCACCGCTTAGAATGAATGCACACAACCAATTTGCTTCAAGAGGACTTAGGGCTCAGCTGCACTTCCTTTTGTGTTGCACTTTCTAGGCACAGGATTTCCAGGTCGAGGTCCAAGCATTGTGCTTTTTTGCCCCACTGCGTTCCCACATTTTACTGCTGAATTGGAGCTAACGGCAATCTGTGGGAAAGGAAGTGTCACAACTAACATGAACTGGAATGGGATCTCTGCATGTCCCAAGCCTCAGCCCCATGCAGATAGTTCACCAGGCCCCTTGTTTGTGGCCTGCATTCAGCTAAACAGGTCCCAAATGCCTTGTCGTTTGTTTTCCTTATTCCGCCAAATATGCCACTGCGATAATCCTGAACCTTCCTGCATGTTGAACTTTCCAGTGCATTATAACAGGCAGTGATGTTGCTGGTCCACATTGGTCAAATCCTGTTTTTCTCCCTTCAATTCCTCCTTCATACAAAAAAGCTGACAGAACTGCCCTCATTTTGACCTCTGCCAGTATGTGCGCTGAAACAGAAGAAAGAAAGAAAGAAAGAAAGAAAGAAAGAAAGAAAGAAAGAAAGAAAGAAAGAAAGAAAGAAAGAGTTTTTCTGTAAATAAGTTTATAGGCAGCAAAGGTGATTTACTGCCCACTTAGTTAATCCCTATAAAATGGCACAGTTGAACGCCTTTAAGCTGCATGCATACAAATGATTAATTAAACACACAGTTAAATAGTTTGACCTGGCAAAACTCAGACCATTAAAACCATTACAGTAATGGAGCTTCCATTTCCCTTTAGGCACAAAGGCTTTCGATGAAAATATGCATTTGTATATTTTCTAGACCGATGGGTCTAGAAATAAATAACTTTATTTATTAATAAATAAAAATAATTGAATAAAAATAATACAAGCCAAGAGCAGGCTGAAGAAGGTTACGGTGGATGTGTGGAGGGAAAGTCTATCCCTGTTTGGATAGCATGACCAGAAAACACCTTTCTGTCTTTCAGAAACTTACAATGCAATATTGATTGATTATGGAAAGTGTTGGGAGACTTTAAAATAAGTGGAGTTGTATGCTAATGGTTCTAATCCTGCACACTGAAGGCCCATTGAATTCAGTGGCACTACCGAGTAAACAGACATGCAATATATACCACTCTTAATAGATTTAATTGGTAGAATAAAGCTTTAGCCAATTAACCAGTCAAGATGAATTTTAAACTTCTGGAATTTGAGCTTGAATTGGTGGGGCTGGAAATTAAGAAGAGTTAAGGGCACACATGTTTGGAGCCTCTTTTCATGCTACTGTAGTAGTAAATTAAAAAAGAAAAGAATCATATTGGCTTCCCCACTTCAGATCATTCCTGTTTTGTTTTGTTTTGTTTTGTTTTGTTTTACTTACTAACCAAAGTCACAATTCCATGGATAGCTTCTTCCCAGTCTTAACTCCTCCCCAGTTATTGCCAGCAAGACATCCTATATTCTAGCAGGTACACAGATGAGGCGATAAAAATGAAACTGCTTTAGAGCTGGCTGCTATACTATGCTCAGGCAATGTTCATTCCGTCAGCTTAGCATTAACTGTGAGAAGCATTTTTATAGCAGGCAAGGGCGCCTTGAAAAGTTTAATATAGCAAATTGCTTGTGCAGGCTTGTATCTCCTGAGTGAATTCCACTGCCGGCTCCATGGTATACCTTCATGAGTTCCGTAGAAGGCAGAGCTGACCCCCCGAGAGAAACTGCTAACCTCGAAGGAGAGAGGGTCATGGCATGTGGAATGCAAGCAGTAAATGGGAAAGGCTTGCCCCACACCTGCTTCTCAGTAGTGGCATGCCACAGGCTAGCATTGACATGGCATAGCTTGTTGGCATACCATGGTGGCAGGGGGCGGGGAGGAAGAGGCACGGGACATGCCATTTATTTCAACAGCACGCATTCTGTGAACACCACAGCATCCTGCAGCTTCTCCCCTGCTCTTTCAGACTCTAACAACTTGCTGACAGTCAACACGATGTGATGGGCATTCCAGCACAGGGCGGCTTGCGTAATTCGCCTTTCCAAATTAATTATCTGCACACGTGGTCTTAGGGAGATGTCCAAGATGCCAAAATCTCTGGCCACGTGCATTCCCAGTTAAAATATCTCTGAACAAATTTTTGCTGCAGAAAGCATCCAAACAAACAAACAAACAGTGCTGTTCGTGGTCTATTCTCTCCCCCCCCCCCTCCTTGTAGCCTATTTTGAAAAGATAGACCCAGTTCCAGTCGATCAAAACCGTCACATCAAATGAGGTAGTTTATTTCAAAATGCATAGCTTCACCCACTCCTTTTGCAACTTTCCCCTTTGGAGCTTATGTTAGCTGTTAGGTTAGACTGCTGTTACTATTCCTCCAGATTTCTTATGCTTTTTAATAAAATGCTCCCAATTAATGCACATTTAATTTATAATAGAGAATTATGGATCCTATTACCTGCCAGAGGGATGAAGAACTATGGCACATGAGGGCCCTTGGACTCACTCTGCCAAATGGTTTGGGTATACCTGCCAAGCGCCCTGTTTTCAGTGTGATGGCCGACTTTCTTTGAGCAAACCCTGGGCTCTGCCTTCCTCCTGGGGTATTCTGGTTTCATGCAGAGGTGGGTGCCAGCAAGGGGAAGGCAGGTTGTGTGGCGCTCTGGTGTGCCAGAGTGTTGGACTGAAAGATGTGTATCTTTCAGTCTGGCTCTCTGGAGCAAAACAGCAGGGTTGTGTCAGAGTGTCAGACCAAAAAAGGAGTGTCTTCTGGTCCGACACTCTGGTGTGACCCTGCTGATTTGCACTAGAGCATCAGACCGAAAGATGCTCAGCTTTTGGTCTTGTGAGACCAAGAAACGAATGTCTTTTGGTCTCGTGATTTTGCGCATGCGTGAAAGCTCAGGACCAAAAATGTAGCGTCATGGTTTGGGTTGGGGGAAAATGTTGGATGGTATGTAGGGACAAGCCCTGCTCAGGCCTCTGTGTGCCTCACCACAACAGAAACCAATATTGAAAGCAGCTTTCCGTTTGACTCTGGCACAGACATGCAAGCAAAAGAGTGCAAGAGTCATGAAAATGTGACAGAACTACTTCTTGTGTGCTGTGCTTTATGCTACCAATGGGAACAAGGAAAGACCCAGAAGCCTTCAGAACAAAGCAACTATTTCACACCTTCTGCCCGACTTCCACCTGGAGCACTTGCTGTTCCAACCTCACTCAAAACTTCCTTTCATTCTTCTTCCTCCTGCCAGCTGAAGGCCTCCAGGTTTTGTTCAAGTTCATTGGCAGTTCGCTCGACCCTCCGAGCAGCAAGTCCAGGGCTTTGAGTTCAACCTGTGAAGTCCTCTTGTCCTCAAGGCATCCTCTGGTGACTTGAGCAGTGCAAGAAGCATCTGAATCCTTCCAAATCATGTTCAGTTTTTGCTCTGTCTTCATGGAAACATTTCTTCTCGGTGAAACTGCCTACAGAGGCCAACAAGCAATCAAATTGAAAATATTTTCCTCTAAAAACAACAGAAAGGATTTAAGTGTAACTTAGGCTGTCTACTTAAAGCACACCCACCAAAGAATCCCAGAAACTGTAGTTTGAGGATGGGGTTGGCCATTGTAGCTCTGTAAGAGGTAAACAACAGTTCCCAAGATTCAGGGAAAGGCACTTGGAATGCATTGTCTCAAACCCTTGGTGAGGTAGTGATTTTCCCTGCATGTGAAGGCAGGCTCCAGCAGATTGAGCAGACAATAGTGGGTCCAATGGTCAAGAAGGTAGAGGGAAGTAAGAGCCAAGTGAGGCTCATCAACCTGAGAAGGTAGCCCATGTAGGAGAAGGAAAACTCTGGTCCTAAACCTCCAGTGCTTTCACATTCAGGAGAAGAAAAGGCTAAGGAGTAAACCCTACACAAATCCAGAGTGAAGTCCCCAAAATGGTTAAATGGCAAGTTGTACAACTCTTTCTAGCAACTCCTACAGCCAAGCTGGTGTCAAATGTATTGCTCTGCTTTCCTTTGGACCACATCTGTGAGGCCAAGAGGTCTTGTCGCCTGGGCAGCCCAGGACCTCCATACACACTGCCCAGGCTTGTGCCCCGGGGAGGTCACTTGGTGCTGCTAGTGCAGCAATTTGCACACTCCATTGTCTCTCAAGATGGATGAATGCCAACAAGACACCACTGCTGGCAGGCACTTAGCCTTTAGCTGGTCCACACGTGGATCCTCTCACATCCTACTGATGCTTATCCCTGGAACACGAAAAGTAAATCAATGAATAAAGCAAACAAAAAAACCTTTGGTGGGCCAATAAGACAGGAGGAAGAATCGTACAAGCCATTTAACCTATCTCCTCAAAATACAGAATTCTTCCACAATAGATTTCCCCTCCAACACCCCAAAACAAGACCACCAAGCCTTAAGAGCCTTCTGAACTATAAGTCCCTGGGAGCTGGCTTTATACCTGGGGCCAGGATCAGAAAACCAGAATCGAAGCTTAAATATTGCTGTTCATTTCCCCTCATATGCTCCAGAATTCTCAGTCCACCCTTCAACATCACTCTGCTAAACTTCAGTAATCTAAAATCTGCCCCACACATTCTCCGTTTCCAAGCTGCATCATAAGGCATTGCTGTGTCTGCATCTGGGATGACATAAATCAAGTAATGGTTGCAAATCACATCAGGGCTTTTCGTTGTGGCAAGTGATTCTTGAATTCAATAAATCTAATGTAAACCTAAGAAAGACACTGTAGTCTACATGCATTTATATTTACTTGACAATGTGGATTGCCTTATTGCATTGGCTGGATCAATCCATAAGCCTTTTGACCTGAGATACAGAAAGGTTTGTAGAAGTGAAATCATCCTGCCTCCATCAAATTGTTAATGTGCCAAAATGACCCAATCTGAATTTTGGGGGTCTCTCTCTCTCTCTCTCTCTCTCTCTCTCTCTCTGCAGCATATAGCTCTGATTTGTTCTTAAAGCATGTGGCCTTTCTTTCTTTTTTTAATTACCATGTGAATATGCTTTCCATGTTCTGCTTGATTCACACAGCCAAAAAGGGAGGCACATTCTGACCAGAGGGGGATGAGTGATGTGAGGTGTGTGAAAGCGCTAATCTGAACTGGTAATGACAGAAGAAGTGGCCCAAACCATTACCATTAAGCTCTCTAATGAGAAGGAAACATCTGGAGTTTTCAAGGCAGTGACAGAATGAAAAACCTTTAGAACATTACATCCTAGCCATCTGAATCATCTTACTTAAAGACCATTTCTCGTTCTACTTAAAGCAGCAAGAATGCTGTGAATTGCCACCACAGCATGGCGTACTGCAACAAACCTTCGTTGATTTATACAGTGGTACCTCGGGTTAAGAAATTAATTCATTCTGGAGGTCCGTTCTTAACCTGAAACTGTTCTTAGTCTGAAGCACCACTTTAGTTAATGGGGCCTCCCGCTGCTGCCGCTGCGCCACCCCATACGATTTATCCAAAATTAAGGTCCCCCTTTTCATATCAAAAGCAACCAACTAGCTCAGCTGGTTAGAGCAATGGCTGATAACAACAAGTTTGCAGGTTCGATTCCTGTGTGGGATAGCTGCATAGTCCTGCATTGCAGAGGGTTGGATCATCTATGATTCTCAGGTTCCCTTCCAATTCTATGATTCTATGAGCCAAAAGGCAGGCTATGCCTATTCTAGACTTAGAATAGTCCAGGCACCCAGATCTGAGCACAGGCAAGGTTCTCCTGCCCCTGAACACTTGGAGCAGAAGCATAAACCGGATGCGTTTGAAGTCAGGGACAGCGCAGATAAGCAGCCTAGTGAGCTTCTGCAGCAAAAAGATGGCCAGACTGAGAGAACAGGGCAGATCTGTCATATATTTGTCAGGAGTGGCTCCCTGAGATCACCTCATTCCCAGGACCAAGTGGATTCTGGGTTGCAGTCAGTGAGCTTGAACTGCCTGCAGTTCCCTCTTCAAACCATCCACACTGATTGTGAAGGCTAATAAGTATCAGGGCCTGATCTGCAGGTTTGAGCCCCATGGCTCCTGACACCAGATCCTCTGTAGATGCAGAGGAGGCGTTGGTCCCATGGTCACTCAAGCCTACTTGAGATCCTCCTCAAAACTTGGCATCTTCCTTGAACTGGAGGATTTTTCTCTTTTTATACCGAGGCTGTCTCTGCGCAATTACTTTGCCTTGGAACTGTCTCAGCAGGCTATCTCAGGCTTGGCGCTCCCTCCATTAGAGGCACTGACATTTCCTTATGATTTGTATTACTCTTCTGCGGCCGCTCGCCTCCAACACAGCGGGAATAGCAATCACTCTATCTATAGGCTGATGTCATCGTGCCAGAGCAAAGCAAAAGAGAAGCACTAAACTTCCCTCTTTCTTGCAGAAAGCTGCATAACACACAACTAGCTACCCCTGCATAATGATGGAGAGCAAAGCCTTTCCCCCCACAACATCAAAAGCCCTCTTTGGGCATTATAAAAGAGCTGCAGTGAACACATGAGGGAGGAGGCTGTAGGGATCAGCATGTTGCTCAACCCTCTTGGGTACCGTTTCCATCACCTCACAACTTGTGGAAGGCAACAGTATGAAGACCTGGACATTTCTGAATCATGATGATGCAGGACTCTAAAACAATTTTTCTCAAACTTTTGGGGGCCACACCAGCTCCTTGGTTCTATAAATTCATCTCCAGTGCCCCCTACTCTACTCTTCTCTATCCTACCCTATAAAATCATTAATCAGAATACAGTGGTACCTTGGGTTAAGTACTTAATTCATTCCAGAGGTCCGTTCTTAACCTGAAACTGCTCTTAACCTGAAGCACCACTTTAGCTAACGATTTCTGCTCTCATCCTGATGCAAAGTTCTTAACCCGAGGTACTATTTCTGGGTTAGCGGAGTCTGTAACCTGAAGCGTCTGTAACCTGAAGCGTATGCAACCCAAGGTACCACTGTAGCTGTTTCCATGACCCACTAAAGAAGATAATAACAATAAAATTCAAAACAGAAACAATTAATTGCACATTTATTCAAAATCTAATTCAAAATGTTTTGTTTAATTGACTCAACCAAACTCATGAACTTGATCAAGTGATACCAGCTTTTCAAAGTCTGATAGTCATTGACACCTCCAGTGCCCCCTTGCTGCCCCCTTGCCTCTTAGCACCCCCCTGGGTAAGCTCACTCTCCCCCACCTCCAGGAGAAAGTATAACCCACTTTGGGTGCCACTGCTTTAAAGCATATGGGGCGTTCTCATGGCTACAGAAGGCTCCTCACATCTGACAGTTGCCTTCAGACAGTCACAAGTTGGAAGGCAACAAAAATGGGAGGCAAAGGTGTCCCACTAATTCCCCCTGCCCTTCTCCCTGCCCCCTTCACATTTCAACTGTCACTTGAAAACGGTTAACTTGTTTTTCATAATAATATCCAACCCATGGATGTTACGGAAAAGGTCACTCTGCCATATTTCGACTGCCACAACTTTGTTTCCATTAAAACTCATGGGAAAGTTTGTTGCTTGCTTGCTTCACTTATAGTATGAATCACTTCCCATAAAACATTCCAAAGCAATACAGTTACACTCTGGGATTAAAAATAATAATAACCTGAAAGGCTTTATGGGAAAGGGAGGTCTTCCTTAGACCTCAAAAAGACCACAGAAGCGGCTCCTGTAGGGTTTTCCCCTCCCCATTTTCTCCTCACAGGAGGCCCTCTACAGGTGTGCGGAAGAAGCTTCAGATACCACGGCCCCTGAGCCTATCACCAAAGCTAAGCATATGCTCTGAAGCCTGGTCACTTTAAGCTGGAGAAGTAATGGGTGCTCTCCTCATCATTGGCCAGCCATGCCGGCCAGGAGCATTGATACGGCATGTGTCACTGGAGCAGCTCTCAGGCCAAAGAAGCTGCAGAACTGAGTTTTCCTATACCACAGGGGGTATTGCTGTAGCCACAGGGGGTATTGCTCCTAATCTGGGCAGTGGCCCAAGGCACTGCTGATGCTCCAGTCAGGGCAGAGGCGTTCAGCCAATCATCCTGCCCTCCCTTCCTGATTATTGCCACCTCCATTGCTACAACCTGCCTATCAATGGAAGGAGCTTTTATCATTTGCTGCAAGGGCTCAGACAGCAAGTATCCAGGGAGCCAAGGCCCTTGCCTGGAAACATAGAGGTGGGTAGATCAGGCCACAGTGATACAAGAAAGTCATTGCAGTGTGTCCTCCACACTGGGGTTTTGGAACTATTTTTGCTCATATACAAATGCAGTAGGTTGATCATCTAGTTGACCTCATCTCATCTAACTGACAGCAATTTCTTAAATGAAGTGGCAGCTAATTTAAGACAGTGGTATAAAAGACTGAAACCCACACAGTGGATAAGCCTATCAATGGCACTTAAGCACAAATGCAAAACAAAATGAAGTCTCTGTGTTCAGAAGCAGCATATTTTGGGTTATCAGAACCTGTGTACAAAGGAGAATGTTGTCTTCATCTCCTGCTTGCGAGTTTCCCAAAGTCATCTTACTGAACAGAATGTTGTGCAATAGAGTGTTTTCATAGATCCATAAAATTTGAGAGTTGGAAGGGACCACGTTCAACCCACTGCTAAGTGCAGGAAACTTGCACCTGAAACATCCCTGGCATATGCCATCCAGCCTCAGCTTAATAGAATTTGTAGGGCTGTATCAAAGTGTTACTCAGAGTAGACTCACTGAAATTAATGAACGTGACTAAATTCAGTCCATTAATTATAATAGCTCTACTCTTAATAAAACTTAGTAGAAGACCACCCATTTAATTTCAATGGGATTTTGAAGGCCATCCATTCCAACTCCCTGCTCATGGAGGAATTTCAGCCCCGATCCAACAAGGATCTTCCTATATGACTAGTGATCTGAAAGGCAATCACTCATTTTCCTTCCTTAAAAATGTCATGGGAAATCCAATGGCAGACATTTGCAGTGGTCAGCAAAAAAAGGAAGGCATGAGAGAATAAAAATGTTTTAAACATTTTTGCCACATTCACATAAAACGATGCCTTTCACAATGGTGTTCTTTAGAAATATCTCTTTGTGCATTTTGTGTTATGTGTTAAAATTCCCCTGTTCTGCCTCTAAGCACACAGCTGCCTTGAATTCACATATTGATTAGTCAGTCACTGAGTTATGTGTTCTGATGAATGGCTGGGTGAATGAACAAGACCCTCACTGTATTTCTAAACTACTGTTAAAAATAAACTTTCTGGGTCATGATTACAAGAGGAAATTAGCTTCAGACCAACAGTTTAATGAAAGCTAGAATGTTTGCAGCTAGTTTATGTGAGGGAAAGGGAAATGGTCAATTTGGCTGGACTCTAGGGATAGGAGTAGCTTTGTAAGGCATGGTGGAGACTGAAGGCCAAACTAGAAATGGCCTAAATGTGTTATTACAAACCCAAACCAATGGATTCAAATTAAAAGAATAGAAGAAAAACCTTCTGGCAATAAGAGCTGTTTGATAGTGGAACAGGCAACCTTGGAAGGTGGTAGACTTTCCTTTGTTCAAGGTTTTTAAACAGAGGTAGGATTGCCATGGACACGGGTGGCGCTGTGGGTTAAACCACAGAGCCTAGGACTTGCCGATCAGAAGGTTGGCGGTTCGAATCCCCGCCACGGGGTGAGCTCCCGTTGCTCAGTCCCAGCTCCTGCCAACCTAGCAGTTCAAAAGCATGTCAAAGTGCAAGTAGATAAATAGGTACCGCTCAGGTGGGAAGGTAAACGGCGTTTCCGTGCACTGCTCTTGTTCGCCAGAAGCGGCTTAGTCATGCTGGCCACATGACCTGGAAGTTGTATGCCGGCTCCCTCAGCTAATAAAGCGAGATCAGCGCCGCAACCCCAGAGTCGGTCACGACTGAACCTAATGGTCAGGGGTGCTTTTACCTTTACCTAGGATTGCCATATTTCAGAGATTCTTTAGCTGCTATTCCTGCATTGTAGGGGAATGGACTAGATGACTCTTGAGGTCATTTCCAGCTCTGCAATTCTATGATTCTATGGAACAGAGGGAGGAAGCATCACATTGAATAGGAATGGGGAACCATTATCAGCCTGAGGGACTCATGGTCGTGAGGACAGAGGCAAAAGTGGGTGAGCGAAAGATAAAAAACGGGTGGGAAAATGGGTGTGACTCTCACCTGTGTACATTTAGGCCATACATAGTCAGAGGTTTCTATGCAAATAATAATAATAATAATAATAATAATAATAATAATAATAATAATAATAATAATATTTGTACCCTGCACATCTGACTGGGTTGCCTCAGTCACTCTTGTCAGCTTCCAAAAAATATATAAAAACACAGGGCTACCTTCGGATGTCTTCTGTGTAGTTGTTTATATGTTTGGCATCTGATGAGAGGGTTTCCGCAGGGCAGGAGCCACTCCCAAGAAGGCCCTCTGCATGGTTCCCTGTAACCTTACTTCTCGCAGTCAGGGATCCACCAGAAGGCCCTCGGAGCTGGATCTCCCATGCCCAAACTGAACAATGGGGGTGGAGACGCTCCTTCAGGTTTACAGGGCCGAAACCATCAGCTCAGCTTGATGAATTGTGCTCCAAGCAAGCAGTAGGCATCTTTACATTCTGAGGGCACGTTTCAGACAGAAGAAAGCACTCTAGAGACCATGTGGCCTGGGCAGAGTACTGAGGGCTGATAGAAAAGCCTGGAGGGCCACATGAGCCCCCAAGGCCTGAGGTTCCCTTGACTCTGAGAATTTAGAGTCAAAAGGGGCCAAGTGATGAATACGATGGTGTCGTAACAATCACCAAAGCAAGGACTCCGCCAACCACACTCTGATTCTTGGATGCTGATCCTTAGATTGGAAGGAAACTTCCATGGGATTGCAGAGGCCCCCGATACAGCTTATGTGGGGAGGGGGGAGTGCCATGGCTAGAAATTTCTTGGGGGACTTCTCAGACTCCCGGATCAGGGCTTTTCCACCCATACGCTCCACACTATATGCCCTCATGTCTTCAAGTTGAATGCCTGAATATTGGTTTAATGCATTACAGGTGAACAGTAACCACACAAACACACACACACACACACACAGAGAGAGAGAGAGAGAGAGAGAGAGAGAGAGAGAGAGAGAGAGAGAGAAAGGGAGGCTTTGTTTTCTATCTTAAAGGCATGCATACTGTATATTGTGGCTGCATATATTATTATTATTATTATTATTATTATTATTATTATTATTATTATTATTATTATTATTATACAAAATGGAAATGCTGCAAAATACTGCCATTGGTGCTTTAATATGAATGTTTGTTATGCTTCTGCATTAAAAATGTTTGTTGCCCAAAATCAGGACTACCTTCCTGCCTTAGCTATGATTCTTGAACCGCAGTGGGTTGGACTAGATGACCCTTAGTTTTTGAAGCACAGAAAAACATAAATGAATATAGGACTCCAAAGCACGAGAGAAACATAGCTTTGTTCGAAGCATTATTTTATATTCTGATTAATTTTTTTAACCTTTCTAGAGCACACGCTATCCTGCTTGCCAGTTTGACTGAGGAAGCAGCGCTTTCAGTGAACTATCCAAAATATATCCAGTGAAGCAAGGTGGTTTGCATTCGGATTTGTGTGCTCAAATCTACTTGACAATTTTGGATACAAATGCTCAAGCTGCAATAATTTGACATTTGGGCTTATGAAATGTTAATGAACTTGCAGTGCGAACAAACACCCCTTTTGCGTCAAGCTGCATCCTAGTATTTGTCCAGTTTTTCGAAGCACAAGTCCAGTCTACAAATAACTGTGCCATGACAAACCAAGCAAGAAAGTTTTAAATAAAATTACACATCGCTGAACACAGCACAAAAGAGGTGGTGTCTATTCCCAGTTGACCAGCTTCTGACATCTCCCTCTTCTCAATTTTTTCCTGGGGATCCATGTTCTCATACACAAACGCACACTCCTTTGATTCCTTTTCTACCTAACCCAAACAGTAATGTTTGTTCTTTTGGGAGTACCACTGAAGCTATTATTCTGAAACTTGATAGGTTTCATCCCCTCAGAAAAAATTGGTGGCGCCTGTCAATGGCATCCAATTCTGACAGAAAATGAAAAAGTTATAAACTTTTCCTTTGTTTCGTTTTTTAAATGAAACATTAAAAGGTGCCCTACAGAAAAAAAGCTCTGAATATATACCACCGTACAAGTTGGCAGGCTTAATCCACTCTGTTGGAGTTGCTACATTTGCAAATGCCATCCTGTTCTGTGATTTTTAAATTCCCCGTTATAATTAACGCGGGTGAGGAAAAACTGACCTTCGTTTCCAACAGATCTAATTCAATTCTGAACAACAAACTGAATTGGAAAGATGCAGAGTGGATCCAAAATAGATTGGGCTGCTTTCCAATGCTACAGATACAAGTTAAATCCTGTGGCCGGCACACATCACTATCATCTGCACCAGGGCTGGGAAATCGGTGATACTCCAAAATATCTTGGTCTCCAGCTCCTATGAGCCCTAGCCAACATAGTCAATGGTCAAGGATGTTGAGAGCTGGAATCCAGCAAAATCTTCCCTACTCTACAAGATATGACTCCTCTACAAGGTGACATTCCTAGATAATGTTTCAACTATGTTCAGGCATTCTGTGGAAGCACCAACATTTCTGTGAGAAGCTTCTTCCTCAGGAGGAATGGGGAAAGCTGGAGGGTGACAGAAATGTTTGGCAGACTCAACATTTGCCCACTTGCCTTTTGGGGGATGTTAGACCTCATCGGGGATCTGGTCATTTTATTGCTCCTTGGCTTTCAAAGTGATTCTCACACTTCATAAGAAAATTGTCCCAAATGGAAGTCTTTCTACTTTGCTTTCCTTTTAAGAAGCCAGTTTATTGAATAGCTCTAAAGAAGATACAGGAGTATAAAACAGTTTCCAGCATGTTGACTGCAATGTCAGAGATAAGTTTAATAATACACTAAAATAAAACTTTATAGGCCCATGATAAATTGGGAAAAGATGAAACAGTTTGGAGAAAACAACTTGGATAGGATACAAATTGAGTGCAACCTTTCGCTCAGCATGAAACCCACCCTTCTTTTGGATGATCGTAAAAGTTCAGAAAATGACTTAATAAAACGTATTGTTTGTAACCAGAAGTAGCAGAGCGTTACCCAAATAACACCGTTTTATATGATAACAGGACTCTTCTGCATCTAAGCTGCAATAACCTTTCAGTGCAATGGAGAAATCATTAGGCTTTGTAACCAAGACTGCAGTCCAGGCCCTGCAGCCAACAGAGGTGGGGCTTAGTGGGGTTGCACAGCTGTCCATCATGGCTGCAGCTATCAACTTGCCACTTGCACCTGCCAGCCTGGAAAGTAGAGGGCAGGTGAGGAGAAGGCCTCTTCACTGCACCAGCTCCCAGGCTGGTGCACACAGAGGTCTGGATTAGACCTGTTGCCATCATATGAGGCCTGCAAGGTCAACTCAGAAGCTCATGGATCCTATGCCATCTCAATCTCTGTTGCCTCCCCCAAATGTGCTGTTGGGGGTTTCTGCTGGCTTCTGTTGGAAGGGATTCCACTAGCAGTAGCTCCTCACCATCATTTCAGCAGGTGCATTGGGGCACTTCTTGGCATTGGGGCTCCTGTGCCAATGGGGCAGGGCTTGGCGGAGAGACACCTCTTCCTCAGCCAAACCCCCTCCAACATGGCTGACTGGGAATTTGAACTGTAAGGCTGTAATCCTAAACTTGCTTCCCTGGAAGGAAGCACCATTGAACTCACAGGGACTTACTCCTGAGGATGCTCACATAGGATTGTGCTGCAAATTAACTTTGTCCCATTAAGGGATAAATGAAGCAAATCCATCTGAAGAAATTTTGTGGAGCCCAGTTCATCCAAATCTACTGTTTCTTTCCCATTGCCACAACTTCAGCCATCTGTTAAATAATGTAATCCTGTGCAAACATCATAACCATCTTTCATTAGAAAATACTGATGGTCCAATCCCGTTGCTATGATTATTTGAAAAAAATAGAACTGAATTAAGACTGTGCTTGATATCCAACACAAATCTTTCAGGAACTGCTCTTGTCAGAATCTGTTCATCCAAGTTGGCCAGGTTTTACAGCCTCAAGAGGTCTGATAAACTGAATAAATGAGGGATTATCTTCCCCCTCCCAACTCACTCAGCAGCCATGTCTAAATTCTTCCCCCCAAGCGAAGTCAATTCCCTGGAATTAGATTTACCCACAGACATTATAATAATGACAACGGATGAGGGAAACTGCTTTCCTCAACCAATTCTTACATTAAAGTAAGCTGCAGAATTTGGCCTTTAACAGTACACTGAAATCTCCCAGTACCCCCAGAGCACACTTTAGCATTTAACCAACAAAGCAGAGTAAGCAGTTCCTGTGGAATAGTGCCATGTGGCAAGGGGCTGATCACGGACAGACAAAAAGTCAAGTTTAGTTGCACACAGTTTTAATCATGTGACCTGTAGGTCTCATCTGCACTGAACGTTCACACTCGAGGCACTAAAATTCTTCAGTTCAGCAGCACGTTGCCAATCCATTCCTGAGCTTGTTTATGGTCATGCTTCAGCTGCATGATCACCTCAGATGCGCAGACTCCATGTGTCTGTTCCACTAAGGCAAATATGGCACTTGGGCCCACCACTCCACAGAAATCCACCAGCAAAGTAATGGTGAAGTTGGAACTAACCACAGGATAGGATATCTTCCCATATCAACATTGCCTAAATCTGTAGTCTTCAACCTTTTCAGTTCCATGGTCCATTTTTAATGGACCACACACCTGAGGACCCTTTTTTTTAAAAAAATCTGTGTATTTGTATGGTGGCCATACAAAGTAGGCTGCTGTCGCAACCTACTTTGGATCAGGCTGCGGCCTACTAGTAAGTCCTGATCTAGGAGTTGAAGACCAGTAGCTTAAATAACACCACTAAGGCCATTTTGTGGCCTTTTTGGAGCTTGAGCTAAGATAGATAGCACTTACACAGCATGTTCAACCAAAAAGGGGTTGTTGTTTTTTTGTTAAGTGGACTTGGTTATGTTTGGGGAAGGCTATGCTCATCAGGCTAACTGGAAACTGAAAATGAGAAACTCAGAGAAAACTCAGTGGGGAAGACGAGAAGCAGGGCTCGTTCCATCAGGCATCTCCCTGAACTATTTCCAACTGGTCATTATAGGCACTACTATTTACCTTTAATTGGTACATCAGTTTGCTTTCTCCCCACAACCCCTAACCTTCCCTCCTCGTCTCTTCCACTATTTCATTTCTTTTAGAAAATAAGCCCGTAGACGGAGACTGTCTTCTTTTAACTGATTGTATGTGAGCCACTCTGGGAATCTCTTTTGGCAATACACATTCAAGTTATTTTATGCCGACGAACCAGTTAATTTGTTACACAAAATAAGGTTAAAAGCAACAGTTACCCCACTGCCCCTTTGGTCTTTTTGTCTTTAATAGGCTTGCCAACTTTAACTGGCTACCACTGCTTCTCTGCCTGCAACGATTCGTTCCCTGAGTGACAGTGGCAGGGGGCTATAGTGTACAAGCAGAAGTCCTTGCACAGGGCTTCTGCCAGTAGGGGTCACTGGGTGAATCCCACCCTGTGTATCTGGATTCCAATCCCCCCTGGGTGACCTTGGCCAGTACTATCTCACAGCCTAACCTCAGTGCTGTGGGAAGGAGACGATAAAGTGTTAGTGTTGAGTGGTTTCTTTAAATTTTAGGGTTCATTATTGTTTCACAAGATGTGTATGTCTTTAAGGGCCAGAGCAAATAACATGACCTGATTTTACAGCTGTGAAGCAGTATAGCAGGTGCTGTTAAGTTATGTTAATTAAGCTGTTGGGTATAGTATATAAAAGGGACGCGGGTGGCGCTGTGGGTTAAACCACAGAGCCTAGGACTTGCCGATCAGAAGTCGGCAGTTCGAATCCCCGCGACGGGCTGAGCTCCCGTTGCTCGGTCCCTGCTCCTGCCAACCTAGCAGTTCGAAAGCACGTCAAAGTGCAAGTAGATAAATAGGTACCACTCTGGCAGGAAGGTAAACGGCGTTTCCATGCGCTGCTCTGGTTCGCCAGAAGCGGCTTAGTCATGCTGGCCACATGACCTGGAAGCTGTACACCGGCTCCCTCAGCCAATAAAGCGAGATGAGTGCCGCAACCCCAGAGTTGGCCACGACTGGACCTAATGGTCAGGGATCCCTTTACCTTTATAGTATATAAAGAGCAGCATGTAGCTCTCTCAGTACCCTGGTGGATGGGTCACACTTATTGATATAATGTAATTTAGTGGAAAAGGAGTTTTTGTTTTTGTTATTTGTTATTAAACCAAGCAAAAGTTACTTTTGCATTTCTTGAATGTGTGGTCTCCCCAGCCTGCCTTCTGCAGCCCAACTAATCTGCAAAAAAGCCAACAGTTAGAACCATGTACACTGCTCTGAGCTGCTTGGGGGAAGAGTGGCGATCCAATGCCAATATTATTTGTGAAGAATAGCATTGTTTAATAAATAATAAAATAATGAGCAGAGAAGCAGGGCTAATTCGCACCTCTTGATATGTCTGCTACAGCACCTACAGTGAGGGAGGGGAAGGAAAAGTAGTGTTGAGTATTCCGAAGACCTCCTAGCCATTGCTGATGCTGAATACTGCTTTGCTGGTTCTCTCCCTTCCCAAATCTGGTTTGGGAGGGAAAGGAAACCTTTGTAACTTCCTTTTCATGGCCTGAAGACTAGGGCAAGTTCTGGAGAGCAGGAGACAAAGCCAGTTTTGGAAAAGTAGGCCTGGCATCTCTTTGTGCTCTGACCGCTAAACTGGCAAAGGCAACGCAGAAGGACAGGAGGACACAAAGTCATAAGGGAAGAGCTCTTCCCCACCCATCCATCATTAAGCTGTGTAAAGGACCAGGCCTAAAAATACAGTCACTGGTTCAGAACCAGATGCCTCATTCTATATCCCATATTCTCAGAACAGCTTCGAGACGCCTTTGGAAAATTGTCTCATCTTCTACGAGAGGGTTTTCTATCCATTTCTTTTTGTGCATGTGCCATTAATGACTTCTCTTCTGAAACTCGGCAAGAAACTGTCATAAAAGAAGGTCGTGTTTTTCCCAGTTTATTCGAGATTATTTCGAAGTGACTCACAACACAGAAAAGAAATACTGAGGTGACTTCAGCATTATTTATGTTTCTGCTTGGCATCATGAGACTAGCAACTGATTTGCTTTTAAGATCGGCACATTTAAAAATCAGCATTAAACGCATTAAGCCCATATTTAACCACGCAGAGCAGCTGTTTACGAGATGAATCACATACTTTACACATTTTGTGAAATACAAGCTACAGATTTATGTGGCTGCATCTGCTACATTTGGAAGGATTTTTAAGTGCACATTTGCCCATCAACCGAGCCCTAAGAACCATTAGCTTTCTGAAGGTTAATGTGAAATCAGTCATGTTCCCTCTCCTCATAGTCTGTATTAAAAAAATGGGAGGGACAAATTATTATGGAACATAGAGAAGAGGAGATGTAGTTGATCTTACTTTTTTCACTGAAACCTTTGGTTAAAAAGTTCCATGAAAGGGAAGACCAGTTAGTTTCAGGGTTCAATTCAAAGTGCTAGTTTTGACTCAATTCCCCTCACAGAACTACAATTCCCAGAGTTCCTTGGAAAGAGTGATTGACTGTTAAACCACTCTGAGAATTGTTGTTCTGTGAGGGGAACTAAGAACTCTCAGCACAAGAAACACTTACCAGGATCCTTTGGGGGAAGCCATGACGGTATTAAGTGGTATAAAACTGCACAGATGGTGCCTTAATAGTCAACTGCTATCTTAAGCCTTTCTTCAATCCATGTTGCCTCAACAAATCCATCAGTGCTAGCACTAAATATTAAACACAACTGAATACCTGCTATCGTTGTTAATCTTTTCACGCAAAATCTTTTCACTTTCTTTCATGTTTACATAATTCGTTATGAAATCATGAAAAATTGTTCAAGTTCACTTAGTCATTGTGTGTGACTTCTGGCCCCACAGCCTTCCCAAAAACAAACTTAAGTGCTCTAAATTCTATAAACAGAAAAGCCCAAATTTGGTCAATGTGTTAACTCACTCCATATTAGGAGTTCCATCTCTCTCTTATCACAATGTTACACCCATTACCTTTCTCATACAGAGCATTGTTCAGCTATGGGATTCCTTTCCACAAAAAGACAGCCATCAATTTAGAAGATTTAAAGGGGGGTTAAATAAAATAATTAACAATAGCAATTGCAACAACAACAACAACATTGCCTATATGCAACTCCAGGAGCAGAGGTCCCATGGCTCTGAGTACTTTTCACTTAGATAGAACCATGGGAAAGGACTGCTGTTCTTTTGTAGGCTTTCCAGGGGTATCTGAGAAGAACTTAGGAAGTGGCCTTGTCAGTGAGACTATTTGTCTACCTATCCTGGTGCTGTCTACTTTGGATACATCTTGGCAGTGAATCTCCAGGAACTCTTACTACCAATCCTAAAAACCAGAGATGTCAAGAATTAAGCTTGGGACCTAGGATTGTCCAAATCTCTGTGTCACCTCAGGGAAGATTCAGACGTGAACAATTCACAGGTAACGTCATTCAAGGAGCCCCCCTCTACAGTCCCTCATCCTGAGGACATGGCTCTCCCATGGACTTCAGAATCTGGGACACCTCCCTTGTAGCTTCGTCTGCAGGAGCATGTACCTGCAGAACTGGCTATGGGACCTTTAAGGACTGCTGACAGCAATGTCCAGGGGTGGAGCCACTGCAGAGGAAGGCCTTGTCAACCTTCTTAAAGCAAACAGATAATGCTGGTACTTTGCTGAGACATCTTCCTAAGCTCAGCTAGAAGGGCCCACTGGGCGCAATCATGGCCCCACTTACTCCCCTGGACTGCCAAGATGCTGTTCATTGCTCCAGCTTCCCTTTCAACCCTGAAGCCCCAGGAAGAGCAGAATAAGCATATAGCTGAGGGCCTCTGATAGGAGATTTGAACCAGACACTTCCTTGTTTTCATGAAACATAGCTTGCTCTTATACAAGACACAGGTCTGGATCTTAAGTATTTTTCAGTGTTTAGAAAAGTTTCAACAATTTATATATTACTTTTTAAACATTTATGCAGTGGTTCTGTTTTGGTAACTATCTACTTCATTACCAATCATAATCAATCCATGTCTAGATCTAGATAGAGAAATATCTCACAGCTGACTTGGGGGTGGGGTGTCTTCTACATGCATTTTTATCATCTTCCCCCATTAATCTTGCCATAAAATCTCAGCTAAATTATTGCAGAATATTACATCAAAGTTATCCACTGATCAGCAATCTGACTTATTTTCTGTTGAGAGCATCGCTGTCACTTTTATCTGATGGTCAATGCCGCTCTATGCTCGCTCACATCTTTCTTCTTCATTTTGGCCCCAGAGCAGATTTATATTCTTGGCATTCTCCTCTCATCTGATGAGTTTGAGAAGACTCAAATTGTTGTTTTGTCCCCAGGAGCAAAGCAAGAGCTGGCTTGAACTGATAATGACACAATTTAGCTGCCCCATAAACAGTCATTTTAACTCCATGATATGCGGCTGCCACCTCAACGTTCAAGCAATGGGAATGACATAATTATCAGGCAACTCTAGATGATGAAAAATGGCCTGCATTAGGAAACAATCTGAACCCACGGAAACTTCAGCTATCAATCACTGGCATTGGACTGCACTTGCTTCTATCTGCACATTCAAGACGCAGATGAAGTTAGATTGAGGAAAAAACACACACGCACACACCATTTCAAGATATGTTAAGTAGAAAGACTATTCCCAGAGCAAATCTATCACAGCCCTCTATTTCAGGTACACAAAAGAGCACATGTTCTGAAAGTTACATGATTTCAGTTCTGCCAGCAATTAAATTCTCTCCTAGAAATTTGCTCCAAGCAATATTAAGAATATGAAGGGGGCAACCCTGTTCAAGCTATAGTATTCCTGATCACCACACCAAAACATATGCATAAAATTAAACTCCAAAGGCCTGGGTGAATAAAAATGTTTTTACCTGGCATCTAAAAACTGATAGTGAAAGCACCAAGTGTGCCTCCCTAGGGAGAACATTCCACAACCAGTATGTTGCAGGTATTAATATTGCACAGCTTGAAGCAGGATGCATAAAAACTTATTCTTCTTGGGATGAAAAATGACCAGACCTATAAATATGATTCAGAAACTTTACTTACAGAAGTTGCTTCAGAACATATCATAAAAACAAATAATGATACATCCAAACAGTTCTGCATGTCCAGCACAGGTTTAATCAAAATTGAAATAACTCCAAACAGACCTAAAATTGGAGGTTTGTCTTTCACCAGGTCCTCCATTAGACTGGAGCTGGAGCTGTTTTCTCTTCAGGAGAGACCTCATTAGCACATCCAGAGAAAGACTTAAAGACTAACTCCCCAAGATGGCAATTTGCAATTGAATACCTCTCTCACATGATCTAAAGTTAAGCATCACGTGAGAACAACAACAGTTAATTATCAACCCATGTAGGTACTCAGAGAGCTTCAAAATAGCCCAATGGAATTTCCCATGTTAAACCTTCAGCAATACCTATTTGAACATATATAGTGTTGTTTTCCATTTCAGTGTCAATTAAACAATTATACTTAACAAGGTAGCCACCACTGAGAAGGTCCTTTCTCACATCACCAACCTCTGCACCTTCTTCAGAGGGGGCACACAGAAAAAGAAAGTGCAGTTGTTGCCAGGGAGATATAGTTGTGGGATTTTTTCCCCTCAAGTACCAAAATAAATTGACTAGCCTTGGGTACTATACACTTTGACTAATGGTGTGGGGTGGCATTTGCTGTTCCCTCTCAGAGAACAAAATGTCTTGGGACAGCCCCAAGGATAGGCTGGGGGGAAGGAAAGAAGACAAGAAGAAGTCACTGTCCAACAGGTAGATCATGATCTACTGGTAGATCACTGGGCATCTGTGGTAGATCATCAACTTTGACCTGAACCCCCCAAAATGGGGTAGATCACTGCCAGTTTCTAACTCTGTGAGTAGATCGCAGTCTTTTGAGAGTTGGCCACCCCTGATTTAGGTGATAAATCAGAATGAGCCCAGAGCTACTCTTACAGTGTCTGAACCTCCACAGTGTTGTAGGGAAAGAGTGAAACAGAAAAGGAAGACTGGGGGATGGGGGTGATTGTTGGAATTTAAAGTAGTTCTAGGTATAATTCTCCCCTTGCATTCTGTTACATGGCATACACTCAGCTTGTTTTAATAATAAAGAATCAATGACGCTATCCCATCTCCTTCAAGCATGAATACATCATATAAAGACTTCTCGTTATCTCAGAAGAGTCCAATGTGTCTAGTAAAAGTAAATCAATGTAAGCCTCAGCCTATACAAAAACAATATCACCTTTTCCCCTCAAATAGGATTCAGGTCTTAACTCAAAGAAGGATATCAAGAAATGGCAGATTGATGAGGTTAGAGATTATAGTTTCCAGGAATCAATATTCTTTGATTACATCACCATTGCAATTAAAGTTTCTCTCACTTCACCATTATATTTTGAAGATAATGCAAATGAAAAAAGCACAGGAGCCTCACACGGCATTCTTAGGAACTTAAGCAGCAGCCTTATACTCTGTGGTTAATACAGCCATTGTCCATCTCATTAGCAGGCTGCCACTGCAATTCCTGGTGAAATTATGTGTAATGTAAACTATTGTATTCCCTTTGGGCGTTCAGTATTTTCTAACCCTTTTCTGATTCCTACTAACCACAGCCTTGCTTTGGGAGGTTTTTTTTTTTAATGCATCCATTTCAAAGAGTTGTAGTTCAGTCAGAATCTGAACTCATGTCTCCCAAAGTTTAGAAGCAAAAACCTGTCTATTCCTCTCCCACTGATATCTGTTGCAACTGATTTGATACAAATAGGTCGCTCTGCTGGTTATTTCCTGCAGGGATTCCCTGCAGTTCAAAATGGGAGGTTAGGTCTATCATGCACTGGTATATGCAACTCCAGTTGTTGTTTGGTACAATGTGCATTTACTGGAGGCAGGGCCAGCCCAGGAAATTTTGGCACCTGAGGCAAATGACATCCCCTCCCCACCAGGGAAGAAGGGGTGAGGGAAGAGCTAAATCAGGAGTAAGAGAAGGAAGATGGACGTAGGGAACTGTTGCCCTGGTGGAGCCTCCTGTCTCAGGCAGTTGCCTCACCTTGCCTCATAGGTGGACAAGGGGCTCTCCAATATTCAGGATGCATGTCCTCTGTAAACTGTATCCATTCCTCTTCAAATTAAAAAAAGGCTGTCCTTTTATCTGTCAGACATGCTCTAGGCAAAGTTTCAGGGCCTTTCCAGATTAAGTGGGTTTTTAAAAATAAAAATAAAAAATGTGGCTGTTATTAAATTGTTGTGCAAGATCCCACTCAGCAAATGCCTTTATGGTGGGGAAACTGAATTGTTCTGGTACTCAGAAAACTAAATCTAGTCGCTGCTGTGAAAATGTGATGGGGTTTTTTAGCTAACACATTCACTCTGACTGCAAGCACCGTGTAGTGTTAGGGTGGCCCTGTGGCCTACTTCACAGCTGACAATTCTCTGGTTGAAAGGCTGTCAGAGGAGAGTCCTCTATTTGAAGGTTCATGTCAGATTTAAAGCACTATAAGAAGGGACATTTAGTATCAAATCCCATTGTCACAACTGTCATTCGCTCCTTGCTTTTGGGTTGGCAACAGAGAAGCCAAAAGGCATTCTTTGGCAAGACAGAGCCTCTGATGCCAACCGCTCTCTTACAGCAAAGCTACTGTCATTGATTACATGGAGATAGTAAAACATGGTTATTGCTGGACCTGGGCTATTTCTAGTGGCCTACGACAAGGTTGCAGTGGATTTCTTTGTCATTGGAAATGGCCCTTGCTCTTTTGGTGACCTATATATTCTTTGAATGTGCAATTTTGTAATAAATTAACCACCGGAATGGCGTTGTCTCTTCAAGCCTGTAAGGAACAAAAATTACAATTATACATCAAGCCCAGTGATGAACCAATTAATAGTTTAACATCATTTTATACTTCCAATTAATTTGGTTCTGAATTCCGGGGCCTTCTGCATTAAGAAAAATGGTGTTCGAAGATTAATTATCCTTGTCAGAGATGAAGGAGCTCATTTCAATTTTCTTAGCATGTTGTAAGACACTGGTGGGTGGACAAGGCAGTGTGGGCATACTTTGAATCTCAGCAATCGCGAAACACATGAAGCAAGTTTGGAGCAATCCACAGTGTGTGATTGCTCTTCTTCAGGCTGTATTGTGCAATTCCAAATTAATTTTTAGAAGATGGGGCCATGCTTTATCAGCAGGATAAAGTGCATTCTGAAATATGCAAAGCCTACCCAGTAATGTTCAAAGTAAGCCCAGCATGGTGATTCAGCTCTTTGTTAGAAACTAGTCTGATAATTAAATTGCACAGTGCATTTCATTCAGAGTTGGGGGGCCCAACATTGCAGTTGGTTGCAATTTGATTTCAACACTAGGTAGGACAGATTCAGTCCAAGTGCACACTCTATCTTTAACGTACATTTGAAGCACATTATTTTCCCCAATAGGGTCGCGGGTGGCGCTGTTGGTTAAACCACAGAGCCTAGGATTCCCAATCAGAAGGTTGGCAGTTTGAATCCCCGCGACGGGGTGAGCTCCCGTTGCTCGGTCCCTGCTCCTGCCAACCTAGCAGTTCAAAAGCACGTCAAAGTGCAAGTAGATAAATAGGTACCGCTCCAGCAGGAAGGTAAACGGCATTTCTGTCCGCTGCTCTGGTTCGCCAGAAGCGGCTTAGTCATGCTGGCCACATGACCCAGAAGCTGTACGCTGGCTCCCTCAGCCAATAAAGCGAGATGAGCGTCTCAACCCCAGAGTCGATCACGACTGGACCTAATGGTCAGGGGTCCCTTTACCTTTACCTATTTTCCCCAATAAATAAATAAATCTGGGCACGGTAGGTTCCTCCTCACAGAGTGACAATTCTTGGCAACCCCTTAACAACTACAGTGCCCTAGAATTCTTTGAGGGAAAGAATGTTCTTGGGATGTGCTTAAAGGAATAGAATGAATGAAGCCTTAGTCTTTGGACGAGGATCCAGAAGGTTCTCCATAGGATTGCCAGATGCAGAATAGGGTTGCTTTATCTTTTGTAGTTATGCAGAAGAGGGGAATTCAGCAGGTCAGCTTGCCATGATGAATTATCCCTCCTGAGACCCCTTCTGTTAGAACCCTTGCCCAGTTTCCTACCACCCATGGTTATTTTATAAAGTCAGAACAGGCAAATAGCGAGGACTGCCATTTTCCACACCAGCTGGGATGGGACACCATAACCTTTTGAGAAGGAGAAATGGAATATGCATCAGCTTAAGTGGGGACAGTGTCATCAGAGCCTCATGGGTGATAGTCACAGCAGTTTTTAAATCACTTATGAAAATGTCCTTAAGACTGCTAGAGTTTTGGATTCTTTTCCCAAAACTCAGCCTCCAAAACAAGGAATTGCGAAACTAAGCCAGCCACACTTATTTTAATATGGGTCACTGTGTATTTCTACGCAATTATTTTTTGGTGTTAACTGCTGGGCAAAGAACACAGACATAGTCATAGCTTGCATTGCCACACAAATGCCTTACTGTTGTGGCAGTCAATGACCCTATGTAGCATTAGGCATGCTTAAGGCCATTTGAAATCAAGTAGGGGTATGCATGCCTAACTCTGTCTGGGATTAGGCTATTAGAGTGAAACACTAATAGTGCAATCCTGTCCCTGTCTATTGAGAAGCAAGTCCTACTGAGTTCAATGGGACTTACTCCCAATTTATGCTCTTCTTATGTTCTTATGCACTGAAATATGTGTATGTGTGACTGTCTGTAGAGCTCACTGAACACAAGAAAGACACACTGGGTATAATCTGGTCAATGCTAAGCACTTTCAATTGGTATCAATGGGAGAATTAAGAACATGCTTAACTTCTTCCTACGGAAATCAATCATACCTTAAATTGCTTAATTTTGACTAGTAGTGATTAGTAGATGACAGCGCAATCCTATGCATATCTGCTCAGAAGGAAGCCCCATTCAGTTCAATACACTGGGGCTTACTCCTGCTGGACTGTGACCTTTGAGAGGCAGAAAAGTGATACCATTCACATGTAATTCAGTCACCCAATACCTTAAGAGATCTTGGAAAGGCATTAAACATCAAGAGTGAATAGAGAATTCATTCTTTGAAGCAATGAATTCACCAACAGATCACTCTCTCCTCCTCAGAGCATATCTGAGGTGAGAGTTTTCCTCAGGGCAAAAGGCCACCACCATCTCTCTGGCCTGGACGGTTCACTCTTCACAGCTGCCAAATCACAAGATAATGAATCAGTCTTGTGTACGAGGTCAAGTTCTTCCAGTTCTCCTGCTCTCTTTCTTTCGGGGTCTTCTTGATCTTTTAGCTACGCAGAAGCTCCTTGTTAAATTTGCCACTCAATCCTGCATGTCAGATGATGTAAACAGCTGTTTGGTTCTACTGTATGCTTTCCTGCTAGGAAGCGGTAAGATTTCCTAGTAAGGTCCGATTCCAGTAACTTCCACACCAGGCAAAACATTCCATATAAGGGCTCACTCTTCAGCCCTTCCCCAATTTCTTGAAATACCCATTATTTGGGCTGATTTCATTTTTAAAAGATCCACACGGTCATCCATGAAGAAGTTTCTCGCCCATAGAATTCTGTGGGTCAGAAGCCTTTTGACCTTAAGGTTGCATACAGGGGTGAAGAAAGGGGTGGAGGGTACAGTGTGCCCTGGGTGTCATTCCTGAGGGGGGTGACAAAATAGCACACCATGGGGGTGGCACTTACCGCGGGCCCTGGCCTGCAGTGCGCCCGAACCACACGTCTCTCCTGGGAGTGACGCCAATGGCTTGGGGCCCCACACTGCCCAAAAAGGCAGCGTGGGGCTTTCATCTGCTAGGCGGACTCAGTGGGCAGCTCACCACACTGCCCCCCTGCACGGATTGCCAAAGTGCCCCTGGGGGCAGCTCGCCCCACCCCCACTGCTCCAGCTGCCAGAGCAGCTAGCTATTCCCCTGGTTGCATACACACCTGTTCATTTAAAGCACATGAATTTCCACAAAGAACCCTGGGAACTATAGTCTGATGAGAATGTTGGGCATTGTAGCTGTATTAGGGGTTCTGCACTTGAGTGAAAAGTGCAGAAGATCAGGGTGAAAAGACACAGACGTATATTTGGGGGGAAGTCATGTGATTTAAATGTATGGTGTGTATGCAGCCTCTGCCAATCAAATCTAGGCATTTGAAGGAAGAAGGGAGCTGGAATGGAAACTTGCAGTAAGCTCTAGCCCTTTCTCTGGGCGGCTCCCAACAGAATATTAAAAACACAATAAAACATCAAACACGAAAAACTTCCTGGGCTGAATGATGCTGGTGGAGACGCTCCTTTCTGAGATCACAACTACCCCAGACATCTAAAGCACACCACTTTGCCCTGCAAAATAAAGAATCCAGAAAACTGTGATTTGCTAAGGGACCTGGGAATTATAGTTCTGTATAGTTTTGAAGGTATACTATAGCTCCCAGGATTCTTTGAGGGGAGCCATGTGCTTTAAATGTATGCTGTGCATGTGACTTAAAACTCCCAAGTACATTTACTCCCTTGTAAATCTTAGAGTCGGGATGCTCAGTTCCCCACATTCTCATTTGGTGCCGTTGCTGCGCTTGGAGAGCAGCAAGCCATTTGGTCATTAACTCAGTACCCGAAGCAACACTGTCTTTGGAGAGCTCAAAACTGTGCCGAGCCCCAGGCTTCTCAGAAGACGCAGCATCTCCCGACAAACTCCCTCTTAGATGATGAAAGGTGGGATTGAAGTTGTTGCAGCTGTTTGTTTTTTCAGCATCCTAGGGTTTCAAAATAAAAGTGCATCTTCAGAAAAACAAGCTCCGCCTACCCACGAAGCTTGTTAAAATGGCACTCTGGGAGCTGCACAGGGGGAGGCTTGTTTTTGCTAAATTAAAGTGGGCCTCAGATGCATAGTTTGCTCAGGCCGAGGGCGCAGATTTGCCCCCACCACATCTGTTTTCATGTGAATTTATCGCTCACAAGGTCTGCCCTTGCTCGCCCTCTTTATTGTTGTTTTAGCAAATTAGTATTTCTGAAGTGCCACGGAAGCGCCAGTTCTTTGAAAAACCAAGACATAAAAGAGAAACTGGATTCTGCTTGAAGCTACAGCAACAATGACAACGGGACAGACTCCACTGTGCAGCGCATTACATCATTGGTAGATAATTGATATCTTGCTAGCCTGAGTGGGAGCAATGGGGCAGATTGGTTCAGCAAAGTTTCAGTTGTTTCTGTGTTGTGTTGTGCCATTTATTTGGAAACTCATACAAGTTGAGTTGATGGTAGAGCAAGACTGTATTTTTGATGAGGAGCCTGCCTGCAGGGAGTAGTAATGACTTCTCCAGCCAAGCCACACCTCTGAGGAGCTGGCCTCCAGGGTCATAGCTTTTTCTCTTGATGGGGCCACATGCAACTGGTAAGACATTGCTGTTTCAGCTGCTGATAGAACATTGACATGTCCAAGCCTATCCTGGATAAATTGCAGTAGCTAAGTTCACCTTGACACAGGCCACATGTCAACTGGCAAGACTGATAAGTACCATTTAAACAGTTGCTGTTATATCCTATCCTTTGGGACAGGGTTTAGGAAGAGAGAAATAAGGTCTGTCTGTGAGCCTATAACTTACTGAGTGAACAAGAGAAATATGCAACTATGAAAGCAGCACATTTTTTAATCCATAGTAATTGATGAGAGAAGAAAATTATTAGCAGAGAATGTTGCCTTTGGCCAGGGAGATTCAGAATTTTAAGTTTACTCTTGTTTTACATACTTTTATTCAGATTTGCATCAGTTATATTTCATTTCTTCTTCTTCATTTTAGTATTTGTTAAGAAGAGCTTTTCCCTTTTGAAAGATGCACACACAAAGCTGCACACAAGCATTTTACAAGAATAAAGTCATTCAAGCATAGAAAGAAGAAGAAACAAGAGGCATATTTTACACAGTAGAGATTCATGGTAGCCGTGGTGATGTGCCAGCCCAGGATCTCAAACTCTTATTAATATTAATATAATTTTTCTATTTTAAATTTCTATTCTGCTCTTCATCCGAGGATCACAACGTGATTCACAATATAGAAACACAAAAATACATAACATCAGACCCTCCAAGTGTCCCTATTTTCATTGGAGAAATGTTGCAGGGTACATAACATGAAAAGAAACAAAAACAACAAACCCTCACCCACACCCACAGTTTAAAAGGCCCACACATTGTTTAGGCAAAGGCCTGGGAGAAGAGGAATATTTTTGAGTGGTGCCTAAATATATGTAACGAAGGTGCCAGGTGAGGTTCCCTGGGGAGAGTGTTCCACAAATGGGGAGCCACCACAGAAAAGGTCTGTTCTCATGTTGCCACCCTCCAGACCTCTCGCTGAGGAGGCACACAGGGTCTGGGTCAGTTCATATGGGGAGAGGCGGTCCTTGAGATATTGCTTGAGCCATTTAAGGCTTTATAGGTAAAGGCCAGGACTTTGAATTGGGCCCGGAAACTAATTGGTAGCCAGTGCAGTCGGGCCAGAATTGGTGTAAGCCGTCTTGTCCCAGTGAACAACCTAGCCACTGAATTCTGCACTAGCTGAAGTTTCTGAACTGTCTTCAGAGGCAGCCCCACATATAACGCATTACAGTAATCTAACCTAGAGGTTACCAGAACATAGATGATAGACTATCCCTGTCCTGATAGGGGCTCAGCTGGGCCACCAGCCAAAGCTGATGGAAGGCACTCTGCACCACCATGCCTTCAAGTGACAGAAGTACCACGAATCTGCATGCCCGTTCCTTCAAAGGGAGTGTAATCCCATCAAAAACCTCCCAACCATCTGGTCCGGGGAACCACCCAGTAACAGTGCCTCAGCCTTATCTGGATTGAGCATCAGTTTGCTGGCTCTCATCCAGTCCATTACTGAGGCAAGACAATGATCCAGCACATCCCCTGCCACACCTGCAGATGCAAATGAGAAGCAGAGCTGTGTGTCATTAGCATACTGCTGCCAACATACACCCAAACTCCAGATGACCCAATTTAGCCATTTCATGTAGATGTTAAACAGCAAAGGGGATAATATCGAACCCTGAGGATCTCCACACTGAAGGCTCCACGGGGCTGAAGGGCACTCCTCAAGTATCACCTCTGGAAAGAACCATCAAAGTAGGACCAGAACAACCACAAATCAGTGCTGCCCACCCTTAACTCAAACAGCTGCCCCAGAATGATACCATGGTCAATGGTATCGTAAGTCAATGAGAGGTCAAGGAGAACTAACAAGGACACATTTCCCCTGTCTCTCTCCTGACAGAGGTCCTCATACAGGGCAACCAAAGCAGTTTTTGTGCCAAAACCAGGCCCTGAATGAAATGGAACTAGAAAATCAGTTTCCTCCAAAAGCACCTGGATCTGGTCCACAACCACCTGCTCAGGAATCTTGCCCAAGAAGTGGCGATTGGCAAGTGGCTAGTAATTGCTTAGATTTTCTGAATTCAGGAACTCTACTGGCAACTGAGAGCTGGCCCAGATCCAAAAGAATCATGCATGCCCCCAAGATCATGTTCTTCTCTGATTTATGTACCGTTGGATTCTTTAAAAGGTTGTGCACCTCAAATGAAGTACCCCACTGACTCTCCAAATGACCTTCCTTTCCAACATGTCGCTTTGACCAACACCACAGAAGTCAGGCAAGCGTACTGTCTATGAGTCAAATGTCCTTTCTGGCTGTGGTTTGTGTTTATTTAGATCACAAGCATGCACAGAGTGCCTCTAATCTTTGGTCACTTTTTTCCATTCTTGCTCAGAGCTTAGCTGCAAGCCTGACCACAACTTCCTGTTCTGATACAGCCAGCACATCTCTGTGAGTGCAAAAGAGAAACAGGGCAGAAGTCCCAGTGTCATGCAAGAGCATGAGTAGGCAAACTAAGGCCCAGGGGCCGGATCGGGCCCAATCGCCTTCTAAATCTGGCCCGTGGATGGTCCGGGAAACAGCGTGTTTTTACATGTGCGGTAGTTGGAGCATTCTTTGGCACTGCCCTTCTTTGGGATTGGGAAGGTTTACTCCTAGGTAGTTGCAAATAGGTTTGGAAACCATTGGGCAACTACAGTAAAGTTCTACATAAAAACAGCCTGCGGTCACTGCAAATATTGTTTCAGGTTATTACTGAGTTATTCCAGCACAATGTAGTAAGAGCTTCTTTGGAGGAAAGATTCACAGTTGCTAAGCACTTTGCAGTACTTAGGCTTTGCCCTGGAATATAAGAAAGCTACCTCTGAGCATGTACAAACAGCACCTCTTGCTACTGAGCAATCTTTCCCACACCTACACAACCAGGGATTGCGAAGCAGAGCTATTGGGTGGTTGTGAGACTCATAAAATCTTTTTTTAAAAAAAAATGTAATCTGCCTATATTCATTTAATTGGTTCTTTTTATTAATATAAAGGTTGTTTTTAGTCATTATTCTTTTGTACAAATAACACTTGCAGTGTACAGTTTAACACTAAGGAAGAGATGAGCATATTTAATAAAAATGATGCAGTCTGTGTGAGTGTATTAAATCTCAAGAAAGCTTTTTTTTTTCTTTTTAAAAAACGCATTCAATATTCCAAGCTCGAAAACCTTTTGCATATCAAATTTTCAATGCAGGTTCATTACCCTAAGCTAGACTTCAAGGCTAGAGAATGGAAATTGACTGTATTTTTTTTTTTTATTTCTTTGCAGCTATCTGACATCATCGTCTTCTTTTAGGGCATTATGTCATTCCTGCTGAGACGCATTATCTCACGTTGGATCAGCATTAGTGATTTTTGTGGGCCTACTGCAGTGCTCCTAAAGTACTGCCGGGAACTACAGATTGAAATCAGAAGCATATTTTTTAAAATAATAAAAAATTATTTTTCATTGCAAACTGGAAGGAATGAAGAATTTAACATCATAATATTATTACTTTCTTTTTCTATCTTCTGAAGCAGTACCCTTGTTTGATTAATGCTGAGTACCCAACATGTATATGTCCTTGTATGTCCATGTATGTCCTTGCCAACAAAGGTCCGTATAGTTAAAGCCATGGTTTTCCCGGTACTGTAGTGATGTATGGAAGTGAGAGCTGGACCATAAAGAAGGCTGATCGCCGAAGAATTGATGCTTTTGAATTATGGTGCTGGAGGAGACTCTTGAGAGTCCCATGGACTGCAAGAAGATCAAACCTCTCCATTCTTAAGGAAACCAGCCCTGAGTGGTCACTGGAAGGACAGATCATGAAGCTGAGGTTCCAATACTTTGGCCACCTCATGAGAAGAGAAGACTCCCTGGAAAAGACCCTGATGTTGGGAAAGATGGAGGGCACAAGGAGAAGGGGACGACAGAGGACGAGATGGTTGGACAGTGTTCTCGAAGCTACCAGCATGAGTTTGACCAAACTGTGGGAGGCAGTGGAAGACAGGAGTGCCTGGTGTGCTCTGGTCCATGGGGTCACGAAGAGTCGGACACGACTAAACGACTAAACAACAACAACAACACCCTCCATGTATTTAAAGCATGCTATCAAATACACACCCAAGAGTCCTGGGAACTGAAGTTTGTTGAGGGTGCTTGGAATTGTAGTTCTATGGGAGGTAAACTACAGGTCCCATGATGCTTTGGAGGAAGCTGTGTGCTTTAAATGTGGTGACTGTGCAGTCTAAAAGAAAACAACAATAGAATAAAAAAGTTGTGTTGGATTGTATATCAAGAGTCTATGCAGAAGGTAAAAAAAATACCAAAACTCAAAAACTTATATCAATGATTTGTCCCCGCTCCCCACATAATAAATCTGTGTGCAATATTTGGAGACAAGAGTTATCATAGAGTTTTTGTTAATTAGCAGCTTATAACAATAGCTAGTTTTTCTGGACCTCCTTTAGCCAGCCAGGCTCCATCCTCTCACCCCTTTCTCCAGGGATCATCTCTAAACTCCAATCCCAATGTTTCTTGTAAGGAGATGTCTCTAAATGACTACAATCACTACAGCTCCAGTTTCCAGATAATTGGGGTGTGGGGTGGAGGGAATGAAGCAGTAAGTGCTGGCCTGTTCTAGCCTGTCAGAGAAATCTGTCCTTATGCCATTTTTTTGAAAAAAATGTATAGTTTCTGCCCCATTAGAGCCGAATACTTCCTTTGAAGCTGTGCAGTTTTAGTTTTTAATGTTGACTTGCAAATTTGTGGTGAAAAGAATGTTAAGCAAGCCAAGGGTAATTGTTCCTGTCAGGCAAGTTACAAGAGGTTAAGGACATTACTTTACCCAGTATCACTGTACTGATTTCAACACAGGGTCAGATCCAAAACCTACCGAAACAGGCAGGATTTGTTGAATTCGGTTTAAGCATTTTGGGTTACTATTTTATTTGCAGAACCCTTTCTATGTCTCCAGTACAGATTTTCAGTCAAGATTTGTTTTTCCTATAAGTTCTCGCCAGATTTCTTTGCTTACCATGAAAGATGCTTTATTTTTACACACACACAGCCAGGGCGAGAAAGTGAACAGATGGGATTACTTGTCCTAGCTTTCCATATTGCAGTCTTGCGATGCAAATATTTTGGAAGATTGTTAAATACTTTTCGCTCCCGCGTTTGTCAGTCGTCAACCAAATCAGTTCTAGAGTTTTACATCGATAATCCGAAACATAACCAGGCTAGAATATATTGCTTTCTATTTAAAGACAACTCTTAAATTGAGAAGGAGTCTGCATTACATCAGCGTGCCTATGGCAGCGGAAGAAGTGCGATGTGATTTATGAAGGGTCAGTCCATGTCCTGTGATGATGCAAGATCTATGCAATGCTTGCCTTGCATTTCATCAGAAATCTACTGAGATGCAAGACGAATGTCCCGCCAAAGAAAGTCCTTGTGTCCTGAACAGAAGGTAGGTGCTCAGTCGTCATCTTGAACTGGAGCACTGGATAAGAAGTGGCCTACGAAGGAGTATATTTCAATGTGGAGCATTAACAGTGTCACCAACAGTACCTGTAAGTGGCTTTTTACCACCTGAATTTCAAGAATGTCCCATCAGCTTGAGCTGAAGGGCCTTCATTGAGTCCCTTGTGTATTCCCTATTTGTGGGTCACTATTGCTTATGGGATGGGGTGGCAGTGATCCACCTGCCAGGAAGCTGATGCAATGGCTCTGCCCTATGGCGCAGAGCCACTTCTGATAGCAATAGTAGCTGTCCACACTGAAAATCTGGGGGGAATAGGCCAGCATGGGCAAGACTGAGGGCTGAGCCATGGTTCTATTTGCCCCACTGTTTTCCCCAGGAAAACCAGTGGTTTGGCGCTCAGTTAGAGCAAACAGTAATTGGATTTTCTACGGACTGCCGTTTGTTCTGATTTATCACTAAAGAAGAGGTCTTTCCGGGGGAAAGTGGTGAGGAAAAGGCAAAACCACTTTGGCCTGTGCCTAGAAAGCCTAGGGCAAGCAGAAAACCACTTTTTAGGCACAGAACAACTGGAAGTGTGGACAAGCCCTCACTTTTGGCCCATTTTCCTCAATTGCCTGTTTTCCTGAAAGCCAAACATGCTTACGATTCCCCCTGCCTGACCTTCCCAGTCAACACAGGAATTTTGGGCGTGAGAATCCCTAGAAACATGAAAGTGTAGGATTGGGAGGGACCCAAAGATTCAACTAGTCCCTACCATGCAGGAATTACAGCTCCAAAGAGACACTTCGCAACCACTGGACTGGGACTCTTGATTCTACGGAATGGGCACACTGGCCCTAAACTCCAAACAAAGCACGCAAAGGAATGGGTGAGGAGGCTTCTTTCCCACCCATATTTCCATTGTGTCTTCACAGCCCTATTCCAGTTCACTGACTGTGCTGAGATCTTGGCTGTGTGGGGGCAACGTAAGATGAACTGGCCCAGCTTTTTAAAATGAACTCAGCCAAGTGAAGAGATCATTTCTCTCTCCTGACATTTTCAACTACTTAGCTGCTTAATTATCTGTTACCAGAATGTCTCCCTGTAAGCGCCAGCAATTTCACCCATTAGCAATTAGCTACTGAACTTGGTGCAATTGAATAAATACATAAATACCCCCACCACCTGCGCATGAATGCAAAGAATGTTTCGGAGATATAAAGGGCTGCACTCATGAAGGATTGCTAAATGCGTTTTGCACCCGACTATATTTTGCCTATTGATCTGGTGACCATCTGCATTTCTGTCCTGCACATAATTAGATTATATAAATAAACTTCTACCCTGCCCATATTTGGGATATTGACCCAGTAAGCACATGCATTTCTTCCTACCGCAGTTGCACCGTCAGCAAAATCTTTACATTGTGATGAGGTGTTGGGAGAAATAGAAGAGAGAACAGGTTATTAATGACCGGCCTACTCCTTAGTTTAGCTGAAGATGCAAGCCTATATTTACAATTTGGTTCCCTTTATTAAAGATCAGTCCAAGGAATAATAACTTCCCGAAGGCCATTAACATATGGCATGGGAAAAAGCCATATACAGAGGCACTGGTGCAATTAAAGGCATTTTATTAACTCCAGATAATGGAAACCACACATAAGTTAAATGCTTGGCTCAGTTGCGCCACTGCAAAAGTCCCTGTAAAAGTTCCAAAATGTGAAGCAAATTTTCCCATAGCTGAAACCCCTGTAGAAATTTAAGTGAACCTTTAACGAATTTCAATGAGGTTTCTCTGCACTTACAATACAAAAAAACCTACTTTACTATCTTTCAGAAACATGTAGGGAACCCAAACCGAAAAAGAATAGAACATTGAACCAAAACCAAGTACAGTGGTACCTCGGGGTACATACACTTCAGGTTACATATGCTTCAGGTTACAGAATCCGCTAACCCAGAAATAGTGCTTCAGGCTAAGAACCTTGCTTCAGGATAAGAACAGAAATCGGGCTCCAGCAGCGCGGGGGCAGCAGGAGGCCCCATTAGCTAAATTGGTGCTTCAGTATCAGGTTAAGAACGGACCTCCGGAACGCATTAAGTACTTAACCCAAGGTACCACTGTAATGGCAAGTAACTTTACAGAGGGGAAATGGGGGGGGGGAGGGATTCAGTTGCTTGTATGAAGTGCATATAGGTAACACTGTAGCACAAGGATGGGGAAATTCAGGCCCACTGGCCTATGTGCCTCCCCCCACCCCACTCCCTGGTCTTTGGAACTCTCCCCAGGCCAAGCCAGCAGGAGGGGGGTGACCAGGAGCTGCTGTCATGTCCATAGCAGGGTTCAGAGTGCAGAGCAGCCACCTCTGTAATTCGTCTAAGGAAGCTATGCTGATGTGAACAGCTGTGAAATGCACCAGAGAAGGACAAAGAACTTCGTTGCACTCTAAGGTAGTAATTTGAATTTTAAAGCCTGAGATGGCTTTAAAAGGGGGCTGGACAGGGTTAATAGCCACGTATAAACATAACCCACACAAATATTTTAAAGAGCAGGCTCTGTGTCACTTTAAGCACCTTTTAGAAAGTTCTTAAACTGGAAGGAAAAACAGTTGCATGAGAGGGCCTGATCTGGATTATGCTCTTGATCCAAATAAGGGATTAGCACTGGTTGGCTGCCAAAAAACCACCCTCCCCTGCTGCTACTTGCCCCTGAAAGCAGTGCGTTTGGAATCAAAGAGCAGTTGGGAAGAGATTTGGGGTGAGAAGCCAGCAGGTGACCTCGATTCTATTGGGGAGCATGATCTGATTTTACCCTGCCCCCCCCCAAAAAACCCCTTATTTTCATTCAAACTAAAAGCAGCTGCATAAGCATTTTTAAAAGTATATTAACATAATGTACAGTTTGGCACTTAAGTTAGTGCATTTCACCACATCTTCTTGTGTCACAATCCACATTCATTAATTTTTGCATAGCATGAAGAAAGGCTATGTCTTTCCAGATTCAACCGCAAATCAATTTCAGTGGGGAAATCTTGCATTTTTGGATTATGTGAAGGCATGGCAAATCCTGAAAGATCTGCTCTTAAAAATCGTTTTTAAATTGAGTTCCTCAGCCTAACACTATTTTCTAGTCTCTCTCTCTCTCTCTCTCTCTCTCTCTGTGTGTGTGTGTGTGTGTGTGTGTGTGAGAGAGAGAGAGAGAGAGAGAGAGAGAGAGAGAGAGTGCATGTGTACAGGGAGGGAGCACTGTGTGTACCCATACATTTCTCAGAAACAAATTTTGTTTTACGGTTTTCAGACTGGAGAAAATCTTCCAGGGATTCTTTACATGAACTCACATGTCTTTCTTGGACAACAGTTCCTGCCTTGTTAACAAAGCAGCTGCCTCCGCTGCTGAATGCAGTGCAAAAAGAAATCCATGTGACTCTGATCAAGGCCAAAGGGGAAAGAGGCCATCCTCCTTTATGCCTGTGACTGCACACAGGGAGCCCAGGCAGGCATGGCTCCCTGCCTACCAGGATGCTGGAGAAAGCGGGGGAGTTCAGATGACGAAACATGATAAAGCTGATCAGATAGCTTGTAGCGCTAGGTGTGCTCTGCTCTGAGATACCTCCTTTGCACACGACGACGTCTCTGCCTGTGAATCAGGCCCACGCTTGTCTGGAGCCTGTATTGTACGAAACACTGCCTTATACCTAATCCCTTTGCTAGAAGACCCTGGAGGCAATGGTTTTTAAGAACTGTGTGTGCAGGAATATCGCTAACACGTAATTCATATCTGTATAATTGCTGCTCACACTTAATTAAAATGCATAAGTAGACACACACCCCACAGAAATGTTGCAACGGTATGGGCACTTGCCATAATTTTCCACAGAGAGCTGTTATATTTTAATGTCGCAAACTGTGGACAATGCAGCTGTTTATCGTGGCAGAAGGACAGAGCAGGAAGGATATTAAGGGGTACAGGAGCACCATAGCCTCATGGGTATGACAGACCCTCCAAGTGTCCCTATTATCAAGGGACGGTCCTGGAATTACAGAAGCTGTTCCAGTTTCTGATTTGATCCCAGAATGTCCTCCTTTTCCTTAGGACGTCCCTACTTTTATCAGAGAAATGTTGAAGGGTATGGAGTTCTGCAACCCCCCCCCCAAACTAAGTAACCCCCGAGATAAATAACTATACAACTTTTAGAAGACATCTGAAGGCAGCCCTGAATAGGGAAGTTTCTACAAAAAAATGTTTTATGTTTTATTATGTTTTTATATATGTTGGAAGCTGCCCAGTGTGGCTGGGGCACCCCAGTCAGATGGACAGTATATTATTATTCCTAGTAATATTAGACATACCTATTTTCATTGGAGAAATGTTGAAGGGTATACACAACAGAAAAAGAGGCAGGATAACAAAATGGTGTGGGCATGCCCTCCAAACAGCAGCCAAGCGGGAGATCACCTACATCAGCCCACTTTCACACTCACAGAGAGAAGCTCTTTGCCCCTCTCCTTTGTTCAGAATGGAAAGGAAGCTGGGTGTCCACTCCTGGAATCCAGTGAGATGTTTGCATGCTTAAGGGGGCATGTTCAATGCAGGAGGGGCTAAGCCATGGCAAAGAGGAACTGAGCAGGAAGAGCAAACACCCCATCATAAATTACAGGAAGTGGTCACACTGGCTCCCATGTTGCCAGGTTGGTGTCTCCATACCCAACCGTCCCAATAAAATCAGGACATCCTGTCTTGTCGTGCAAGAGCATGGCAGCGTGCGTGCACAATCTTGCGTGACTCGCGTGGCAATGCAGCCCCAAAAGACAACATCCCTGTTTTTCACCTTGATGTGTTGGCGGGTATGTGATTCCTAGTGTGAAAAGAGTAAGTACAAAAAGGGTCATATTGGGGATTAAAAAAAACCCTTTTTAGTAGCAAATATGAGTTCATCTCTTCTCAGTTTATATCTAGCAATTCAACTCTCCTTGCTCCTTGTCAATCCTGTTAACCTTCCCCTCTGTTAACCTTCATTCTTTTGCTTTTTCAAAGCAGCTTCAGGATCTTTCTTTCCCTCTTCATTTTTTCCACCGCGTCGAAATGTTTAAGGTCATGGGCTAGAATTATTCACATGCTCTGTAAGAAAACAGTCCTTTTCTGGAAGGCACGCTAGCTGGTGAGCAGTAAAAATGAACTGGAGCCCGACAACAAGGAGGGAGAAGCAGCTAAGTCTGCAATCTTATCTGCACTTAACCTGCGTTGAAATGGGATTCAAGGTGAACAAATCAGATTCTTATCCAGCCCAAAGTGAAATGAGTTTTTGCATCAGGCCAACCTGTTCCCAAAGTGTTCAAACTGTCTGCAGTTATTTAAGGTGCACCTTTTTTTACCTGTGCCCCAGAGGCTGCCTGATTAGGATATCTTGTCTCATTTCCACAAGCAGCAGCTGAATCTTACATGTTCCAGACCCACTCACACTGGGGCAGGCATCTCAGTGGCTGCAGGGGGGGGGGGGGGAGCAGAGCTGTTGTTAGCGAGGTGTATACAACCCCATGGCAGTGAAAGGGCCGTATTCTGCACATCGTCAGAAGCAAACTCTTCTTAGCTGTTACTTCACAAAGTTCAGATATTAAAACAACAAATAGTGGGCTTGAGCTGAGATCTACATCCAGTTAAAACAAGCAATCCTATGCCCACTTACATACAAGTACTTCCCACTGAATGCAATGAGACTTATTTCTCAGTAAACATGCATAGAATCCAGTGCTGGATAAGCTTCTTGAGGTAGCTAAAGGCACATTACCCTGGTTTGGGTGATTTGGTGCTATATATAGTAGGCACAGAACTCATCCACACTTTTGCTCCACATTTCTAGGTACAAGGCCACACTTTCTTGGTCTGTGTCCAAGCACTTCCCCCCTCCCAGTGTTATCCCCATGAAAACAAACTCTTTACTGCTGAATCAGAACAAATGGCAATTGGCAGAAGACACAAATTGCTGTTTGTTCCAATTCAGCATTAAAGAGTGGGTTTTCTGGGGGGAGATGCTCAGACCTGGACTGGAAAAGTGCAGGCCTGTGCCTAGAAAGTGTGGGGCAAAAGTGTGTATGAGCCCTTAGACCAGAGAGGTGTGAGTTGAAATCCTCACTCAGCTACAAAGCTGGTGACCTTATTTGCTTGCTTGCATATTTATTTGTTTTGAGCATCACTTTGCTACACTTCAGAATAAAACTCTCTCAGAATGATGCACATGTCAGTGACAAAATCCTATCGATTAAAAAAAAAATCACCATGAGCATAAAAATAGCAGAACAGCAGTCACAAACAAAACAATAACTCAGTGTAAAATCAGCTTACATTCTTGATTATTATTTTGTCATTTATTAAATTATATACCACCAATATGGCAAAATGGCTTCTAAACAGTTTACAACTATAACATTAATCCATAATTAAAACACACAATAACATTAAAACATCTTTATCAAGACACACAATAAAGCAATCCGTCACAAAGCATAACATCTGAAACATTAAAACAATAACACCACAGTTCAGTCCCGGGAAATGCTTACCTAAACAGGTATGTCTTCAGGAGCCAATGGAATGTCCACAGTGATGGGGCCACTCGTATTTTAGCATGCTGGGATGTCTGGCCAAATTTTAAAGACCTTTTTGCTTAGCACCAGAATGATATCAAAGTTGGCAGCAAATAAGTTTTCCTACGGAGAGTGTTCCATGAACAGGCCACAGCCAAAGCTATATTTTCTGCAGTGACTGGGGCTTGGGAGAGATGTGAAGGAAGCCAATCACTGTGGTAATTCTGGCAATATGTTTTCCAAGAAACATATCGTGGATTTGCATGCTTCCTCCCCCCCCCCCTTGCAGGTGGATTACCGATTCCTTACCATAGTTTGCCATTGAATCGGTGCAAACCATGGTCAGCATTGATCCTAACTGCTCCAAACCAAATCTTGGTCTGAAGATGTCACAACACATCTTTTAAAAAGATGAAAGTGTAGCCTTAAAATGATCTGCAACTTGGTAGATTATGCTCCTGTTTTAGGAAAGAACTTGTCAGCCCCCAAAGTAGGATTTTGCTGCCATTTTAGAAAAGAAGCAGGCATATTAGGAGGATGTGTCCAGAGAACTATGTTAGACTTTGTGGTAGCAGTTTCAGATACTGCAGCCTAATGATGGGGATAGGATACTTGAAGGGGTCTGGACCCCACAGTCTCTTTCAACCCATGTCCATCTTAGCTTATTTGATTTCCCCAGAGGATGTTGACCATGTGAGGGTGGTAAATGCTTCCTTGAGGGAGGCAGTGTGGTCAGTTGTCTTAAAAGAGATGCTGCTACAGCCCCTCTTCAAGAAGGATATAAAAACTATCACCTGGTTGCAAATATTCACTTTGTAGGCAAAGTGCTTCAGAGGGTTGTGACTGGTCAACTTCAGGGGTACTTGGAAGATACAGGTTATTTAGACTCCTTTCAATCCACCTTCAGACCTGGTTTTGGCACTGAAATGACCTTGGCAACTCTGATGGATGATCTGTATCAAGAGAGGAGCAGGGAATGCAACACTGTTAATTCTCCTAAGTATCTCAGCAACTTTTGATAGCATGGACCATACCATGCATAGTGACAAGGTGAAATGGGTGTCCTGTTTCTACCTACAGGGCTATTTCCAGAGAGTGGAATGCCTGGCTTTTGATGACGGAGAACTCTGAAGTTTTAAAGTTTTAAACCACTGATCATTGGGGATGAGAAGGAGTGGTTTTTATATTTATTGTCTGGCTATTTAGATGATTTATTGCATTTCTTTTACATTTTATATTTAACGTGCAAAGTAAGTAAGAACTGGATGCTGATTATATGAGATGCCCCGTGAAAAAGTGAGTGAAAAAAGGCTGCCTATTTTACAATAAATATACTGTGCAAAAGCATCCCCAGTGAATTCACGACTAAGAAGAAATTTAAACCACAACCTCCTAGATCAAAGGTTGCATTGTTAAGCAATATGCTACACCCTTCCAGGAGTTAGAACTGCAGCCATAATCTGCCATTTTCCCAGGAAAAAGAAAAGGTAGAGGTTATTATCAGTCAATTAGGGTCTACCACACCATTTAGATATGTCACTGGATATGTTCCCACTCCTTCAGATCACAACATTATCCATCAGCCTTAGCAGCCCTGCAATATTTTAAGGCATATCCGTGAATTGTGCAGGACTTGGTTTCCAGACAGCACATTAAAGTAGTCCCTCTTGCTGCCTTTGAAACCGGCCCACATTTCTGGGAATCTAGTTAGCTGCAAGAACTAAAAGCAATTGCAGACAAATCACAGCAGCAACAATCCTGGCTTTGTTTATTCTTTATAGAATGTGTCCAATCTTGGCAAACATAAAATTTTCATCTCCTGGTCCCGTCCCCCCCACCCCCCACCCTTCTTAGAGCAAAGACCGCAGCTATGCCAAAAGTTAATGGCTCTGGCATGATTCTTCATTTCTCTTAATGCATATATGTTTGGGCCTGCCCCAGTTTGTTTTCTGTTCTATGTTATTCTTCTGCCCTGTTGGGGGGGAGAAAGCTGCTTAATTCTGTTAAATACAGTGCCATCTCAGCTGCTTGTTCCCATTTGCTACTTTGTCATCCTCAACTGCTGTACTTGCCAACAGCATTTTCAGCAAAGGAAAAATCTTGCATACATTTGACTCCAAGAGAAATAAATATTAGAAACTCTGTGGTTTTTTTCCTTTATATACCGTCTATCTTTCTATCTATCAACCTGATTATTGCGTGTTACCTTACTTGCTCAGGACACATGTAATCAAACCACATTTGAAACTCCTTTAGTATTCATAGGAATGTAGAAAGGTGTAGCTCCCATAGTCCAGTGTTGACTAGCTCAGTGTTTTTCAACCAGTGTGCCGTGGCACCCTGGGGTGCCTTGAATGACGGTCAGGGGTGCCGTGGGCAACACTGGCCTCTGTCCCTCTTTCCATCCCTCCCTCCACTGATGCTCTCTTGTGTCTCTGCCTCCCAAAGGCTTGCACAGCTGTTTACTACAGCAGCCCTGGCTATAAACTCTACAGGTGAATGGTGCCTCTGGGAGGCATCTCTCTTTGGGGCGGGGGGTGGGGCTTAGAGGCCAGGGGCAGCAGCAGCTGCTGCCTAGAGGACTCCCAAGGAGAGGGGAGAGGCTGAGGGAACACCCCACAAGGGAAGGTATTTGAAAAAGGGTGAGAGGCTGCCAGCTCTGCAGACAAGGGGTGACATAACTGGGCTCCTGGGCCCCACAGGGGTGACACAGAATGAATGTACAGTGGTACCTCAGGTTAAGAACTTAATTCATTCTGGAGGTCCGTTCTTAACCTGAAACTGTTCTTAACCTGAAGCACCACTTTAGCTAATGGGGCCTCCAGCTGCTGCCACGCCGCCAGAGCACGATTTCTGTTCTCATCCTGAAGCAAAGTTCTTAACCCGAAGTACCACTGTAATTGGTTAAGGGAGCCGTGGACTCAAAAAGGTTGAAAACCTCTGGTCTAGCTCAATATTGACTATGCTGACTACAATGGCAGACTTTGGGCTTTAAAATTTCTTACTTTTGACCAGGTCAAGGTCCAAACATGTTTCTGCCCTGTCCAAACTGCATAACCCTTGACTGCCAATTAATTAATTAGTGGTCGTTGCCATTTGATCAGCCACCCTGAAGCGAAAAAGAAACATTGAACAGCAATAACATATTTATAAAAATTCAAGTCACTCAAGGAACACCACCATTCAAGCTCTAAACTGTTTTGATACACAATGTACAGGCTTTCTTTGACTCTGGTGGCTGTGATAATAATATTGTTAATTAATTGGTATTGATCACGGCCAGCTGTAAAATAGGCATTATAAGGCCATTACAGTCCTACATAAATGGGCACTCTGGGATCTTTGGATAGGGCTGGAGCAGAGACCAGACACTTTAATTGAAAAACATCAATTATATATGCATTTGAACAACAAAGCTAAGCTGTACATAGAAGCTCACCACTTTAAGACATAATCAGGTTTTACATTTACAGACAGCGTTTCATCCACAGAAACTTTGAAATAAAGTCAAATAAATACTTAGCAGATTGAGTGAGATGTAAGAAAGGCAGGTGGCAACCTCTGAAAAGAGCAGCACAGGGCTGTTTGCAAAAGGGCTTTCAAACAGCCCTGCACTGCCTTTGGCTGCACATTGACAACAAAGGAGAAGAGGATTTATGGGTAATACTGCAGACCCCATTGTTTCTCCCTGTACAATAACATTCCAAAGACACAGGACCTGATTGTCTCAGTTCCATAGCCACCGGTATGTTTTGTTTTATTTTTTATTCTCATTTTGTATTTTTCTGTTGTAAACCGTCCTGGGATCTTTGGATGAAGGGAGGTACCGGTATACAAATTTAAATAATAACAATAATAATAATTCAGATCTCTCATGATACATAGCCTTATCTTTCTGTGAGCACTGCTATATAGTATTCTTGTACTGAATTTATGCCACGCTCCCTTCCTCTAAAGAGCCCGTTGGGGCATAAAACTGGGGTTTTCCCAGGTTATTTTCTGCACAACAAACCTGTGAGGTAAGGCATGCTGAAGGATGTTGACTGGCCCAAGGTCACTCAGTGAGCCTCATGACTAGGTGGAGATTTCCAACATTCCAACATACGATATCCCTATAGGCTGTTTGTAGAGCAGAAATGGCTAAACTCTTATTTTGTGTGGGGGTGGGCATAATCTCAGGCTCCTTGGAGATCAGATGGCTTCTGATGCCTCCCATAATCCACAATCCCCATGCACCCTTGGGTCTCTAGCTGTTTTGGAACTACAACTCCCATGATCCCTAGCTAGCAGGATCAGTGGTCAGTGATTATGAGAACTGCAGTCCAAAAACAGCTGGAGTTTGGGAAACCCTGATCTAGACTGATGACGAGTCCTAGAGAAGTTGTAAGCTTGCACACTATTTTATAACGTTCTGGTTGGCCTAATAAAGGTATTGCTCCAATGTAGATTTTGATTTTCTTCTTCTTCTTCTTATAGGCCAACATGGCTAGGAGCATAGAACCAGAGAATTGTAGAGCTGGAAGGGGTCATCTAGTCCAAACCCCTGCAATACAGGAATCACAGATAATCACAGCTACGTTTGCTCTTTTTATGGGGTGTAATAAAAGAGCTTGAGGGACGCGGGTGGCACTGTGGGTTAAACCACTGAGCCTAGGACTTGCTGATCAGAAGGTTGGCGGTTCAAATCCCCGCGACGGGGTGAGCTCCTGATACTCGGTCCCTGCTCCTGCCAACCTAGCAGTTCGAAGCACATCAAAGTGGAAGTAGATAAATAGGTACCGCTCTGGTGGGAAGGTAAACAGCGTTTCCGTGTGCTGCTCTGGTTTGCCAGAAGTGGCTTAGTCATGCTGGCCACATGACCCGGAAGCTGTGCGCCGGCTCCCTCGGCCAATAAAGCAAGATGAACGCCGCAACCCCAGAGTTGGACACGACTGGACTTAATGGTCAGGGGTCCCTTTACCTTTAATAATAGATCTTAAAGTATTGGTTGCTGTCTTGCAGTGGGTTTTTTTATGGGGGGGACTCAGGGGTACGCGTATCCCTAAACATTTTGTGAATCTAATGGGAAACAAAACTTTAAAAATTAGTTTCTTCTCTAGCACGGTGAATCGTTCCATTGCTACCCCCAGTGGCGGCCTCATTTCCTGTCACGCTGTTTCCTGAGTCCCAGACGGAAGCGAGCGTTTAATGTGTGAAGTAGGAGTTGGACTCTAGCATGGTGATTGGTCAGTTTCGTTGTTACCACCTCCAATGGTGGCTTCATTTCCTTTCCCGGTGATTTTCTTGAATCAAAATGAGAGTACCCCTACACACATATTTTTTTAGGGGGGGAAAGCACTGAATATAAATCTAGACAGACAGACAGACAGACAGATATAAAGCTTATGCACACTTTCTTGAGAGTAAGCCCCACTGAATGTAAGATAGCTTATAAGTAAACATGTGTAGGATTGTAAGATGTATATATAATTTGATGAGGCTTCCCTCCCACTGACATTTACTTTGCACTTCTTGGCAATAAATAACATTTTAGCTTGAATTAGTCCTATCTAATTGGAGTTTTCATAATGGGAGATGCCTCCTGGAAGGCAAACATACAAGCATAATGGATATCTCTTAGGGCTTGTCTGCAGTAGTGCTTTGATGCACATTAATTTTGATTTAATAAGCATATCTGCACCTGCATCTGGTAACTCAGGATCTATGTAAAAATTGTTCCCCAGGTGAGAGAGTTAAAATTATACACCTCCAATCTGTGACTCAACAGAATGTGTACGGCCTGAAATGTACTGTAACTGGTGAAAATGAGTAGGCGGAGGTTGCGTTCTTACACACCCTCATAGCCATTTCTCTCTTCTCCACCCTCCACATTTCGATCCACTTTCTCAAGCTCAAAAAATAATAATACCGTATTTTTCGCCCCATAGGACGCACTTTTTCCCCTCCAAAAATGAAGGGGAAATGTGTGTGCGTCCTAAGGGGCGAATGCAAGCTTTCGCTGAAGCCTGGAGAGCAGCTCTCCAGGCTTCAGGAAGCTATCCACAAGCCTTGGGAGCCTGCGGGAGTTCCTGCCGGTCTCCCAAGGCTTGGGGAAAGCTGCCTGCATCCCGAAGCCTGGGACGCGCTGAGAAGCGTGCTCCGGGCTTTGGGCAGATTTCCACAAGCCTGGGGAGACCGGCGCAACTTCCCGCCGGGCTCCCTAGGCTTGCGGATAGCAGCCTGTTCTGGGGGGGGGGAATAATTTTTTTTCTTTATTTCCCCCCCCCCCAAAAAAAAACCTAGGTGTGCCCTATGGGCCAGTGCGTCCTATGGGGCGAAAAATACGGTAATTCATCTACTCAGAAAATCCTGTTTCCCATCTGTTTCCAGGGGTTTCTTGCTAGCCCATTGCACAATTGCATAGCTTAGCCAAGGCAACCCGTTTAAAAATTTTCAAAACTGTGCAACTTCTGAGCTCTTTAAAACAACCTGGGTGATTCTGGAGCAGGCAGGCAAGCAAAGGCAAGAGGGGAAAACCCAGATACCATAGCATAATCCAAGACACAGGGAACGAAGTATATTAGACATACAGGAAGCAGACAATGAAAAGCAAATGTGCTATAAACAATACAAACCAAATGCCGGAATATAATTATGAAATTATCTTGCACAGTCATAGAATTAGCCCAGCAACCTAAGGAATCCTCACTTAATGCACAAAGAAACCCTCCAGTATAAAGTATTTATGGAGACATTTGCAATACTTGAAATTCTGTACAAGCATTGAACTTGAGGATTCAGTCTTATTAAAGCCCCAGTTTCTAGAAAAATTTTGGAGAAAAATATTTCACTTAGGGCACATTTCTTGCAAAAATTCTCAAATGCCCCCCCTCAAAAAAAATCCTATTAGGTTAGGCCTAGAATAAATAACATTTCTAGCACCTGGAGTTTCCCCCCTCTTCTTTGCCTCTCAGTGGCAAATCTCTCGGTTTTTGTGGTTGATTTCTGATTAAAACCCCAACACTGGCTTTTAGCTCAGAAGTCATCTCCCATCAGCCACTTGTTGCAGGTTTCACTTCAGAACTACATGTAGGACCAACCATCAGTTATGGAATAAAACATATGCTGAAAACTGTGATAGGTTTGCTACATCAGCAAGTGTTTTGCTGTTTATCATTTACTTCCAGGACCACTTTCTCCTTCGAGAGCCAGTGTGGTGTAGTGGTTAAGAGCGGTAGTCACGTAATCTGGGTAACCGGGTTCGCGTCTCCGCTCCTCCACATGCAGCTGCTGGGTGACCTTGGGCCAGTCACACTTCTCTGAAGTCTCTCAGCCCCACTCACCTCACAGAGTGTTTGTTGTGGGGGAGGAAGGGAAAGGAGGGTGTTAGCCGCTTTGAGACTCCTGAAGGGGAGTGAAAGGCGGGATATCAAATCCAAACTCTTCTTCTTCTTCTCTTCTTCTTCTTTTGCAGATCCTAACAAAGAAACAAAGTAAACTAACCCTTCCGGTATAGTTCACCCCCAAGTGACTAGTGACAGACATTTACACATACACACACACACACACACACACACAAAATTTACACAGGAAGAGCATCAAAATATCCCACAATGACATCCATGTGAACTGCAGAGTGACAACATTCTTAAAATTTTATTATACACACACACACACACACACACACACACACACACACACACACACATCTATCTATATGACATACAAACAATTTAAAAGAACAGACTAAGGCAGCAACTGCCAATTTAAATTGATGCTAAAATCAAACCACTCTAACATTAGCAGTTATTGGGGAAACAGGTTGGGGAAACAGAAATATTTTCCCTGGTGTCTAAATTGTAGTAATGAGGTCTCTAGGCAGGCTTTTGTGAAGAGGGCTTTCCAAAGGTTAGGAGTCACTACAGAAAAGGCTTTCTCTCTCCCCAATTGCCTCCTACTATACTTCAGATAAGATACTTTAAGATACCTTAAGAGGTGGCGAACCTGTGGCTCTTCCCATCAGCCTTAACCAGCATGTACTATAGGCAAGAAGGAAGTTAATAGTCCAACAGCTTCTGAATGACTGCAGGCTCCCCACTGCTGACTTAAGAGGCATTGAGTCAGGCAGGGTATCAAACCCCCCCCCAATAGCTCTACTCACAGAAATCTTAATAGTTGGACTCTCTCATTATAGAGTTGGGAAAGATCCTGGGAGACCATACAGACTAATGTCCCAACCTTACAGAAATATTATAGGAAAACAGAGTATTATAAGCATGTCCCTGTTTTCATCTCTTAAAGGGTGGGAAGGTAAACAGTGTTTCCGTGCGCTGCTCTGGTTCGCCAGAAGCTGCTTAGTCATGCTGGCCACATGACCCGGAAGCTGTACCCCGGCTCCCTCGGCCAGTAAAGCAAGATGAGCACCACAACCGCAGAGTCTTCCGCGACTGGACCTAATGGTCAGGGGTCCCTTTACCTTTATGCATAATGTTACTCATCTATGTCCTTCGCAGGGCTGAACAGAAAATGTTATAGGTTTGAACCACACATCAAAATAGTAAACATTTTAAGGGGAACCACAGAGAAACTGTAATGGATATATGGTGAGGAAATACCTCCCTTGTGGGCTGATGCATGATGACATCAAAGGCTTGTGGGTGATAATGAAAGCAGTTTTGAGTCGCTTGTGAAAACGCCCAATGTCTTGTGCCAACTGCTTCTACCATTTTTTCCATCTAGATGGGAAATCCCACATGAAGATGCAAAACAAATCATAAAGTGTTGAGCATCTGAATCTTAAGTGATCTGCAACCCCTCCAGTATGCCTGAGCAATGTTTCTTAAGGGGTACATAAAATCATATTTAATCATTATGCTTGTCTTTCTGGGTCGAAAGGGTGGGGGGAGTTCCAATTTTCTCCTTTTAAAGGCTAAGTATCACCTCAGGATTTCTTCAACCTCCTCATGTTTATGACTGATGTGGATCATTACTTGAGGTAATGAGGTTGTGATCTCTTCAGTTTTCTGTGCCAGCATCATGTGTGACTTTGTTAAAGGGGAAGGAGGAGGAATCAGAGAGCTCGACATCTCCCAGAGCTTAAGCCAAATGTTAACTGTAACTTAATAATAATGGGGGAAACCCAGCAGAAGCAGTGGGAGAAGCAATGGGGGTGAGTATGTATCAATGTAACAGGATATAGTAAAAGAAGAACTGTGGCCAACTAACTGCTATGCTGTGAAGGTAACCTCAATACCACTGTACCTCAGGTTAAGAACTTAATTCATTCCAGAGGTCCGTCCTTAACCCGAAACCGTTCTTAACCTGAGGTGCGCTTTCACTAATGGGGTCTCCCGCTGCTGCCGCGCCACCAACATGCGATTTCTGTTCTCATCCTGGGGCAAAATTTGTAATTCGAGGTATTACTTCCTGGTTAGCAGAGTTTGTAACCCGAAGTGTTTGTAACCTGAAGAGTTTGTAACCTGAGGTACCACTGTAGTTGATTACAGCAATGCACTTTCTGCTGTGCTACCTTTCAGCCTGGTCTAGAGAGTCCAAGTGGAGCAAAACACTAGACTGTTGATGGGGACAGACTATTACCAAGACATAACTCCAGTGCTCGAAAGTTTTTGCCATCTACCCATACCCGGTTGGGCCAGGTACAGGGGTCCTGTGTTAATTTACAAGGCCCTTAACAACTTGTGCCTAAGATGGTCTGATCCCATGATCACCGAGCTCTTTGGGGAAATTACTCTTCCTGGTTCCCAGCCAGGGGTGGAGGAAGGGGGTGTGGTGGGTGTCACCACTGAGGGGGGGGTGACAAAATGCTGGGCGGCACTCACTGGGAGTGATGCGGTGGCTTGGGCACGGTGGCTTGTGCGTCCACAGGCTCCATGCTGAAAAGAAGAAGAAGAGTTTGGATTTGATATCCCGCTTTATCACTACCCTAAGGAGTCTCAAAGTGGCTAACATTCTCCTTTCCCTTCCTCCCCCACAACAAACACTCTGTGAGGTGAGTGGGGCTGAGAGTCTTCAGAGAAGTGTGACTAGCCCAAGGTCATCCAGCAGCTGCATGTGGAGGTGCGGGGATGCAAACCTGGTTCACCAGATTACGAGTCCACCGCTCTGAACCACTACACCACACTGGCTCTCTGCCCCCAAACAGTCCTCTCGCCACATATCCCTCAGCTGTAGGGCGGCTGAGTGGGAGGAGGCAGGCAGACTCCTCGGAGGCCCGCGGAGCGTCCTGCCCTGGCTGGCCCCGCCCCTGGGCGCAGGTCATGCATGCCACCCCAGGCACCCGATTGGCTTGCTTGTTACGGAACTTCCTTCCAGTTGAGGTCAGGCAGGCCCTCTTTCTGTCGCTTCACCCCGAAGGTCGATATTCTGGACATCAATATTAGAAGCAGCTACTGATGATTTCTTCCATATATTTTTTTTATTCCAGAAGGCATTTAACTGAATTATGCTTTTATAGTTTTTACACATTTTCATTGTCTTGTATGTGCTGCACACCACTTAGAGACAGTGGCAATTAAGTAGCATATAATTGTGGAGTAATAATGGAAGGATGCCAAAGGACAGTCCCACAGTCAGTACCTGGCCTGGAGGGGCAAATATTCACATGGCGTTCCTGCATGCACACACCCTTCGCAATTCCTTCTGGTGATGACAGCATCCCCTTCCACATGGGGTGCCACACCTTGCATTGTTGGAAATGTGGATACCTTGTCACCCAGGAGCACTTTATCCATATTGGATTAGCCGATTAGGCTCTCAATTTGTCACATCCCATTAGGGAAAAGAATGAAAGAGAAAAGCGGAGGGAACGGCGACAAAGTGTGTGTAAATCCTCTTCCACATAAAATCTTCATTGCATATCTACATTTGCCTGGAACATTAATGCAAGAAATAAATATAGTGCATGGCACAAAATCTTCCATTAGCCAGGAGAATATTATATTAGCATCAAGTGCAGAATGCAGTTAGGTTTTAATGGCACCTTTTGTGCTCAGGGTGCTTTGCAGTGCCCAGTTGAGTGACATCAGAGCATTCAACAAACAGGAGCACCCAAGGCCATATAAGGACCTGCAATTCCAGACACAAAAGCAAATGAGCACAATTTTCTACAGCTTTCGGCTATCGCTTTAGAAAGCATGCACTGTACCCTTTGTGGAAAACTTCTGGCCTGTGTGTCTCATGAGGCCCACCAGGCCTCCCACCTAAGACTATTCCAGCCAAGCCACAGCCATCTGCCCCCTACCTTACATCCTATACAATATCGTGTGTGGGGCAGGGAAAGGCAGGGCTTAGGTGAAAGGGGCTTTGCAGGCACAACCAATCAGCTTCCCGAGCATCATCTATCAGCTGATCACACTTAGAAAGTGCTGTGGGCAAGGTCTCCCAGTGTCAGAGCTGGTTCAGATGCAGGTCAGCACAGAGACGAGCAGGAAAGTTAACTCTATATTCAATAGTATGCAACTCAGCAATGCCTCCAAACAGGACTGTGCACTCCCCCATGAAACAATTGCCAGGACTGAAGGTCTCTGCCTTCTACTTTTCTCATAAGTATCCTCCTCCCCAGCCAGATGTTTTCCAAGCAGTCTCAAACTATGCCGAGGAAGGGGGTGGAATCTGTGCTCTTTGTTCTGTCACACCCATAACTCTTCATGTCTTTGGAGACAAGGGGAGAGGGGAGTTTAGCACAGTAGGAGAAGCTCGTTTCTGGGATGCTTCTGCAGCCTCTGTCCTCTCCTCCTCTGCTTCATCAGCTGGGTCTGAACTGCTTTCTGCACCTGGCTCTTCTTGCTCACTAAAGCCTGTTGCCTCTTCAGCGTCCCACCATTCTGCCCTTTCTTCCCCCTCTGACCTGTCCTCAGTGTCCCACCACCACTCCCGGGGCTCTGAGGCTTCCTCCTCTGAGGCTTCCCTAAGGGATTTCCAAGCGGGGGCCTCCTACTGCTCCTCTTCATCCAACCAGTCCCTGACATCCAGGTCCAAGTCCAACACTAGAAACCACACTGGTGTTTAGTTGTAATATTTGCATAAGCAGCAGTTCTTGCCCACAGGTGAGCAGAGGGCCTAATCCACAGGCAGTACACTGGGTTCAGAAAACCCTGTTGGTATCTGAGAGCTCAAAGTAAGCCCAGGCAGCAAATGCCAGCATTTGTTTGGTTTCCTTTTCAGAGTCAGTCTAAATATGCATCTATGGATCTAAATTGTTGTTGTTGTTGTTTAGTCATTTAGTCGTGTCCAACTCTTCGTGACCCCATGGACCAGAGCACGCCAGGCACTCCTGTCTTCCACTGCGTCCCGCAGTTTGGTCAAACTCATGTTGGTAGCTTCGAGAACACTGTCCCACCATCTCGTCCTCTGTTGTCCCCTTCTCCTTGTGCCCTCCATCTTTCCCAACATCAGGGTCTTTTCCAGGGAGTCTTCTCTTCTCATGAGGTGGCCAAAGTATTGGAGCCTCAGCTTCAGGATCTGTCCTTCCAGTGAGCACTCAGGGCTGATTTCCTTAAGAATGGATAGGTTTGATCTTCTTGCAGTTCATGGGACTCTCAAGAGTCTCCTCCAGCACCATAATTCAAAAGCATCAATTCTTCCTCGGTCAGCCTTGCATATGCAAATTGTTTGCAAATGTGTGTCTTTGTTCTGTGCCCCAAGTCTTCTTCACAGGGTGAGGGGAGGCAGAAGCCTCTTTGTGCTCTATCCTAGAAAGGAAGACAAGCCCAGGTAGCGCCATCTCTCAGGTGCAAGGGGCACTCCATAGCTTTAGCAGCTGTATGTGTCATATTGAAATTCTGCTTCAGTTGTCTTTCATTAGACTCACAGCTGAAGGGAAAATCAAAAGGCTGGCATCAGGAGGCAAACTTCAAAAGCTGCAAATGACTTCGTTTTAGCCCTTTTGAGAAAATGAAGCGAAATGATACCAAAGTGCCAGACATTATTCTGATTCCCTGCAAGATTTCTCTCCTCCCAGCCTGACAGCCAGGTTGCATGCCCTTCCCATAGACACAGGTACATGAGGAGCAGCCATTATTTGCTTCTCCCTTGGCCATCCCATGCCTGATGCTAACCCAGCAGAACCTTCTGCAGATGTGGAATCCATCTGGTCGTGATGGAATGTCCATTATCTCGTCCCAGCCCCATTCATCAGAAAAAAAGCAATATAGTTCTAGACATTATTATCTGTCTGCAATTCCCCGCTCGGTGGGAAGCGGTCTAGCGGGCCAGCTCTGCAATAGCCAGACTGCCAGAAAGCCAGGAAATGAACCAAGCTTCGCATCCATTCCAAGAAAATAAACTTCTGCAGATGCCCTTAGATTCAAGTGGTTAAGGAGTTGCAAGCTTTGGAACGTCACCCAATCCCAGCCACTGGGGAACAAATGAACCTAACAAGATTGTTAGGCGGGGACAAGGTAGAACATTTTTTAAGCTAAATGTGCCACACAAAAACTATTATATAGTTTTCACCATGTGATTCAAAACTAGCTATCTGCAACCAGTCATTACTTTCTGAAGTAGCGGGGGTGGGGAAGCTTCTTCACACCGAGGGCCACATTCCCAGCTAAGCAATCTTCCAAGGGCCACATGCCAGTGTTGGGCGCAGGGGTAAAAGCAAAACCAGCTGAAGTAGCAAATGCATATTTTTTTTTACCTTTGTACAGTAGGCTAGTTTCCAACAGACAGAGAGGCATCAACACATGCCCTCCATCCAAGAAACTGAGAGTTCAAGGACATATTCCAGCCAGGCAAAAACACTCAAGGAGGGCATGGAGTAGGGCTAGTAAAGTGTGTGGCCCGGGCAGAGGAAGTATAGCTTGGGAAGAGTCCTGAGGGCCAGGTAAAGATGCTTGGAGCGATGCATTTGGACCCTGGGCTTGAGGTCCCCCACCCTTTCTACACAGCTATTAAAGGCACCGGTTCTCTGTCCTCTTTTGCATCCCCTGGTGTATGAAGAAGCCACCTAGCAGTGCAAATGACAACCCCTGTAATGAGGCTGATGAAGAGCAAGAAAGAATGAAAAATATGCCCACTATTAAGGGCGGGGGGAACCTTAGGCTTAGCAACTTCCAGCAATGTCTCATGTTTATCTGCACAGATCCCAAAGTGCAGTTTGAGACAGCATGAAAAACAGCCTAGGTTTGATGTTCTTTCACCAAAGGATGGGTCGCTCCAGAGCTGCCTGAAATGGTACACAGGTCCGCAGTATGTGTGCTACTTAGTGCATTTGGAATGTCCTACACAGAAAGCACATCCAGGTAGGAAAGGAAAACACAAGGACTGTGCAGCGGTTGTTAGGTTTAACGCCCACCTGCACATGCAGCAGCCACAGCTTCCCAGAGTGTGCAAAGCACATTTACATTCAGGAAAATCGATTCAGGCAGATTGTTACACAGTAGAGGACACGAAAGACAGGCATGCCTGGCGTGCTCTGGTCCATGGGGTCATGAAGAGTCGGACATGACTAAACGAATAAACAACAACAACAAATCTCTGTGTGAAGCTTTCTGCCATTCTCCACCCCGCTTACACTTTCCTTGTTCGAAATTTGTACAGTGGTACCTCAGGTTAAGTACTTAATTTGTTCTGGAGGTCCGTTCTTAACCTGAAACACTGTTCTTAACCTGAAGCACCACTTTAGCTAATGGGGCCTCCTGCTGCTGCCACACCGCAGGAGCACAATTTCTGTTCTCATCCTGAAGCAAAGTTCTTAACCCGAGGTACTATTTCTGGGTTAGCGGAGTCTGTAACCTGAAGCGTATGTAACCCAAGGTACCACTGTACTGTCCTCCCGATACAAACACTGGCTTCAGGGCTGCAGCATGGGAGGAAAAGGTTAAATCGTTCCCTTGCTCTTGCTCTCATCCCATTAATTATCAAACACACACACCCTGCAGTTGATGCAATTTGCTTTTTTAAAACCCTGCACATTAAGTGCAAGGACGCACTGAACGGTGACATGCCGTTTGGCCCTTCGCCACGAGGCTACATCAGCTCCTATGCCTTCTGTAAGGAGCCGGATGGGGGAGCAGCAGGCACCATCTTGTCATTTGCCATTCTGCATCGCCACACGCAAAGCAGGTCCCTTCATTTCGTGCTCCCTTACTCTGCCCACAGACACTGCACTTTGAGGTTGCTTCACCTAATGCTCCATTTGATCACAAATACAGTGGTACCCCGCAAGACGAACGCCTCGCGAGACGAAAAACTCGCAAAACGAAAGGTTTTTTCGTTTTCGAGTTGCCTCGCAAGACGAATTTCCCTATGGGCTTGCTTCGCAAAACGAAGCTTGCCCAGGGGACAGCGGGTCTTCTCTTTTGAAGCAAGGGGCGGCGGGGAGAAGCGATCTTCTCCCCGCAGCCCCAGGTCCGGGGACAGCGGGAAGCGCTTCCCGCTGCCCCCGGACCTCTTTTGAAGCAAGGGGCTGCGGGGAGATCGCTTCTCCCCACCGCCCCTTGCTTCAAAAGAGGTCCGGGGACAGCAGGAAGCGCTTCGCGCTGCCCCCGGACCTCTTTTGAAGCAAGGGTTTGCGGGGAAAAGCGATCTCCCCGCAGCCCCTTGCTTCAAAAGAGGTCCGGGGGCAGCGGGAAGCGCAGCGCTTCTTCCCCGCTGCCCCCGGACCTCTTTTGAAGCAAGGGGCTGCGGGGAGATCGCTTCTCCCGGTGCTCCGAAGCGGGGCGGGGGGGCGGGAACACCTGCCCCAGCCGCCCCGCTTCGGAACGCTGCTCCGAAGCGGGGCGGGGGGGCGGGAACACCTGCCCCAGCCGCCCCGCTTCGGAACGCTGCCCCGAAGCGGGGCGGGGGGGCGGGAACACCTGCCCCAGCCGCCCCGCTTCGGAACGCTGCCCCGAAGCGGGGCGGGGGGGCGGGAACACCTGCCCCAGCCGCCCCGCTTCGGAACGCTGCTCCGAAGCGGGACGGGGGGGCGGGAACACCTGCCCCAGCCGCCCCGCTTCGGAACGCTGCTCCGAAGCGGGGCGAGGGGGCGGGAACACCTGCCCCAGCCGCCCCGCTTCGGAACGCTGCTCCGAAGCGGGGCGGGGGGGCGGGAACACCTGCCCCAGCCGCCCCGCTTCGGAACGCTGCTCCGAAGCGGGGCGGGGGGGCGGGAACACCTGCCCCAGCCGCCCCGCTTCGGAACGCTGCTCCGAAGCGGGGCGGGGGGGCGGGAACACCTGCCCCAGCCGCCCCGCTTCGGAACGCTGCTCCGAAGCGGGGCGGGGGGGCGGGAACACCTGCCCCAGCCGCCCCGCTTCGGAACGCTGCCCCGAAGCGGGGCGGGGGGGCGGGAACACCTGCCACAGCCGCCCCGCTTCGGAACGCTGCCCCGAAGCGGGGCGGGGGGGCGGGAACACCTGCCCCAGCCGCCCCGCTTCGGAACGCTGCTCCGAAGCGGGACGGGGGGGCGGGAACACCTGCCCCAGCCGCCCCGCTTCGGAACGCTGCTCCGAAGCGGGGCGAGGGGGCGGGAACACCTGCCCCAGCCGCCCCGCTTTGGAACGCTGCTCCGAAGCGGGGCGGGGGGGCGGGAACACCTGCCCCAGCCGCCCCGCTTCGGAACGCTGCTCCGAAGCGGGGCGGGGGGGCGGGAACACCTGCCCCAGCCGCCCCGCTTCGGAACGCTGCTCCGAAGCGGGGCGGGGGGGCGGGAACACCTGCCCCAGCCGCCCCGCTTCGGAACGCTGCTCCGAAGCGGGGCGGGGGGGCGGGAACCTCTCACCCCGCCGCCGGGCATCGGAACGAGGTCCTGGACCTCTTCTGAAGGCAGGTGGGGGCAAAAGTCTTTGCTCCCCCCGCCTGCCTTCCCGGGACAGCGGAGACTTCTCCGCTGCCCCGGGCGATCTTAAAATGCTGGCGGGCGGGAGCGAAGCGTTCGCTGCCGACCCCCAGCATTTTAAAATCTCCTCGGGGCAGCGGAGACTTCGCTCCAGCCCGCCAGCATTTTAAAATCGCCCCGGGACAGCAGGGGCTTTTAAAATGCTGGCGGTCGGCAGCAAAGCCCTCCTGTCCCCGGAGCGTGCGGGGCGGGAGGTGGGAAGAAGGGCTTTTCTTCCCACCGCCAGCCTTCAGAACAGCCTTCTGAAGGCTGGCAGTGGGAAGAAAAGCCCTTGTCCCCCACCCCCAGCCTTCAGAAGAGGTCGGGGGACAGACTGTCCCCGGACCTGGTCTGAAGGCGGTTTCCCTAGGAACGCATTAATTGATTTTCAATGCATTCCTATGGGAAACCGTGCATCGCAAGACGAAAAAAGCGCAAGACGAAGAGACTTGCGGAACAAATTAATTTCGTCTTGCGAGGCACCACTGTACCAAAAGGTCTACCACTGACCAGAGCTGGGCTAGATGGCTTCTAAGACCCTTCCTAGCCCCAGGCTATAATTCTGACACTCCCTCCTGGCTGCTCCTGAAAAGAGCCACTGTCCTCTGTGCAGGCATTGGCCTGGCTTTCAGTCCCTTACTTGATTTGTTTCTAAGTCCACATTGAGGACCCCTCCAGACATCCTCCTTGCTGTGCATTTATGCTGATTTGTACTCATGATGGACAAAATGGTGGATAATGCACAATCTCACTTTCTGTGTTTGTGCCTGCAAAAAGTTTCAGGGCAGATAAGACTGCTTTGTTTGGAATTGGTGCATGTGCCGTAACTTCCTGCTGAAATCCTGTAGATTCTTACACTGCCGTTTTCCAGGAGGCCTTAGGCCTCGGCAGGAAGTTAATGGCACATGCACCAATTTGAAACAAAGCAGTCTATCTGCCCTGAAACTTTTGCAGGAGCTGCCAGGAGGGAGCGGCGGAAGCAGAGACTCCTGGGATTAGGGAGGTTATTGGTCCTGCTTTCGTTGTACTATCGTGCAAGAGTGCCTCTCCAGCTGGCAACAAAGCGGTAACGTTAGGAAGGCATCACAGAACAACTAATAAAGCAGAATGATGTGTGGACAGCCTTGTATAAATCTGCTGCTAATGCACCATTATTGTGTCACCGACATGTTGCAGAATACACCCGCAACAAAACCACAACCCACCAGTCTAGAGGGGTCCTGAGACGGTTATACAGCTGGGATGTCCCAGGTCAGAGCAGGGGAGGCAGGGAAATAGAACACTTCACACTTCCTCTGTCTGGAAGGTGGTTTTTTATTATTATTATTTTAAAAAAAACCTTCCCACTTAAATGGGAAACAGAGCCTTGGGCCTCTTCCCCCTTCCCCTTCTTTTGGCTTGTACACATTCAAGATGTATGTTTCCAAATAGCACAGAATGAAGCTCAAGCCATTGCACAAAGCCAAGCTTGAGGCCTTGCAGCAGGGCTGCTGGTTAGGAGTAGACCACAGGATTTGCACACATAGGATTGGCCATTTAGTATCTGGCATTGTCAGCTAAAATAATATTAGGCAGTAGAGCTGAGATCCTGGAGAGCAGCCGCCAGTCAGAAATGGCAGCACTAAGCTAGTACCTTCAGCCCCAGGGTATGATCTGAAGACAATTGAGGACACCAACTTGCTGAACAGAGACCTCCTAGGTTGTGCACCATCTATACCAGCTTGACTTCCATGATAGAAGAAAGGAGCCTCCAAACAATTCTCAGCACACTTAGCAAACTAAAGCTCCCAGAATTCTTTGGAGGAAGCCATAACTGCTTAAAGTTGTAGCACAGTGGTGTGAATGTGGCCTAAGACTGAGGAGACTCAGGTTCATTCTCCACTCATGAAACTCCTTGTGGTCCACTCACTTATCTCTCAGACTAACCCACAGTTTTGTAAAGAAAATACGGAGGGCGAGCGGGGGAAGAGAACCATGTCTCTTGAGCTCTTTGTAGGAACGGCAGGATATAAATGTAATAAATAAATTATGTACAAATAAAACAAGCAAATTAGTGCTGAATAATAATAATAATTTATTTAGTTTCCCCAGCCACTCTGGGCGGCTCCCAATCAAGTGTTAAAAACAATACAGCATTAAATATTAAAAACTTCCCTAAACAGGGCTGCCTTCAGATGTCTTTTAAAGATAAGATAGCTGCTTATTTCCTTCACATCTGACACATCAAGACAACACACCTTCATTGTCACAGTCAGTGCTTATCTTGATAAGGTGCCTTATTCCCTGCCAAAGAGCAATGAGAGGCAGCCTTTCAAAATGTGCTCCCTGAGAACTATCTCATTCACTGTATCTGCCCTGATATTGAAAGCCCATTTCTCTGCCTGTTGTGAAAGTGCCAGAGAAAGCACTCAGAGCAGTGCAGCTGATACATCATGAGGACTAGCGTACTGCTCTAGGAAACCACAAAGTGAACACACCGTGTTTGTATTCTCAGAACAGAAGCTCCGCTTATGATTGAAAGGCTTTTCTCACAAGGTTGTCCTTAAGTTCACTTATCACAAAGCCGTTGTAGATAGGAAGGAAACTACATGCCGTTTTATGCGATGAATTTGAGAGTGGATTATTCTCCCTGCTTCCAGCATCGTCTCTCAATCTCTTCGTCTCCCTTTCACCCACCCCACCCCCTCTCCACTGCAATCCAATACAGCACACACCTTTGAAAAATGATGCTTTCAAGACTGCCCTGTGGTGCAGTAAATTTGAAAGTGCTCTTAATAATAATCAGAATCAACATTGACTCTAATGGTCCTCAAAACCCATTGTGTAATTTCATTAGCTACCCGACACAGACGCAAGCAGAGATGATGTCACACTTTTCTTCCTTGCTCTGAAATCTGAGTCAGGCGCCAGGGATAGAAACCAGTTGTGCTGCAGCTGATCAGATTAAAGCTTCTGGCGGCTGGCGATCGATAGCTAGCTGCTGGAGTAATCCAAAGTCACTGAAGGCAAATTGCAATTTTGCCAGATCAGGCTAGCGCTTTTTACAAGCTCCGTGTTGACCACAGGTGATAGAGAAAAGCTGCAGGTCGTCCTACTTGTATCCAGGTACAAATGCTCATGCCTTGGAGACTCCAGAAGGGATCATATGGAGTGGAAATTTGGCTAACTGGCTGCAAACCAGTTCTCTGCCTAACAGAACACATAAGAACATGAAGCAAGCCTGCTGGATGAGACCAGTGGCCCATCTCCTCCACCATCCTGTTCTCACAGTGGCCAACCAAAGGCCTACAGGAAGCCTACAAGCAAGACCCAAGCACAACAGAACTCTGCTCACCTGCGGTTCCTAGCAACTGTTATTCAGAACTGGTATTCTGTTCCTATTTTCATCGGAGGAATGTTGAAGGGAATATTCTCTATGCCATGCATAATTATACAAACTTCCAAAATAATAATAATAATAATAATAATAATAATAATAATAATAATAATTTATTATTTTACCCCGCCCATCTGGCTAGGTTTCCGCAGCCACTCTGGGCGGCTTCTACAAAGACCAAAAATACACTAAGATGTCACACATTAAAAACTTCCCTTAAGATGTCTTCTGAATGTCAGGTAGTTGATTAGCTCTTTGACATCTGATGGGAGCGTGTTCCACAGGGCGGGCGCCACTACCGAGAAGGCCCTCTGCCTGGTTCCCTGTAGCTTTGCTTCTCGCAATGAGGGAAACGCCAGGAGGCCTTTGGTGCTGGACCTCAGTGTCCGGGCAGAACGATGGAGGTGGAGATGCTCCTTCAGGTATACTGGACCGAGGCCGTTTAGGGCTTTAAAGGTCAACGCCAACACTTTGAATTGTGCTCGGAAACATACTGGGAACCTCTTGCCTTTTTGCTAAGCAAGGAAGTCCCAAATTCTGTAACCTTTCCTCATAGGGGAGTTGCTCCACCCCCTTGATCATTTTGGTTACCCCTTTCTGTAGCTTTTGCAACTCTATTATCCTCTTGGGTGGGAGGATAATAGGAAGCATTTAAGCTGGGGGCAAGTGGGCAAGGACAGGGCAATAGACTAGGCAGAATGCAGAGAAGATAGGCAGTGGGTCAAATCAGGACAAAAAGAAGCAGAAAACTCAACAAGCAGAAGGAACTGCCAAGTAGCTGATTCAGAATCTGCATATGACATGCTTATAATGCTTCCCTGTAGTCTAAGCTGGAGCAAATGTCCTCCATCTCACTCAGACGTTTATGGTCTCTGCACAAAACCCTGGATTTTACTGCTGACAATACTGGTCTAGATGGAGGATTTCTCGGCTGACATAGGAGAAGGCTGATTCCTTTGCTGCTGATGTGTGACACAAATGGGCATTCTGACCAAGGCTGGTTTTACGTTTGCATTACAAACCCCTTTAAGCAAATAACCTTTTAAGCCCTATGTAAGAAATGTAAGAAAACACACTTTGTGGGTTCCTGTGTCTCCCTAGATGGGGAAAACACTGCAGCAAGCAATTATTGCTTCTTCCGTGGTTCATGACTTCCTTTCTTACCTGGGGGGAAAAAATGAGGTGGCTTCTATCTGAGTGTTTTCTGTCTCTTTTTTCCACTGTGCTCAGTTTGTGTGTGTGTGTGTGTGTGTGTGTGTGTGTGTGTGTGTGTGGTCCCACCTATGCAGCACAATATACACTCTAAAAATAAATTTCAGTAACAGTTATAGTCACACTGAATTCAGTCAAGTAGCTACTTAGGCCCCAGTGTTTATATGTTCAGGATAGCAGCTTTAATCACTGTAGTTATTACATTTAATTACAAATCCAAGGGTTCCTTCCCCCCCCCCAACAAATGACACTAAATACCCTTCTTGGTCTTTTACTCTTACAAACGGACTGAATCTGGGTACAGGATTAGAACTAGTTCTAAACCAAACATGCATTTTAGCTAATGCAGACTGACAGTGTAGATTATAGGTGTGGGAAGTGCATGAGAAACAAGATGGGGAGGCATTTTCAGGTGAGAATAATTTGTTGAGGAAAGGATTAGGAATCTCCTCCCACCTGCCAATTATTTTGTTCAAGTGGCCCCCTCCACTACATTCACATCATGTGGAAAAAGACGTTTTTGAAACAATAACCAAAAAACACCATGCTTTCCTTGTAATATGTCGTTCCGCACTGAGCCTCTGGGAAATGAAACCTCTGAGTTCTCCATGCTTGAAAAATTGCATTGTTTCCATAAGATGCTGCAGTTGTTTCTCTGGCAAAACGAAATTAGGCGATCACCTGCATGCTAAAATAACACAGCTATGCTATTTGTAAGAAACAAAGATTTCAACAATGGTGAACGACACTGATGGGATCGTAGCGGTAGCTGTTTGCATCATTACGACCCTTTCCGGAAAAGAGTAAAATCTTCCAAGGCCAAGGACACAGCAAGAGTAGCGATAACAGAGGATTTTGTTCTCACCGTGCAGAGGCCCATCTTAAACCTGCACATGCAGTGTGTATTTGTGAGGCAGAAACAATTAAGCAAAGTGGTGGTTGCCAAAGGAAAAACATCTCCCTGAAGAGGAGGAAGGAAGAAGCTGCCCATCTTTAATGGTCCTCATGAAAGTGTCCTAAAAGGTTGCTTGACCAGGGAATTTAAGGAGTCTCAAGTGTTAAAAATTTCCCTATGCAATCAGGTGACCAAGCACATCATTAAAACTGGGGCTTGTGAGGACTAGTAGCTTAGAGCTAAAAATTGAGAACAGTTTCAAACAGCCACCTCAGAATGTATTCCACTTTGGGACTCTGTGGTTCAGGGCCTTCAGCAGAGCCAGTGTGAGGGTATTCTGATTATACTGGTACTCAGAAGAATAAATGACAATGTAATTTATGTAATTAATATAATTAATTGTGTAAACTATGTAATTTTGCCACAGGGGACAAGGAGACATATAGCATAGTTTTTGGCAGAAGATGAACTGCAGCGAAATGGAAGCATTGCTGTTTGCAACGGGGCTGTAAAGTCCCTGGTAATACTAAGCTTTCTCTGGAACTTATCCTATCTACCCAGCTAATTCCCATCCCTCTCTCAAGCCACACTTTTGCAGAACTTTCATTTCTTGAGCGGAAAGTCATCCCACCCCCCAGGCCAAAAGGGGGGAAATAGTTGTGTGAAGGTGACAGGGTTCATTCATGCAACAAACCATCCAGACAAAACAGAACATCATAGAAAAGAAGAGTCTGTTTTGTTACTCCTTTTGTCTCTAACCTTTGCTGTGTGCTTGTTCTCTGCCATGAATAGAAAACTTGCAAGGATACCGTGTCGAGACATTTTCAAGGAGGTGATTCATTTGCAAAACACACAAGGCAGAGAGTCAACTCAATTTAAAGTTCATTATAAAAAAAAAATATTAAAAAAAATGTGCCCAGAGGCTGGAATGGTATCGTGTTAAACCTTCTGGGAACAATTAAGAGAATATTGTCCATCGCTTTCATAACTGATTGAGTCATATTATATCTTGAACATTCATGCATGAGGTATTACATCTCATTGTGTTTCTAAGTAAAGACAGATTCATTACTGATACAAAGTAATTAGTATGTGTGGTTTTCTCTTTTTTTACTTACACAGTTATAAAGTTGACTAGCAGAAAGGTAGGTAGCCACATGCTAATCTTTCACACTGCAGTAAGAGAAATTCCTCTGAAGCCTTTCCTAGAGGATATTCTTTTAAAAGGCTTGTAAATGCAAATGCATTTTTGCTCGCTTTCTTGGCAAATTGTCCTGTTACCCATAGACTGTAAAAAATACATTCAAGAGGGTGCAATGCACCTAGAAGTTCTTGGCACAAGCCACATTAACATGGAGACGGGAGTTGTGCAGTGTCCCCCCCCCCCATCAATTTTAGTGGAACATCTACATAACATCCAGGCAGGCTGTGCACAGAGAACACAACACAGTCAGTTTGAATGTCCCCACATATTCTAATAAACACCTACACAATCTTATAGTGGGGTGAGGAGGCCATCAAGCAGCAGTGGAACTGCAGGGAGTGAGGAGAGAAGCCCTCTTCCTGGTTGTCGTGGTCCAAATTAAAAAAAAAATCACCCCTGCTGAAGCTGCTATATGTATCAGGAAGGAGGCCTCCATTAGCACCAATAGAGGTGTCCCACCTGACAGAGAGTGACTTCAAAGGGAGATGATGTCTGTTGGGACCACAGCAGGGTGAGGGTTAAACTTTTATTCCCCACCTGCTGCATGTCCACCACGGCTCAGCCCAATACCCAGTGACCAGTAACAGACCTTGGAGCCTCAAATTTCAGTGGTGCTCTAGGCAACTCCAAAATTCAGCGCCTCCCCCTACCTCTCATCTTCCTTTCTTCCCCATAGTTGCAGTGCCCATAAGGCTGCACACCCTGTACTGCCGAATCAGTCACATGCCCTTAAATCCACCTCTACCATGACTGTTATTAACATTTTTATTCAAAGTGAGCATAATTATTTTTAGACCACACTGCACCAAAGGTTCCATACTGGTACACACCCATGTTTCCTGTCCTATAGGGTGATGATCAAGGGTCTCCAACTGAGCTTCCTGAAGCCAGGCGCTGTCAGGCTTCCGGGGAATCCGATCCCTCCCACGGTGGCAGCCAAGAAGCAGAAAAACAAGAAGAATTATTACAAGTAATTTATTCAAAATTCACAGAGAATGACGAAGGAATGCTGTCTCTCCTAGATAATGGCGTTGCTCCAAGTAAAGTCCCACCCCCTCCGTCTCTCCTACTCTATGTCACCTTCATCTGCTAATCTGAGTTTTCTGCCTCTGAGCTTTCTGTTCTACCACCCTCAGTGCCCACCTGATACTGGGAGGAGGGGGGGAGGTCAGGAATGCTTTCCAAAGACACCGAGTCTGTCGGCTGTCTCTCCCCTGGTGCTTCTTCTTCCTGCTGTTCCTCTCCCAATATTTCCCAGCTTCTCCCTTCTACAGCCTCTGAACTATGACCTTCTACAAGCCACTGTTCTAAATCTATACTGTCTTCCTGTCCTTGGGAAGGTTCTGGAGAAGGGGGGGCAGTCCCCACCATTCCTCCTCGATGCAGCCCCTGACAGGCTCTGGCAATGGCACCCAGTGGCGTTGTATTGTTTGCCAGTGCCCAGGGCACGAGCATGTGCATGCCAGGTGGGGGCAGAGCATGGAAGGCACTGCACCAGTCCAGCCCTTGCCCCCAGTGCCACCAGGCTCCAGGGCCCATCAGCAGGCAGGGAGAGATGGGATCCCTGTGTGAGGGTACCTGGTTCACGCCCTCTCAAAATTGTGAACCCAGAGCCACGGACCCACTGCCCCTCCCATGCTATGCCCCTGATGGCCCCTTATCCACCCTATCCCTGGGCTGCTACAAGCCTTGCTGTGGTATAGTATTACCTAGCAAGTACCACCTGCCATATCAAAGAACCTGTTAAGTGTCTGGCTGGCTGGCTGCTGAATCACAGTTTTATGTGGTTTAGGTAGGAAACAGGCCCAGCCCTACTTCCTCCCCAGAATCAGCAGCTTAGGAGGGTAGACACCAAAGCCCTACAAAATCAGGAATCTCTGACTGAGAATGGGAAAAGAACACACAGAGGTTCTCCGCCTAGCAATGCAATTTTGTTTTTGGCTTGGCTTCTACGGTCAACTTTCTTTTGTAAATATGAATGTCATTTTCACTGGGAAAGCACAATAAACCAGATTTGTGATTTATGTCATTTATGGGTGAGTTTTGAGGTCTGGCATGACTCCAGGCCATCCATCACGCTTGCCAGCTGACGTGTTCCTAAAGGGCACCACTGAGTCTGCAATATCAAGCCAGCCGCTTGATTTAGCACTCAGTCGAGCTGGCCTTGAAGACTTAACCCATCTCTGTCAGGTGGGGGGAAAGGCACGTACACATTGCCAAACAGAGGATAAAAGAGGGCAGGGATTTGCCTAAAATATGCACCTGCTCATTTGTACCTGCAGATATAAATTTAGAAATAATCACTATAATTTAATTAGATATGCAGCTGGCCTGTGCGCCTGCTCTCATAAGAACATAAGAAGAGGCTGCAGGATCAGGCCAATGGCCCATCTAGTCCAGCATCCTGTTCTCACAGACGCCAGCAACCTGGCTAGGGGCTAATTGCTGGTAGATAACTTCAAGGCACCTGCTCTACACGACCTCTCAAAGGCCATGGGGGAGTTGGAATGGGCCAACTCATACTGAGGGCGTACAGAGTCCAGAAGACCCCAGGGGAAAGCCCCCACCATTTCCTCCCTATGGGTTGGAGGAGATAAGCAGCACCTCCTATTCGACTAGAGGAGGCATGGGCTGGGGGCTGGTGAGGAGGCTGGATCTTCAAACTGGACTTGGACCAAATTGCCCTTCCAATAGGAAACTGTCCCCTGACAGCCCTTCTGTTTGAAGGAGTCCTATGTTGGAAGAGCTGTCCCATAAAGTAGGGCACACAGGTTCTCATGAGTTACGTGTGGGTTTTTGCTGTGCTTATCTTACTTTCAAGGTGGTGAGGGGTTTCAGGAGTGACCATTCATTCTATGAGTTATATCTCTGCTGGTTTGCATCTTGCAGCCTTCCGGGATGCCCATGTTTCTTGAAAATCCCATAGCATCCTCAGCTAAGCTTGCAGGAAGGTAGATGGATACCTATGATGCACCTGGCAATCACTCACTATTGTTGCTGTCTTTTTCCTTTCAAAGAAGTCAGTGTGAAAAGATTTTCTAAAAGTTCAAAGGAAGGACTTCCCTAAAAATGCTCACAGGTGCTCGGTAGCCAACCTACAATACTTTAATTGATTAAAGCCCAGACAAAGATATCATGAATTAACTCCTCCCATGGTTGTTTTGTTTTGTTTTTCAGATCAGGAAGCATGGACAGCTAGGGAGGCTGCAGGGGGTTGGAGAGGTATTACAGGAAAGAATAACACACACGCCGTCCTTGGTCAACCTCACAATGGTGAGGCCAGCTCATGCCTACCAAAATTATAAAGCAATACTTAACTACCAGTGAATAGGGCAGAATAATGGAAGTTTCTTTTTTCAGGACAAGAAAAGCATTTGAGAAATTGGAGGACAGGGTTTCAACACAGTGCTAATAACTATGGCATCCTGATTTGGGATATTTATTAACCGAAAGGTTTTCAGCCACTGCCAATTAGTTCCCGACAAAGATGGCTTTCAGCATCCCCAATGCTGAATATCAGTGCTGCAGCATAATGTAGCTAGTACAGAGACGTTAGCACTCAGAACAGATGGTTCATTGATGAGGATGAGCTAGGATTACACAAAGTCATTAAAGGCTGTGCTACTTGCTGTGAAGGCATGTCCATGTGGGGCAGATTTGGCTTGAATGAAGGTAGTGATAATATCCTCTTAGCCTCTTTTAAGTGACCCCGTTTTCATTTCCATGGGAGAGAGAAAATCCATTTCAACCATGACCTTATCATTTCCCTAAATCCTAAGCCATTTTTTGGAGTCAGAGGTCCATGCCTCTCAAAGTCAGAGGTTATATGAACGGCATATACAAAATATTCGTGTCAGAAATCAGATGCAATAAATAAAATGAAAAAAAGTGTCATAGATTGCACTGGGTCTTATAGCCATGGGTGGCTAAAAAGCAGCGTAAGTAAAATGTACGCCTTGAGTAATGTCTTATCTGTCTCCTCAGGCAGCAAAATGTCTTGAGCCAGCCCTGAAAGGGCTTCTATATTGCCAAGGTTCTAGGGGAACACAATGCTTTCTTGTCTATGAAGTCTGAGCCAGACCATGTCAGGGGACTATGTAACAGAGCAATCTTCCAATGTCTCAGGGGGTGGGGGGAAGCAGGGACAGGTTTCCTTGTGTAGTAGTCTTGCATGTGATCCATTTATTGTACCCCATGGAACTTGGTGGAAAACACTGGCGCAGGATCAAATAAGTATGTTGCATCTGGGGACACAGCTTATGGTAGGGAGAGTCAAATCCTGTCATCCTCTGGTGACTTATGTCCCAGACATTGGTGACTACATACCAGATCGCTGCCCAATTTACTTTGCCCCATAGAACCCAATTAAGAGCCAAACCCATCCATCTCAACATAACCATATTCTGGATACCATTTATTAAAGCTGAATCTCAAGCTAATATGCACACACACCCTCTCAAGTACGAATGTTGAATGTAGGGACAGAGAAGTTTGATTCCGTTTGCATTTATAGGTGAACCACTCTAAAATGCGGCCATCCTTTGAAATTTGCACTGCTCTGAATATTGCAACACAGCTTGCCAGCAAAGTAATGTGTAGAAAACTACAGATATCGAGTGAGCAAAACAATGTGTGTATTAGTGAAAATAACACACACAAATACATTATAGCAGGGGGAAGTGCTGTGCAGAAATGTGTGTTTTAGTCAAAAATGCATACGAATGGGTATATAAGCAGAAATTCGCAGCAGAATGCTGCTGAGTATTCATGGAGACTAAAAAATTAAAAATAAAACACTGATGTAGAAATGTGGAGAACTGAAGTGGGAAAATTTGAAGCTGAAAGGCAGTGAAATGGACAGAGGTCTCCATGCCTCCTTGAGCGTGGGCACAGGTGTGTTTTTCATCCCTTTCCCCTTCAAAATGCATACAGGTTGTGGGAACCCTAAGGTAAAATACCAGCAGAGACCAATTAAACGATATGAATACATTAACAACTCAGTGCCTTCACATTATTTGCCACATGTCCGCCTAATATGGCTCCCCTCTCCGATTATAATGCTCCTTTGTATTTAGCGCTTGGCAAAAGCTGCTAGCTAATGTTTGACTTCCAGCAGCATACATGATTTAACAAATCCCTTGAAGAACTGCTATGGCACAGACCCAGACTACTTCTTGGTAGTTACATAACCTTTGCATGAACTTTGAAAGTTGAACAAAACAATAGCAGATTAAAGCTACGGTGGATGGTTCTGAATACTGCACAATCCCCCTTGACATCTCTCCCTTTTATTTATTTTCAATTTTTTAAAGGCTCTTTAAAAATAGAATACAAGTCACCATTCCTTGACCTATGATTTTTAAGTTGTTTTGGACATGAGATAGAAAACAACTGTATTCACTGCAAAAAAAAGTTTAAAAACAGATGTTATCACTTTTGTATATGTATTCCTGAACCTAAAAAACAAAGTCTGGGAGACGGCAAATCAATTATTAACTTGTTTTGCATGAACTACTCATCACAATTGAAACCACCAGGGTCATGAGCCCTGTTTTCTTCTATGGTGGAAGCAAGGCACTCCCTGCAAAACTGCCATAGAGTGAGAGATGAGTTGCCCTTCAGTCACAGCCATAGCTGCGTGGGAGACCCTTTTCCATCATGTGGTCTGAAGTAAAGAGGGGAAATCACATGGCATTCCCAACTCCCGTGTAGCTGAAGGGAATAAATACATTAACCAGATCTTTCTGCAAAGCTCTCAGGCTGTGTACAAACATCCCCAAAATAAATGGGGCAAATTGTATGTACAAGTATACATATGTATATGTGGTGTGTGTGTGTGTGTTTGGCTGTTATGGTTGAATGCTGTATGTATGTTGCTTTTGGTACTTGTGAGTAGAAAAGTGAGTAGGAAATACTACAAAAGAAATTAAACACTTGTATTTTGCTGATCAACTGCTGTCTGTGATCATAGTGGACTTACTGAACCTGGGAAATGGTAATCCATCTCAGAGAGAGAAGATGAAGGTTGACTTGAAGTTGTGTGGTTACTATTGGCTAGCATCCATGATACCATTGGACAGATGTAGCCTTTGGTGTCCACCAAGCTAACTAAGCTTAAAGATGGGTCTTTTGAGGAAAAACCTCCTCCCTAAATTCAGCATTCACTTCTTTCTCAACAAGGCCTGTTTTAATATCTCTCTCTCTCTGTGTGTGTGTGTGTGTGTGTGTGTGTGCGCGCGCGTGTGTGTGTATGCTTGTGCGTGAAAGTTATATATAAAAAAGATTGATAAATGGTGCTTTGTGTTAACATTGCCCAATGATGGGAGAGGGGAACCTAGAAGTTAGAAGACACATTTTTGCTTAGTATGAAAATAACAATGCAATTGAAAAATTGCTAAGATTGCATGAAGATCTATCCTTAACTTCTTGAAATATGCAAATGTTGCATCATTTTGCATAGAAAATGCATGCCCTCTGTCAAATACTCTGAGATAGCGAGCAATGGAGAGATTAAAGAGATTACTGGATTAAATTATTAAGACACACAGACGCTTCTTTCAAACTCCCATATGAGTACAACATTTTGCATCTACGGTAAATACACCTTCACTTCAAATGAGCTATTTTGCCCTCAAATATAATTAGTATCACTCTAATAAGACCAGACATAACTGGGTTAGAGAACACTGTAATTTATGAATAATATAAATACTAGTCTTTAATGCCAAAACTGAAGATTGAAACTCCAGACAACTATGTGACTTTCATTAAATGGAGTAATTTCAATTCTTCAGTAGGTCTCTTACATAAAAATCAGAAATTGGATAAATGGCCTCCTTATTCGCAATTGCTGTTGGGGATATTGAAGTCTGTGAATTTAAAAAGTCTTTTGGTTTATAAAAGAAACATATGACTTTAATTTCCCTTCGTGACCCCTGAAAAGAAGGGGTGTAACTCACAGACTTGCTTTGTATCTCAAAGAGAATCAAATCACTCATTTGACTATGTAACTCTTTCGCTGCCATGGGCAGAAATAATTGAGGGCCTTGTATTATACCACAGGCAGCCTGCATAGGGGCAAGTAGACAGGGAACATGATGGTGATGATCATCACACTTTAGTGCTGGATTTATATGCAAGAAAAAGTCCTCTGAAAGAGAAGGTCCAATAGGACGCTGGCCCTTGGGATGGTCCATGCTGGTCCGACTCACAACCACAACCCAGATACTTAAGGCAGCACACTCAAGCAGTGGCACATACCTACTGCGCGCGCGCTCTCACTCTCTGTCTCAACAGCTGTCATGGATGCAGAGGAGTGTGATTTGTGAATGATTGTATTAAAGGTAAGTTGTGTTGAAGGTAAGTTGCAGCAGACTCCCTCAATAAAGATGGAAGGGTAGTAATGTGACTGGGTTTGTGGTGTTTTACCATTAGACACGACCTGGCATTAACACTTAAGAGGTCTAAGATTCCCTGTATGTGGTCGCGTTTACTAATATTCAGCAGCAAAGACTTTAATTGATGTTAAAAGGAAACCTGTGCTTATCCCTTAAACCGGTAATAAAGTAAAGATGAGTCATGATGAAAACTTACCTGGAGTTTTATTCATACATGCTCAATGAGGGTTCGAGCTTAATGGTTACTCTGATTAGGCACAGCCCTTTGTTTCAGACAAGAATCACGGAAGTAATGAAGAACTTTACTTACAACTTTCAAGTTAAACCTGTTTCTAAATAAACTGACTCTTCCTAGAATGGCTATACTAGTCCAATAAAACCCTTCCAGCCCCTTCTGGGATCTTCTCCTTCCCTTCAGGGAAGCAATCTGGTTTGCCCTGCCTAGCAAACTCCTAACCAATCAAATCCTTAGTCAAACCCTCTCCAAACCCTAACTAACTTCTTTCCAAGCCCTAACAGCTGAGCTCTCAGGTGGTGTAGTTTAACTCTCCTGACTTGTGTAAAAAAAGTGAATTTAAAACATTAAGGTAAAGGTAAAGGTACCCCTGCCCGTACGGGCCAGTCTTGCCAGACTCTGGGGTTGTGCGCCCATCTCACTCAAGAGGCCGGGGGCCAGCGCTGTCCGAAGACACTTCCGGGTCACGTGGCCAGCGTGACATCGCTGCTCTGGCGAGCCAGAGCCGCACACGGAAACGCCGTTTACCTTCCCGCTAGTAAGCGGTCCCTATTTATCTACTTGCACCCAGGGGTGCTTTCGAACTGCTAGGTTGTCAGGTGCTGGGACCGAGCAACGGGAGCGCACCCCGCCGCGGGGATTCGAACCGCCGATCTTTCGATCGGCAAGCCCTAGGCGCTGAGGCTTTTACCCACAGCGCCACCCGCGTCCCATTTACAGCAGTTTTTTTCCAAGGGTCAGATATCCAAATGCAACTGAAGTCCTGTATGCATGCAAATCAAAGTACTATTATAACTTCTGCTTGTATTCATTTAGCTATGTCATCTTCCCCATCCCAGAGGCTCAAGATGAATAAGAAGTGTGAAAACCATATTGAAACAGGATTTGATTACAATGACCTCCTGCATCTCTGCCAACTTAATCCTAACCACTCAAAATGGCCAACAAGGAGTGTGCAGAATGCATACCAACAAGGCTATGGGAATCATCCTTTGTCTATGGTTTGCAGGATCAGTTTCTTAGGCCCAAATGACCCTCCCAGCAGAGAAGCAAGCAGTCACATCCTATCGTTGTTTAAAGTGGGGAAAAATTAAATTCCACCTGAGTTTGGCAATGAAGCATCAATTCCATCTCAGTTAGACAATTATAATAATGGAATCGTAGAACTGTAAAGCTGGAAGGGACCACAAGGATCATGTAGTCCAACCCCATGCAATGCAGGAATCATTTGCCCAGTATGGGTCTCGAACCCACAACCCTGAGATTAGGAGTCTCATTCTCTTATCAACTGAGCTATCCAAAGTCATGATAATAGCATGAATATACAGCAAACAGATTTCATGTAGACATGCATCTTCTTTCCTGGTACCTGATGGAAACCCAGGCCATATCCGGAACCAGCTATACAATCACCCTCCCATTCCAACTGGAACCAGCCCTTTTGTCTACAAAGACTGCTGGGCTCCTACTTCCTAACCATGGAAATGATTTTGTAGGGTTGCCACCACAATGGCGATCCTAAATATAGCTTATAGGAAAAGCTACAAATAAAATGGCCCACCCGTCATTCCAGTAGAACAGGCATAGGCAAACTCGGCCCTCCAGATATTTTTGGCCTACAACTCCCATGATCCATAGCTAACAGGACCAGTGGTCAGGGATGATGGGAATTGTAATCCCAAAACAACTGGCGGGCCAAGTTTGCCTATGCCTGCAGTAGAACTTTGTCAGCAACTCAGCTTTCCCTACCCCCCGACACTTCTCAAATCACTTTTGGGAAAAGCAATGATTGAAGCAGATTTCATTCTTGTTATTCCTATATTATAATAGTCTGGTAAAAGCTATTTTCCCCTTAATTACCCCTTTCTCCATAGACCTGAGAGCGATTGGAGAAAGATTACAATGCAGCTTTCCAATTGAATTACAAAAACATTGCACGTGGTTGTCCTATTAACTTCAGAGTGCCGATGTGTTATAAAATGCAAATTGCAGGAAAGGCGGCAGTAATTTGTTTATAAATATGTTAATGTGGTGGAGTAAATGTCATGCCATCTTTGAGGTGGTAGGGGAGGAATGGCTGATTGCCAAAGGTGCCTCCTAGCATGGGTTTCAGAGGGCAAAATTGCAGTTAATAAAAACTACCTTTATGTTTTGTTTTACTGCTTTTCAGCACAAAGTGCTAATAACCAATTTACATTAATGGTATTGGCACACATGTAAATGAGGCGCTCTCTCTTTCTCTTTGTTTTCCTTTTAAATGGCGAAGGGAGGTTCCCTTGTGAGGCTATTGCATTTCATTAGCTGTGGGGATATGTGGATAGATGTGCAGGACATCCTTCATGGAGTTTTGTTATGCCACAGAAGTTATGAAGCACCATTTTGTTAGCACCTTGGCAAACGTAGAAGCTGCTAGCTAATGTGGTACCTCTGGATGGTGTTGTATAATTATTTATTTATTTATTCATACATACATACATACCCTGCCCATCTGGCTGGGTTTCCCCAGCCACTCTGGGTAGCTCCCAACAGAATATGAATAATAATTTTGAAAAAGTGACAAAACATCAAACATTAAAAACTTCCCGAAACAGGGCTGCCTTCAGATGTCTTATAGTTGTTTATTTCCTTGACATCTGATGGGAGGGCATTCCACAGAGAAGGCGCCACTACCAAGAAAGCCTTCTGCCTGGTTCCCTGTAGCTTCACTTCTCACAGTGAGGGAACAGCCAGAAGGCCCTCGGCGCTGGACCTCAGTGTCCAGGCTGAACGATGGGGGTGGAGAAGCTCCTTTAGATATACTAGGCCGAGGCCATTTGGGGCTTTAAAGGTCAGCACCAACACTTTGAATTGTGCTCGGAAACGTACTGGGAGCCAATGTAGGTCTTTCAGAACCGGTGTTATATGGTCTCGGCGGTCACTCCCAATCACCAGTCTAGTTGCCGCATTCTGGATTAGTTGTAGTTTCTGAGTCGCCTTCAAAGTTAGCCCCACTACAACTCCAAGCATCCATGACCATTGGCCATTCTGGCTGGGACTGATAGAGGTCTGTTCTGTACAATATAGGAATCGGGCAAATAGTGTTGTGACATCTACCTTTCAGCATTCTCTTTCATTACATATTAATCTGGTACAGTGGTACCTTGGTTTAAGAATAGCTTAGCTTATGAACAACTTGGATTAAGAAGGCTGCAAACTTGTAAGTAGGTGTTTTGATTTGTGAACTTTGCCTTGGCATAAGAACATGTTTCACTTCCTGTTGAGTGCGTTCCATTTGTAAATTGAGTCCCCCGCTGCTATGGGAAAGCACACCTTGGTTTAAGAAAGCTTTGGTTTAAGAACGGACTTCTGGAACGGATTAAGTTCATAAACCAAGATACCACTATACTGCCTCAGTTGAAGACTTTCCTCTTCCAACAAGGCTTTTAAGTAGAGAACTTTCCCAGTCTGCATCTGTACCAGAACTGTTTTAGGGTCTTTCCTTTTTTTTATAGTACCTTCTACTCTATGAAACCAAATAAATATTTTTGAGAAGGTATAAACAAAACAAAAAGAAAGAAGCATGAAAATACTACATCTTATAACTTTGCTGAAATGAAAACCTTAACAAAACACAATGGTTACCATTTAACTCCCAGGAGACCCAGTCAGAGGCCAGGAAGAGTACTTTCTTTATAACATTATCCTACAACCCCAGGTAGTTTTTTTAAGGTTATAACTCTAAAGCTATGTACACATTAGCAGCTGAAAATGCAGCAAGATTGTTTTTCTCTGCTGCATTTCAGGTCCCATTTGCACATTGCTGTACATACCAGAGAGGGAGCAGGAATGTCTTTGCCAGGTGGGCATTACCTGGTTGTTTCCCCTCACTTGCAGCTGCCCAAACTCCTCTGCAATGCAGCTGTCATTTGTGCATGGGCTATCCTTTGCCCATGTGCAAAGGCTGTCTCAAATGTACACACCTCAGGTTAACGACAACTTAAGTTTTCAAACCGGATGGATGCTGATTTGAGGGGGAATGCATCAAGGAGCAACATTTCTCAAGGAACTAAAGGATATTGATGGATTGTGGCTGACACCATTTGTCATTGGCTTCAATCACCAGTGGTGAGAGTCCCCTGAAGTCAGAGTAAACAGTAAAACGTAGGCAATCTAGAATGCAAAATCCTCCAGAGTAACGCCTCTCAGAAAGATCTGTTCTGCAGTCCCCTCTTCACTCCTTCCATGGCTCAATGTTGGCTTGAACATTTGTTCCAATGGTCCTCATGAACTGCTCCACTGCACACCTGAGTTTGAGAGGCAGAGAAATCATTTGAACAGAGAAACTTTCCTGTTGCACCCAAGACTCTTCCATACCTGGAAGGGGGAGGGGAGTGAGAAAAAACAAAATGCATTCTGCTAATAAAATGACCCCGGGAGCCCAAAGGCCTGCCCTTTCCATACAATACAATAGTGATTTTAATCTAACAGACCTGATTTAGACCAATTAGCTTGATGATACCAGGACAAAGAGAACACCGTAACATGACGATTTCTGTAAGTTTTGGAGGCAGGTACAGAAAGAATCGTTGGGACTTACTGAATTAACATTTTTTCAGTACTGGAACAAAAGAGCAACCATGGCAACACAGTGATTCCACCCACACAAGCCAGTAGTATATAGAACTATAAGATTGCTGGATTCATCTTGATATTTTTTGTACCTAAATAATCTGTAATAAACATGTTCTTAAAACGAGTGGATATACTGAAAGTTCATTTATCCACAAACCTGCATTACACAATCCTCAATAAATTGTTGTGGCTGCAACCCTATACACACTTACCTGGGAGTAAGCCCCATGAACTTAACGGGCTTTCTTCCACACAGAAACATCTAAGAATTGCATTACAGCTTCAATTGTCATTTATTTAGTGGTTTTTAATCCCACCCTAGGGTTAGCAATGCATTAAAAACATCAGCTATACACCCCAATCAATTTATTAGTTTCATCTCTTTGTCTCTACTGGAAGGGGAATGAAAAGAGGAGGAAACCAGGGAGAAGGGAGAAGGAGGTCTGGCTGCTGGGGGGGGGGATGCGGGGGGCAGCAGGGAATAAAACATCCGCTTCAACATCCATTCATCCAGCATGAATTGACTTTTCCTTTAGCCTCTTCTCAAGCAAGAAGGCAGTGCAGTGGGATGCCCTTTTCTGGCCACTTTACCTCCAAGGAAAAAAGCCAGGGGTGGAACTTGTCAACTAACCTGCCATTGTTCTGCTTTGGATCAAAGTAGAGAAAGGTGGATTTTTCCATTTTGGCTCCTCTCTCCATTTCTCATTTTCCCAATCTTAAGTTTAGTTCTCCACATGTTCAGAGGGTGATTTAAAAGAGAGAAAGTCCTCATGAAATTTCAGGATTTCAGTGCAGATTTCTCATAATAAGAATTCACATTTTTTTTTGCAAAGCAGTGTTCCCTAATGCAATACACTTTTGTATGTTTTTTCACTAATATGTGCATAGTTATGTGCACTTGAATCCAGCATATGCATTTTGTACACCATAGTTAGATCATAGAATTGGAAGAGACCCTGAGGGTCATCTAATCCAACCCCCTGCAATGCAGGGATCCTGCCCACAGCCTTCCCTGGATGGGCTGAAACAAACAACCGTCTAGTAAACAGCCAGACACACTGACCCATTGCACCACTGGGAACATACTGTACTTGGCTGGAGAACTGCACTGCAAAATTCGGAGAAGCGTGAATTTTGATGGATGGCTATGTTTCAGTTCATGGATTGTTTCAGAGCACATGAATTAAGTAGACTGACCTTTGAATGAGAACCGAATTGAATTTCTCCACCCTTCATAGGGAAAGGATAGTGGAAAGAGAGAGTTGTGTATAGAAACTAGGCTATTGTCGTCGTTTAGTCGTGTCCGACTCATCATGACCCCATGGACCAGAGCATGCCAGCCACTCCTGTTTTCCACTGCCTCCCGCAGTTTGGTCAAACTCATGCTGGTAGCTTCGAGAACACTGTCCAACCATCTCGTCCTCTGTCGTCCCCTTCTCCTTCCCCAACATCAGGGTCTTTTCCAGGGAGTCTTCTCTTCTCATGAGGTGGCCAAAGTATTGGAGCCTCAGCTTCCGGATCTGTCCTTCCAGTGAGCACTCAGGGCTGATTTCCTTAAGAATGGAGAGGTTTGATCATCTTGCAGTCCATGGGACTCTCAAGAGTCTCCTCCAGCACCATAATTCAAAAGCATCAATTCTTCGGCGATCAGCCTTCTTTATGGTCCAGCTCTCATTTCCATACATCACTACTGGGAAAACCATAGCTTTAACTATACGGACCTTTGTTGGCAAGGTGATTTCTCTAGGCTATTGCACTAAAGTAAATTTTATATTCATATTCATATTCATATTTATATTCATCCTCCCACTGTTGATTCTGGCCCCACCTACTGAGATGTGGCCCCTGGAATGAAATGTGGCCCTCAGGCTGAAAAAGGTTCCCTGTCCCCTGATCTAGCTGAAAGTTAGAGTGCTTGGCAGAACTGCACCATTATGGCTGAATGAGTCAGTCTGTGGTTTGGTTACGCATTTGAAAGCATTTCAGGTTTAACTGCCTTCCTTGAAGTCCGTCAGCCATTCTTGAACCACGAAGGGGTTAATATCAGCTCCTTTTTAAAATCTGCTTATGGCTTTAACTTCTATACAGATTTCTTATATTTGGTGCTGATACTCATGCTCCTCTGCTTTGGGGAAGGGGTTGCTTTGTGTTGCTTTGTGTATTTTATGTTTGGAATGGTTTCTATGTTGTTGAAAAAGCCAAAGAACAAAACTCTGCCCAAAAATCAATGGGTTAATACGCTGGGTGCGACATTAAGCAGCAAAAGTGCACCTGCAGACTGAGACACAGCAAAGAAAGCGACAGTAGAATGCATGAGATGCTGCCACATATTTACTTCTGCTTTTAGTCTCAACATTACCCTGGAGGGCCTTTTGTCTTTGGCAGAAATTAGAGGTGACTCCATGTTCATTCCGGGTCAGTCTAGAGTCTCTATGAAATGAAAACATCACCCCCCAAAAATTGTTATAAAAGGGAAGCTCTCAGATGTTCAGGGAACTTTATTTTACAAGTGATCAGTGGGGAACATCGGAGGCTACCTTATACAGAGTCAGACCCTTGGTCCACCCAGCTCTGTATTGTCTACACTGACTGAAAGCCACTTTCCAGGGTTTCAGACTAAGGTCTCTCCAAGCCTTAGCCGGCAATGTCAAGGATTAAACCTGGGACCTTCTGGGTGCAGTGCAGATCAGCAATGGTTGTTTTGTCATGAATTTCCCCCAAGTTTTAACTGTATTTGTGTGGGATGCTTTTAATGAGTAGGAGAGGATGTGTTGATTGCAATTTATCCCTCTAGGCACCCATGTGTGGGGGTGGAACAGAGTTTCTAAATCCCATCCTTGGCAGAAAAATTTAAAGCATATGAATTAGGCTATAAAACCTTGTTTTGAGCAAGTCCAGTTAATGAAAGAAGCTGGTTTTTCCCTTCTTACTCCGGACACAAAAGTTTAGCTTTTTTTCTTTTTGCAAAATCTCCAAAAATATATATGAGGTTTTTACCTATTTTTTAAGGAAACTCGCCAAAAAATTAACACTTCTGATATGGGCTGCCATGTGCCCTTTTAAGCCACATAAAGCTGGAGCAAGGGGAGACATGTCGGCATCCATCATTGGTCAAAGGAAGAGAGAGAGAGAGAGAGAGAGAGAGAGAGAGAGAGAGAGGAACAGGAAGTACTACATGCTCCTTCCTCTCCAAAAGTGGAGGGGAAATGACATCACACAGAGCTCTCCCTACCAAATGTATTTCTATGGTCTTAATATCTGCCTGTCTGCGACACAGTTCTGTTGACTTAGCCCCTTCTCATGCTAACCAGCAAGAATATGCATTTGTTAGGCTTGGCTGCTGATCTCCCGCAGTTTGCAACCTGTCAGCCATGTTTTGTAACCTAACAGAGGTCCTTTATGCACCTATGGTAGAAGCATGGTTGGTTGGGACAAGACAAAGGGCATTCTCAAAGGCCACACCCAATTTATGGAACACTTTGCCCCATGAAGCTCAGCCAACCACTTCTCTTCCTGTCTTTCACCTGTTGGCGAAGGCCTTGCCAGGAGGACTGTGTTTTTGTGCAGCGAATGTTGTTTTTATCTGTTGTGCCTGTCTTATTTTATTTGTTTTATACTCTGGTTTTATTATGAAGTTGTGGTTGTATAAGTTGTAGGCCGTCCAAAGTAATGCCTAGGAAGTAGAAGGGCAGGATTTAGACTCTTGAAAGAGTGACAAGTACTTGTCTTGGGAAACCCATTCACCACGTTTTTTAAAAAAAACCAAACACTGCAAAGGGCAAAGTGGGTTTAATTTATATCACCTGGTGTTCTTTTTTTTTAACTATTTCATTATTAATAGAACTGAAACATTTTATGCTTAAGCATTGCCATATGTTAAAAATGCAATCTCAGGGTGATTACACTATTGCCTTGTCATAAGAGAGAAATATCAAATTCAGAATTTTTCAGTACAATTAAAAAAAATACTTTCCAAACAAATAACAGTTGCTCTGAGTAAATTGTTACACTAGCAATAGTTCATACACAGCATGCTGAATGTTCCCATCTGTATTTTTGTTAGAACAACACTCTTTGTTCTTTCTGCTGCAACAGACTAACATGACTACCCCTCTGGAAACCCCATCAATGTCATTATCAGCAGCTCTTGCAGCGAATCGCTTTTGCAAAGTTTGCAGAATTTGTGAAGAAGTTTGGAGATTTGGCAAGGGGGAAACTGCTGAATGGGACACTGGGAAGCAAACCGTAATGCGGGCACATGCATACATCTTGATAGCCACCATGTTCAAATTTGGAAGGGGATAAAAAAACAAAATTAACCATGATAGCTAGGTAGAAGTTGCATGTTCAGAGGCAGTATTTCTCCGAATACTAGATTTTGGATTGGTGTAGGGATGAAGAACCTGTGGCCCGCCAGCTGTTGTTGGACACAAACTCTCAGCATCTTTGACCATAGGTCATGGTGGTCAAGACAGGTGGAAGTTGGAATCCAACAAACAACATCTGGAGGAGGCTCATAGGTTCCCCATACCTGGAATAGCGCCTTCACGTCCTGCTTGTGAACTACCAGGGTCTCTAGTTGGCCATTGTCAGGAACAGAATGTTGGATTAGATAGACCTTTGGTGTGGTTCATCAGGATTCAACAACATACTTATTTGTAGGAACATGTTTTTTCAGACCAATTTAGTAGTTTGAGAATATGTAACAAGAGCACAAGTTTTACACACACAGAGAGCCTAATTCATAGCAAGATCTTTTAAGTGGCTGGTGTCATGCGAATATAGATTTTTGTTAGCTTGGGGCTAAACAAGCAAGCATTGAATGTTGCCAGGGTCAACACAATTCAAGGTTTTAACATCCAGGAGTGCCAATTTAATGTTGACCCACCAATTTATACGTCACCTTTGTGAAGAATGCTGGGCAAGCATAATATGATCATGATAGCACAAATCAATGAGGAATTGTGCCACAGTATTCCGAAAAAGCTGCCAGCAACAGGACAGCCCTATCAAAAACCTTGTGATGAATGAGATGATTAATCAAGCCTAGTGCTCACAAGGGTATGTGTTGCTTTTGCAAGGTCGCTGCAGGACAAATAAAAAATACAGCCAATGCACATTGTGCAACTATATAAAGCTGTTCATTCTCCGCTAAGGAAAGGGCACCGTCCAAAGTACACCACAATTCTGACCCTGGCTCACTCACTTTGAGCAAATTCCTTCAAGTAATCAGAAGTTGTAAAGACTAAAAAAGCACGCATAAGCATGATTTCCGTTGTTCCATGGGGAAGATCCAAAATAGCAAGCTAACAAATAACATTGCTTAAGCTTTCCTTTGACTCTGTCAACACTCGTGGCTTTTCAAATCCAAAGACAGCATATAGCAAACATGTAGTAGGCCACAAAGTTATCATATCTGCTCTAGCTCACACGTTCCTGGGTGGTTCTTGCCAGCTGCACTTTACATGTCTAATGATATTCTATATCAGACTTTCCCAACCTTGTGCCCTCCAGATGTATTGGACTACAACTCCCATCATCCCTGGCTGGGACTGGTAAGAGCTGCAGTACAAAACAGTCTAGAGAAAGAAGCTGTTCTGTTCTGTGTCATGATACTCCACCTAATTATTATTATTATCCAAGTCTAATAATTCAAGTCCCTACATAAATAATTATGCATAATAAAAGACAGAGAACTGCCCTCTCTGTATTTCAGAACTTTATCATACAACCATCCAGACAAAACAACCCAGATCAAAAGCATGAGCTTTCTCTTTCCCAGAGCACCAGCGCACGCACACAGTTTTATGATCTTAACCTTACTTCCTCGAAATGAATTGTCATTTTATCACAGGGACAGTGTTTAGAGTCATAACACACATTAAACTGTAGCATCCTCAAAACACCAACAATGGACAGGGAGTTTTTCTGTTTGCGATAGATTTATAGTAGCTTGGATCCAAAGATCCCATTGCCCAGACTGAAGGCACTTCCCTTCGAGCAGCCATGTTGACTTAAATGGGGATCTGAGATGGGAGTGGAAAGGATCCAGACAAAGACCAGGATAAATTAACATGGTTTTAAAATAGATAGGTAGGTAGATAGGTAGATAGATAGATAGATGATAGATAGATTAGATGATAGATAGATAGATGATAGATAGATAGATAGATGATAGATAGATGATGATAGATAGATAGATAGATAGATAGATAGATAGATAGATAGATATAGATGATAGATAGATAGATAGATAGAGATAGATAGATAGATAGATAGATAGATAGATAGATAGAGCAAGCTACAGAATTCCCTCCGTCACTGACTCTTATTGTTCTAGTAATATTTTTGTACATTGCTTTCCATAGCTGCATGCACACACAGTGTCTCAGATAGCATGGCAATATACTGCAACTGCTGCCAGCTGTGCTGTGGGCTTTCCCACAGGAAGGCTCCTGCTCCTGCCTGCCCATTACAGCCACCCCACCCCACCTCATGGTGATAAGGCAGGTTTAAAAACCAATCTATAAGCTGTATATCTGGCTAGAAAGAAGTAGCCTTTTTGCCCAGCTCTTCATTCACACCCTTCTCTTCCTAACACCCTTGTCCTACCTGTCTTCTCCTCCCTAACAACCATTCCCTGGCACCTGTTGCCATGGCTCTTCTTCCTTCTCAACATTCCATTTTCTTGACACACCAGTGAACTTGTCTACTCTATTTGACTATTTAGCTAGGAAAGGAAGTCCTTTACACACCTTCCTGCCTAGAAGGATCCAATAGCCAAAATGGGTGGGTGGAGTCAGTGCGGCTGGTTCCTTACTGAGAAATCTGCCACCTGCAGTTTGGTGGTTCACCACAGAGGGCAGCTGCGCACAGATTCCAGTAGGTCCTGGCATTTGCCTCAGAGCACTGTTGTTGATAGCAGACCTTGCAGCCTGAGTGAATTAGATTGAAGTAATCACTTACAGTTTCTGGAGTTCAAAGGCTTTATTCATGCAGGACCAATTGAAAGAGTGAGTGGAGATAGAAGGAAAGAATAGAGGACATCTTGCCTGGAGAGAACAGCAAACAAAACGGCTCAGCTTTTAGGGGAGTAGTTAACTTAGACATAGATGCTTACAAACAAGTGCTGGCTAGATTGCTAGACAAAGCAGTGCCCCCTTGTGGTTCAAAGTAACACATGCACTAACAAGAAGCTCAAGAATAGGAAATATATTTGCTTTTTTCCAGCAATTGTCAACATGAAAGCTATTAAAACTGCAGTCCTTAAGTAGATGTGCTAATGACAGTCTGTTATATAACACCTATTTAACACTCTCCTGAGAGAACAACCTCTGCACTTACTTCTCGAATGTATCCTTTGTTTGAATGACCCAAAAGATTGGACAGAGCTGAAAAATAGACATGAAAAGATGATCTCTTGACACCTTCTTTTCATTCTTGGCTGTAGGCCTTCAGTTCTTATTTTCTGTGGTTAACAGGCAGTATTTGTCCATACGAATGTGTGCCAACTGCTGACAGGCCTGCTTTCAACTAAATTCTGTGTTGCTGTTGTTTTAAAAAATACTATTTCACATTGATGATCAAAGCACTTTACATGCATTATCTAGTTGTGATGGTTGTCATCAGGCTGTGGCAGGGTAGGAGATGGGGCTGCAGGACCTCTTTGTCAGCTCAGCTGGGAGACCAGAAACTTTTCATTCTTCTTTTCCTTGAATTTTCATTATTTCACCTGATCATTTCAAGAATTTTGTAACTCCCAAACAAATGCCTGGAATTCAATTTTACCTTTCGTGTGGTGTCTTTTGGATTGTAAGCCTGAGGGCAAATGACATTTGTAAACCACTCTGGAAGCTCTTTTTCAGATGAAAGACAAGGTAAAGCTGCAGTTTTTTTAAAAAAAAAGAACAATAATATATGGTAAATCAAAATTAGTTGTATGCCATATTGTTGATGGGGAGAATAAGGATAAAAGAGAGAGGGACTTGCCTAAGGCAAAGAGCATCCTGATATATGCTGGGCAGAGGGGGGGAACCCCTATAGGAACTAGCATAATTTATGCCAGGGTAAGCGATTTCCACCAATGTAAACCCAGATTAGCTGGGAAGGGCCCAGAAGTGCTGCATCCAAAAGTGTCCAGCCTGGAGGACCTGGGTTGAGAATTGTGCAGCCATCCTCTTTGACCTAGCCACCTATTACATTTACTGCACGGTTTGCAGATTACATTTTAAAAATGTAATCCAAGGCGCAGGATCCACCAATTTCTATTGGGAAATACAGCATGTTGGGAGGGGAGTTAGCCCTTCCCTTCGCATACACAATTCTGACAGAAATTGGTTCCTGTGCTGCAATTATTGATGGTCCAATGGTCCAATGGAAACCTGTGCTGCAATTATTGATGGTCCAATGGTCCAATGGACCAATGGTTCCTGTGCTGTAATTATTGTTGGTCCAATGGTCCAATGGAAACCAAAGGGAGCTTCCCCCTTCTTGTTAACTGTTGCAGAGACAATCAATTTTGTGGTGTGTAGGAAGGGAAGGTTAAACCTCCCCATACACCACAGGTCCAATGAAAGTTGTCCCACCCCAAATATATATATATATTAAAAAAAAAAATCTGTGATGCAGCTGCAAGCCAAGTTACACATTAATGTAACGCATACTTAGGCCCCTTGCCATCATGCTGCACCAGATTTTGCCCTGTCCTTTTAAACTCTTATAAAAAGAAAAGTGCGCGTTACACCAATGGAAAATTACTGACATTAACAGCCGCTGTTCTTTATAAGAGGCTTATATAGATTTTCTCACACACACCCTACCAATGGCTTATAAACATGTAAATTGTTTTATTACATCACCGCAAACTTCATAAGGAAAAAGTGCATGTTTAAGCTATGAAAAAAGGCAATACTGAGTCATAATATGACTCCCAGTGGCCACCAGATGATTAGATTTCTCTGTGCACCCGTGTATGTGCGTAAATTATGGTGGTAATAAACACTCATGTTATGACCAAAATATATTGAAGCAAAATTAGGAACGAATTTTCATACAGGTTGGCAAAGGATAGATTAAGTACAGCTGCCATTACTATCCGCCTTCAATAGTATCCAAGCCTGCAACTAACACCAGAACCATTGAAAGTGCTCTTTGTTCATAAAATGAGAAAGAGCAGAGTGTACAATGGAAGCCTTTTTGTCTGAACATCTAAATATGTATGCATTCCAGACATCTGTCATATCTATAATGGAAGAAGAAATATAACATATTGGTATAGAGTTGTAAGGAAACTGAAATATATCTACTGCATTCAGAGATCCAGTTATAAGACATAAAATCTTATTATTGCAGGTTCTGCTATTCACAAAACTGGATTAATCTTTATGCTGTGGTCTTTATAGCAGCATCTTCTGCAGACTTTTGCCCTGCATAGTAATCAGATTATCATGAAGCACACACCTATGTTTCAAGGGCAGTTCCACCATTTTAAAATACATGGAAATAGAGCCCAGATCCTTCGACATTCTCAGCTTTCCTTCAGCTGTGGACCAAATCCTCACACACTTTCAATATCCATCATTCCATTATAAAGTACGATGTAAATGCTGAGCAGGGCTGAACGGTAAAGAGAAAGTTAAACTACAAAATGGAGTGCGCATTTAATCCATTTGATTTTACAATGCGTCCCTAATAATTTATATCAATGCAGGACCCATCCGGACTGGTGCTCAATCGTGGGTGCATTTTTCAAAATATTCTTGACACAATAATAGTGTCTTAGCAGTGATTTATTCTGCTTTAGTTTCTTCTGTGATGCTGCCACATTATTGCTGTCTGGAGAAGCAATAGTGGAGCAAAATTCGAACAGAAATAAACCAAAACATTTGTGGTGTAAAAAGGGACAGGATTTCAGCAGGAAGTTGGTCATCCAAGCTGTTGCCACACTGGATATTTACTGTACAACAGCTATGCTTCATTCATTGCTCTTTATGGAGCAGCTGCCTTATGTTGTGAAGAAAACCTTCCATTCTCACATTTTGCTTCCTTAACCTATTTCCCTGCCTCCCCTCCAGAGCTCAGAACATCCACCATTGTACACAGTACAACGAATTCACATCCATCAGGGGTAGAGCCTGTCACTGCAATGTTTCATCACCATCCATATGTGTTTGTTGTATATGCAGATATCGTATAGAAAGGGTTAAGGTGATGATCAGTTTTATCACTTCATGACCAGACTAGACTGGCCTTGAAACATCTATGAAATCTTTGATATGGAAGTGTCTGAGGGGAAAACAAGAACATATTGAAAAGCCACAGATTTTCTAGCTGCTTTAGTACCTGATGCATACTGGAAAACCACACTCTACATCTCAATATAAATCATCTATCCTATTCAGACCTCACAAGTGCACTTCATTGAAGCAATACTTTTAGGAGGGTAAAATCTTTATTGAGATTCAGTGCACCAAGCACATTTCATAACAGCTGAATGAGTTACATTGCAACCTTGGAATCTGCAGCTAGTGCATTAATTTCAAAGAACGAAGATCCTTTCATTTATGCTGAATTTCCCCCTTTATGCCAATTTCTATGGCTGTTTGTAAAACACTAACTACATTTAAGTTGCAATTTGATTGCAGGCACACAACTCGCCATAAAAAGGTAAAGGAGATATATTTTAAAAGCACATTATGGCTAATAATCTGGGTCAGAAGTAGGAGGCCCCATTCACATCTGAAGGAATGCTGCTTTCTTCTTTGTATTACCACTCATCTATCATTCAGCTTACTGCAATGTGCAAAGTACATTACAATTGTCATTTCTACTCACAACAGCCTTGAGAGATAGGTGCATCTGAAAAGTGCCAACATTTATTATTTATTTATTTATTTATTTGTTCCATTCTTTTTCTGCCTTTCCCTCTTGGCACTTAGGGTGGTGTGGGTTCTCAGGCAGCCTTCCATCTCAAACAAGATGGGGAGCCGCATTGTCCCATTGGCAACCCTCCAGGGACCACATGTCAAAGTGAGTATGGCCGAAGCGTCAAAGTGCCGTATTTTTCCGTCTATAAGATGCCCCCATGTATATGACACCCTCTATTTTGGGGGACTCCGATTTAAGAAAATGGGGGGATCTACCCATGTATAAGACGCCCCCAAATTTTGGACATTAATTTTTAGGGGGGAAACCTAGTCTTATACATGAAAAAAAATACGGTAGGTTTGGTCAAATTTTAAATGCTAGATTCTATAGCTGGACATGCTTAGCTTCAACAAGGTTATTGATGCATCTGCCTTCAGATTTTGTCCCAGGCCACCCAGCGTCCTTTGCACTTAGAAAATTGAGCTCTTGTTGTCTCCCACATCTAACAGTGACACCCTGGCATTTCTTTATCTTGGGTTCAACTAGCCTTAATCAGGCATAGTTTGCTGAAGTTAGACTGCGTTTACCTGCTGCTGGTTTTTCAGGGCCAAACGCAGAATACCAATAAGTGCTCTCCAATACTTGGAGTTCCTTAATGAAATGCAGATATATGCAAATCTGATTACCGCAGTAACACTGGAAAAGCTGGTGCTTCAGTCACCATTTATGTGTCTAATATTCCCCCTCCCCAACCACCAGACTTTTCCCATCTGTAGGAGGAAGGGAAAGATGGAGACGATCATATTTTTCCCCCCTCAACGCGTGGCAGCTTGGGAGGGAGGAGATCATTTTGACTTCAAATCCACCCTCTGAGTGCACCTTGCTCCTCTGGTGCAAGCGCTGCAATCAAATTCACAGCTGCATTTTAGTTTTTAAGTCAGGAATTTTTTCCTGGACCTGCAGCATCGCATGTAGCAATTTACTTCTAGCAAATTTACTTCTGGATGAACACAGGATTAAACGGGCAGACATCGTAAAGAACACTTTGCTTCATCTGTTTGCTTCCTGCCCATCTTTTTGACACTTCTCTGCAGGTACCACTGTCAAGTACATTGTGATCCTGATCTCTGCCTGGCTGGAGACAGTCAATAGTTATTAGAAGAGTTGGAGGTGGTAATGATGGAGGCATAGCTGCCTAAGATGTACCTGCGCAAACTCTTTCTCTTTTCTCCCACTGTTTTTGAAGTGCTTCGCATCTGGGAAACTTGCAAGCAGAGACTAGCAGAGGTAGAATTCCATAGAGGTAGCTGTGTCAGTTTGCAAAAGAGTTTTAAAGCCTAACACATTTACGACATAAGCTTCCGTGGGTCAAAGCTCATGTTGTCAGATGCTGGACAGGGTCACCTAAGTGAATGCAGAAAGAAGACAAGAATATATTGTTGTTTGTTTAGTCGTTTAGTCGTGTCCGACTCTTCGTGACCCCATGGACCAGAGCACGCCAGGCACTCCTGTCTTCCACCGCCTCCCGCAGTTTGGTCAGGCTCATGTTTGTAGCTTCGAGAAGACTATCCAACCATCTCATCCTCTGTCGTCCCCTTCTCCTTGTGCCCTCCATCTTTCCCAACATCAGGGTCTTTTCCAGGGAGTCTTCTCTTCTCATGAGGTGGCCAAAGTATTGGAGCCTCAACTTCACGATCTGTCCTTCCAGTGAGCACTCAGGTCTGATTTCCTTAAGAATGGATGCGTTTGATCTTCTTGCAGTCCATGGGACTCTCAAGAGTCTCCTCCAGCACCATAATTCAAAAGCATCAATTCTTCAGCGATCAGCCTTCTTTATGGTCCAGCTCTCACTTCCATACATCACTACTGGGAAAACCATGGCTTTAACTATACGGACCTTTGTTGGTAAGGTGATGTCTCTACTTTTTAAGATGTTGTCTAGATTTGCCATCGCCTTTCTCCCAAGGAGCAGGCGTCTTTTAATTTCGTGACTGCTGTCACCATCTGCAGTGATCATGGAGCCCAAGAAAATAAAATCTCTCACTGCCTCCATTTCTTCCCCTTCTATTTGCCAGGAGGTGATGGGACCAGTGGCCATGATCTTCGTTTTTTTTATGTTGAGCTTCAGACCATATTTTGCGCTCTCCTCTTTCACCCTCAATAAAATTTATTGTTACTGCTGTTTAAAAGGCAAAGTCAAAAACTGCAAGATGTGTTATAGTACTGTGCAGAACACAAATGAATTTAGGCTTCTATCAAATGAATACTGTGAGGGTGTGACCTACTGCCATCTAACAGACATCAGATGACTGACCACCAGAGACCTCTGCCACATCACCTTCAGCACTGTCCACATCAAACACAGAAAAGCAAGGTGTGGTGGGATTAACTCATTCCCTCTGTATTCCCCAGATGCTATTTGCAACAAATAGCAGCTGCAGAGGGGTTATCAGTGGGAAATAGGGAAAGGTTTTTAAAAACAAAACAACAAAAAAAGACTAAAACCTTTCCACAATGCCATAGTTCCAGTCCAGGTCCAGAGAGGTCACAACTGCTTTTACAAAGAAAACAGAAGTGGGGAGACCAAAGTATGGGATTCACACATGCCCTTAAAGTGGTGTTTAGTGTGGCCCAAAGCAGTAACCATAAACTTGTTAGAACGCCAACTATAAATAGAAGTGTGATTATGGAATATGTGGGTTGTATATTTTCCCAGTAGTGATGTATGGAAGTGAGAGCTGGACCATAAAGAAGGCTGATCGCCGAAGAATTGATGCTTTTGAATTATGGTGCTGGAGAAGACTCTTGAGAGTCCCATGGACTGCAAGAAGATCAAACCTATCCATTCTTAAGGAAATCAGCCCTGAGTGCTCACTGGAAGGACAGATCGTGAAGCTGAGGCTCCAGTACTTTGGCCACCTCATGAGAAGAGAAGACTCCCTGGAGAAGACACTGATGCTGGGAAAGATGGAGGGCACAAGGAGAAGGGGGCGACAGAGGACGAGATGGTTGGATAGTGTTTTCAAGGTTACCAGCATGAGTTTGACCAAACTGCGGGAGGTAGTGGAGGACAGAGGTGCCTGGCGTGCTCTGGTCCATGGGGTCACGAAGAGTCGGACACGACTAAACAACAACAAAATATATCCAATGCTGCGGATCTACTTGTACAGCAGAACTTCTCCCCTACGAATCTCCCTTGAACCCTCAAAATCTGCTCCAGAGGGTGGGGGAGCCCTCCAGAGCAGATTTTGGGGGCACACGAGAAGGGGAAAGGAAAGGGGAAAGCCTGTGGTGTGATACAGCATTGAAACAACCCTATGATTTTGCAGGTAACCCCAGAAGGAAGATTGTCTTGGCACTTGCAATTGCAAAAAAGGAAAGTGGTAAGCTGCAGAAAACTCAGACCCAGAGAGAGAGGCAGAGAGTTGTGGCTGGATTTTAAGCATTCTTCCTCTATTGCATTTCCAGCTAGTCAATTTGTGATGGAAGCATTAATACACCGATGTAGTCTCTGCAACACTGGTTTCCTATTTTTCATCTCTTTCCTAGTATAATCAATATAAGGAAAAGATTAGCCTGTAGGTAAAATGGCACACCTGAGCAGTCAATGGCACCTCCAGAAAGGACCTTTTTAGACACCCCCAGCAGCAGCAACCTCAAGGATCATATTTCACCTGCCAGTTCATCCCATTTTAATGTGCTGTGAGCTATGTCTTCTTATCATGCAACTTTAAGATTTGGCTAGGAATTATTTTTGCAATACGTATTGTGCCACTGTGCATTACATTTTAATCACACTTTTAAAAAAAATAAATCTCCTTATTAGTTCTGTGATGTGTGCCTAGAATAGAAAGTGCTCTCCTGCCAGTTCTTTTAAGTTGTATATAGTTGGGGAAGGACCATAACTCCAAAGCTTTGGCATCCATGCTTTGTATACAGAACTCCCCAGGTTCAATTCCTGGCAACTCTGGTTAAAATGTGTGAAGGAAACCTCTGCTTGAGACCTGGAAGAGTCAGTACCAGTCAAACCCAACGAGGCACCATTTATACCCTTTGTATGGCTTTTAAAAAAACCAAATGGCAAGTGGGGGGGAGGGGGATCATTAGAGTTTGGTAAATATACTGCAAAAAAAAAAAAAGAAATAGTCTGTTAAGACTGCTGGTTGAAAGAATAGAGGAATTTAAAGTTTATTAGTCACAGCGAACAAAGCCATTCTGAGCACAGGCGACCAAAATGGAGGCACTAACACACACACACACAAGCTCATACTCATACTGACAGAGAGGAGAGGAGAAGAAGCAGGAAGGAAGTAAAGCCTGAAAAGAAGCCATCTGCTTTACCAACAAGTAGTTAGGAAACGGGTGGCGCTGTGGTATAGACCACTGAGCCTCTTGGTCTTGCCAATCCAAAGATCAGCAGTTCGAATCCCCATGACGGGGTGAGCTCCCATTGTTCGGTCCCAGCTCCTGTCAACCTAGCAGTTTGAAAGCACAGCAGTGCAAGTAGACAAATAGGTACTGCTGAGGCGGGAAGGTAAACGACGTTTCCATGCGCTCTGGTTTCCGTCAAGGTGTTTGGTTGTGTCAGAAGCGGTTTAGTCATGCTGGCCACATGATCTGGAAAGCTGTGGAAAAATGCCGGCTCCCTCAGCCTGAAAGCGAGATGAGCGCCACAACCCCATAGTTGCCTTTGACTGGACTTAACTGTCAAGGGGTCCTTTACCTTTGTTAGAAAAAGAGAAGGAATCAGTAAGGAGGAGGAGGAACAGGTTGCCTTCTGGTCCATCACCTTGCCACAGGTTCAAGTAATTTAGCATTGGTGTTTTACTCCTAACAGGCACAACCTGAATTAAGAGCCTAGTGTAGGGGAAGAGGGCTCTAACCCATTGCCCACAGGTGCAGCTCCGAGTCAAGTTAGGGATGGCACTGAAGGACAAGCTCCCATTTGTACCATTGGAAGTTCAAATGAAATCAAAGGTTAAAGCCCTCCTACTCCCCATGCCTGTTCCCAATTCATCCTGGGGGTCCATATCTGCTACTTATCACGTGAATGGCATCTTGTTGAATTGGCCAACAGAGCAGAGAGTCCTTGCAGTGGCAGCCCAAATGGAGACCAAACAAGAACGCCGCCACCAACACCACTTGGGCTTTAAAATGAAAAAATAGCTGCACCATTCAGACACCAATCCCTGCCTTCATCTATTGCCCAACCTGGCTTGAAGTAGGTGCTGCTTAAAACAGGTTCAAATCCCTCCCCCACCCCACAACCATGTAGCTCTCAGAGTGATCTTGGGCCAATTACTGTCTTTCAACTGAACCTATCCCACACCACCATTGTAAGGGGGAAAGAGGCAAAAGCGGCGAGACCAACTAATGTGGATTCCACCTTTGTACTGTAAGCTCGTTTCTGCTTATATTCACATACCCCACTCTTTCCTTCATCCAAGCAAGCTAGAGCATCATCAAGGACACAGCCCAGCCAGGCAAAAACACTCAGGAAAGATGCAAAGCAGGGGAGATGGGGGTGGGTTATAGCTGGGCAGAGTCTCAAGGGGCAGAGAGAGGCCTCTATCCACACCCCAAGACCTGAGATTCCCCAGACTAAGCAGAGAGAAAAGACACAAAGGACACAACCTCCAAGCAAATTTTCCACCCAAGACTATCTCTTGGCTTCCATTGAAGACAAAGTGCAGTAAGACTAAAAGGTCACAGACCCATAAATCATTTTCTGCAGAAATCCCATTTTGTTTACGTTCAACATTGGAACTTCCCGAGCCTCAAATAAACAAGCCCTTAATTGCACCAGGGGTTTTCCCCCTGCCTCTGCTCTGTTTTTACTATTGTCCTGGGCTTCTGGTGTGTGTATCAGGCCTTCTTGCAGGGTTTCAGCTATGGAAAATGACGGCACAGTCTGGTGCAACATTATTTTGCCTGTGTTAAGCTTCAGATTGCTTCATTTCATGTACAGAAGGGTTCATAATAATGAATCAGAAAGTTGGCCACTCCACATGATCAAGAACTCATCTCCATGCAAAGGTCTCCACTTAAAAATGTACTAGGTCCCTTTCCCAAAAACACAAAGAACTTCTGAAACTGACAACACAAATCTGAGGAGTTCAAGCGTGCAGCTAATGCAATAAAGACAGTGAATATAATTCCAAATACATGGTTTACGTAATGCCTCAAGGAACAGCTCCATCAGCATGATTTAGAAAATGATTCCATTATGTGAAAAACAACTTAAATTGGATAAGAGCGGGTGAGATTTGTTGACATAAACCTTGTCTTTCTGATGCAAATTATTCCAAGAAAACACAAATATGGAAGTACACACACGAACAGAGTGGCTGGTGCCCAGTCTGGAATTTCTCTCTCTCTCTCTCTCTCTCTCTCTCTCTGTGTGTGTGTTTGTGTGTGTCACGGTCCGGTTCACAGGCAATTGAAGTTATTCTGATAATAATAATAGAATCTAATAATAATAGAATCACAAAACTGTAGTGTTGGAAGGGACCCTTAGGATCATCTAGTCCAAATCCAATATGCAGCTATCCCATAGGGGGATTGAACCTGCAACCTTGGCATTATCAGCACTATACTCTAACCAGGGTGATACTTAGCATTTCTCCAGTTTGAAGTATAGGATGGGTCACACATACCCAACCTAGTGAGAGAATAGTTACTGTTGTTGTTATGAATTGTAATTTACAGCTTAAGGCCAAAATAGGCTTCTAAGAAGTTTAAAAGTCTAAAAACCAGTGACACAAACCTTGCAATATAAATGTCCATAATTGAGATCCGCCATTAAAATATAAACTACCCTAATTAAAATATGCAAACAATCCCATTTTTAAAATATAGCAATTGAAACTGGAGATTCAGGTTGAGTTGATGCAATAATGAGAAGACAATAAGGAGTGAATCGCCAAGTGAAGGGAAGTTTCCCAATTACTAACCCAAGATACCATTACAAAGCCATATCAAAAGACAGCACCTGTCCCTTATTTTCTGCTCTTCACTGAGTAACTCCCACTGCATCTATTGCTAGACACATCTCAGTTCCTGCTGTTATCAAGCAACTGTAATCAGTGAGGGTGCCAAAGAAGAGTGGTTTATTGGAAATCCCACATGAACACAAGTATATATTGCTAGGCCAATGATATTAGTTTACTGAGAATAGCTCAGAAATATATATGCACCAATGACCTCTTCTTGTGCTTGACCTAGTAAAGAGAGGGAGACCATCTTGGAGGTGATCATGGCTTCTGAGCCAGCAGAAAGACAAACACAAAAGCTTGTTAGTTTCGTAACTATACCTATGACCTAAGTACAAGGAGATCATCCACCCCTTGGACCAATACACATTTTTCAATAGTGCCTTCTATTAAATACTATTCAATTTATATGACAAAATGGTTTCAGCTTGTTGGATCTAAGTATGGACTGCTTACTGAACTGCTGCATGGAACAGAAAAATCAATTGAAAGAGGAATGGGGAGACTGCTGTAGGCCTCCCGATGTTGTTGACAACATTCAAAGAGCCTGCTGGATCAGGCCAATGGTCCACCTAGTTCAGCATCCTGCTCTCACTGTGGTCAACCAGATCCCTACAAGCAGGACATGAGTGCAACAGTACTCTCCACTCTTTCGGTTTCCAACAACTGGTATTCGGAGACATAATGCCTCTGACTGTGGAGGTAGAACTTACCCATCATGGCTTGCAGCCATTGGATTTCAAGTCTCATCAGCCCCAGCCAACATGGCCAATGGTCAGAGAATATGGGAGCTTTAGTTCAACAACATGTGAGTGGCCATAGGCTTTCTCATCAACCTAGGGTGGAAAGCACAGTTGACACTGAGAGATGATTAGGAATGAAATTTTGCATTGATTCCACTTTCATGCAAAGAAAAAGGCATCTATCCATTCTTTAATTTGTTCTGGATATTTAATGCTCCGCTGTCTGAATGATCAATGCACAATTTCCCATTAATTCATTTCAAATAGAACCGCACTGTGATCAACATAAACCATAAGGAATGTGGAATGCTGAAGTCACTTTTAAGCTCCGCCAACTCAAACCCCCCCAAGATTCTGTCTGTGAAAAGGGGCTTGGACTGTAGCAAAGTGGGGTTACCTCCCCATCATTCCCACCACCCAACAGGGCTCCTCAGTCTTGAACAGGCAGAAACTCAGCATCTATCAGTAGTATTAGGAGAGCCCATCTGTTATTGTTTGTCGCTGTTGTTTCGGCCATCATGGTCATATCAACCAGTGGTACCTCAAGTTACATACTTAATTCGTTCCGGAGGTCCGACCTTACCCTGAAACTGTTCTTAACCTGAAGCACCACTTTAGCTAATGGGGCCTCCTGCTGCTGCCGCGCCACTGGAGCATGATTTCTGTTCTCATTCTGAAGCAAAGTACTTAACCCGAGGTAATATTTCTGGGTTAGCAGAGTATGTAACCTGAAGCGTATGTAACCTGAGGTACCACTGTACATAAATACAACATTAAAGCACAATATATATCTATCTATCTATACATACATACATACATACATACACATAGACAAACTAATACAAATAGTTTTTATATTTCCTTCCCAATTAGATCTTTACAGTCCACCATGTTATCCTCAATGAACGTTCTCCTCAGTTGCTGGGCAGCAGCTGCAAAACTCACAACTTTGTTTCTCACAAATTTGTCAAAACCAGACAACAAATATGTGATTTTTCGCTTGATCATCCACGTCAGGTATCTTACATAAAAAAATCAAGAATAAACAGCTCTCGGTTCAGAAGAAGAGAACAATATAGGACATAATGGTACAGATCTTCTATCGCATGGGTACCGCATAAGACAGCCCATCTTCCAAATCAATCCTATTTCTTCTCAGTCCTTTGTAGCCTCACCAGATGCACACACAAATGCGAGCATTCAAAAATGATGTTGAAACCTTTTCTTTGGAAGCCCTTCTTCTATTATCCCTTTCCTGCTGCTCTACAATAAGCGTTTTTGTCAAACCCACTGCCCTGCTTCATCCTACACAATTAACCCTGTGACTCCTGGAGTTCACAGGTTAACCAGGGAAGAAGAAACAAGGCAGTGTCTTCTATAGAACACTTAACACGGTGCTGCAGCTGCGGGGTGACTTGGAGGGGGGGTGTCAAACCCTATTGAGGCTGCTGAGCTCTTTATGAATACACCTCCATACTTAATACTGGCTTGTGTGTTTGACTCTGCACCTGCCCTCCAAGAAAGCTGTGAATGCTTAATTCGGAAGGCTGTTGATGATATGACGAATTCAAGTCCAGCCATTCTGAATTTCTGCGTGACACGCCTCTGGGGACAGCAGAGAACATAAAGGCAGGCATCATCCAGTGCTTTAGGTAATTAACAGAATCAGCTCCATCCACTCAGGTGCCACTCAGCCCTAGTCCAATGGAAGCTTGTCACTCAGTTCTTCCACTAAAACTTTTACATTGTTTCTCCCATCTAAAATTAGCGGCCTGGCCTTACATAGTTCCAGAGTATTTCATGATCACTAGGTCCAGACTACCTTAAACGCAGGCTTGCCTTGTCAATTTATAGTTGCGCCAGTCATGCTGCAGAGGCGCAAGAGACGTCAGCCCTGTTACAAAACTTGCTCTCTTTTTTTAATTAGCTGTGAATTATTTTCCATCCAATATTTTTCAATAGCTTTTGTGTTGTTACATTAGGAGAAACAATGATTTGAGTGATGCCACCTTGGCACCTTAAAGAACTGGAAAAAGTCAAGATGGCTGCCAAATTAGTTTGGCAGCGCAGCAGTGTTCTTTTGAGATAAATGGGCAATTCATCACCTCCACATTTGCTACAGATTACAGTCAATTATAGTTCAAATTTTCTTAATACCATCTATATGGCACGCTTAGCAAAACAATCCATTTTCTTCAATATCACATCTTGTTAAAGTCTGCTTGATCAAAATAAACTGCAACTTTATTGTTTTAATCACTTAGGAACAATAGCAAATGGCACACGGCGCTAAAAATTACACAAGTACCACTAATAAAAATATACTACTTTAGGGTTTCGGGTGGGTGTACGTGTTTTGAAAGGCTGAGCAGACAAGCATAGAACTCAGAAATAAGAAGGCAATCCGGAAAGAAACATTGACTGAAAATGTGAGCATCAACCACAGTACTGTAAGTAGCAGAGTACTTTGGAACTCCTCTATATTATACATACTGTACATACACATTGAGGCAAGGAATGGATGCTAGAGGGTAGCTTTGTGGTGCTTCATGCTATTTAGTTATTTATTTTTGTATAAATATGGCAAGATGTGTCAGTGGCAAGGGGGAAAAATAGGAGGAAAATGAGAATTTCTGGATGCCAAGATTCACACTTGGGGCAAGTACTCTTTGGTGAGAAAACCCCAGCAGAGATTTAAAATCACAAAATATGCAATAAAGTAAAGTGTGGAAATATAGGCTGTTAGACCTTAGAATATGCCCTTGTGAGTTTCAAAACTTCCCTTTCCCCCTAACATAGAAAAAGACCACACATTTGGTAAGTTAAAAATGGTTTACTTACAAACTCTCCAAATGTTGGATTCTCTTGCTTTTCCATACAATATTCAGGAAAAGTTGCACAAGCAGTAAAACTTGACTTAGTTACAGTGATGAAAGTTTCTAAATTATTGGTATAGGAACTCAACAGTGACTTGTAAGAGGCATGTGGCTAAACCAGCTTAGTCTTGTTACACACTTATTTCATCAGGTAGACAGGAAGAGAGTAAAGGCTTGGTTACCTAGCCCCTCCCAATGTGAGCTAAGGACAGCTTATTCTATGGTCTTCATCCCTTCATGCATTAACTGGCTATATTGGTTATAGGAGGCTGGTTATCCCACAAGATGAACATTCCTGCACTGGGGGTTTAAAGAGAACCCTACTCCTTTAAAAAAATATGAATGCAAACTTAAAAGTTACAAAATTATGCAAGCATGGGGAGCATTATCCAATAGGAACTGTAATGCTTTGCACAACCACATTCTACTCATCACAATTCAGAAGAAGAAGAAGAGTTTGGATTTGATATCCCGCTTTATCACTACCCGAAGTAGTCTCAAAGGGGCTAACATTCTCCTTTCCCTTCCTCCCCCACAACAAACACTCTGTGAGGTGAGTGGGGCTGAGAGACTTCAGAGAAGTGTGACTAGCTCAAGGTCACCCAGCAGCTGCATGTGGAGGAGCGGAGACGCGAACCCGGTTCCCCAGATTACGAGACTACCGCTCTTAACCACTACACCACACTTTATCTGGGGATAAGGACCTCATGTCCCAGCAGCACTGCACTCCTATCAGAGTACTGAAGAAAATGCAGGGGCCGCTGCAACAAACATGTACTCTTGGGGAAAGAGATGTACTCTACAAAATGAGAAGTCTTTGTACACCACAAATTATTGTGTGGGAAAGCCAAAAGCTCATGCTGCTTCCGTCAGTCCCCCAAAGTAATCACATTATACATTAGCCTTCTTCAAAATATTGAAATGACAAATTAAACGCAAGCACCGTCTTGGCCTAATTGAACAGCAACATTCATTTTCTCAGGGAAGTCACTAATAAGGTAATTTCCATATACAACAGAATAAAGCTTGCTGGAACATTAACTACTTTATCAGGTCTGTTGTGCTTTCCATTGTCTCCTTCCGACAAGCTGACCACTTCCGTCGCCCTTGCCTTGAGAACCAAATACAGTCTAACATTCTGTACCAACCTGTGAAAGACAGGAAGATGCTTATAATAGCTATAACAAGCAACGTTGCTTATGTCCCAGAAATATTCATATTACAGTGCAAATATAGGAAACTTCTCTGAGAGAGGCAATTACATTAAGAGAACGCTTATCTGCATGATATTTGATTAACAAAAAGAGAAGTCAAACAAACTGTGATTTCACTTTGGCTACCAATACCATTTCCTCTGGGCAAGATAGAAGGGTGTTTTTTTAAGAGCCTATTTTTAGATGCAGAAATTACTTTTTTTATCTGCTAATATAGTCTTGCACGACTATTTACCTCTAGCTTCATAAATCTTGCAGGATGAATGAGCTGGATGTATTTGAACACTAGCATCCATGGAAAGTTAAGAACCCTGAAATCTTTCCTTAAAAAAAAAAAAAGTATCTTTGACTTCTAGGAGGCCTCACCATCAGATTATTTATCTGCAGCCGAAAATGACAGAAAGTTCACACAAACTTTTAAAGCAGGTGGTGGTTTTGGCTGCAATTCATCCAGGTTACAATGAGAGAAAGTTAAGCATGAGTTTAACTTTCCCACTGATATGAATGGAACTTCAAAGTGTGTAACTTCACATTATTCTGATCTGCAATAGGAAATGCTCTTTATCATTCATATATATATATATATATATATATATATATATATATATATAGCCCTGCTCTGCTCTCAAAGAGCTCATGCATGGTTCTTATTCTTACATATTTGCACACTTAGTGCTGTCCTCACAACAACCCTGCAGAGTAGGTTGTCCTGAAAGAGAGAGTGATCCAGCATGCTTTGTGAATGAGTGGAGATTTGCAAGGTGTTTAATACATGATGGTATACAACAGCATGTGGGGATGCAGGTGGAGCTGTGGTCTAAATGGCAAAGTCTAGGGCTTGCCGATCAGAAGGTTGGCGGTTTGAATTCCCATGATGGGGTGAGCTCCCTTTGCTCGGTCCCTGCTCCTGCCCACCTAGCAGTTTGAAAGCTTGTCAAAGTGCAAGTAGATAAATAGGTACCGCTCTGGTGGGAAGGTAAACGGCGTTTCCGTGTGCTGCTCTGGTTCGCCAGAAGCGGCTTAGTCATGCTGGCCACATGACCCGGAAACTGTACACTGGCTCCCTCGGCCAATAAAGCAAGATGAGCGCCGCAACCCCAAAGTCGTCCGCGACTGGACCTGATGGTCAGGGGTCCCTTTACCTTTTTTATACAACAGCATAAACACAATCTGTTCTACCATCCATTTTAAGGTGCTTCCAATGTCAGCTTTGCTTATAATTGCAATATTTTTATGCATTGTCAGCGGCTGCAAGTCAGATACCAACTATGCAGATCCCCATGCTGATCACTGCTTCTCTTAATGTACTATTTATTGATGTATATGAAATATTTATAAACCACTGAACAGTTAGGAATGTTGTAGTGCAGCGTATTAAAAAAATGTCTCAGTAAAATTGGGGTTGCCATGCGTCCAGGAAATTCCGGACATGCCCAGAAATCGGACGTCTAAAATGGCATCTTGGGGGGGGGGGGGAGGGTTGGATTCAGCAAAATGTCAGGGGAAAACCTGGACATATGGCAACTAGGGTCAATTTTTTGCCTCCAAAAAATCATTTAAAATCCCCCCCCAAAGCCTAAAAAACATACGTCTATACGTGTGGTCACTTCCTTTCCTGCCAGAGAGCATGTTTGAGGTGGAAATCAGGTCAGGATGGGCAGTGGGAGGGCAGCACGTTTGGGGTGGGGGGGTAGTGTGTGTGTGTGTGTGTGTGTGTGTGCGCGCGCGCGTGCGTGCGTGTGTGTGTGTGTGGTGTCTGTCTTTTTTTCCCTCTCACCCACTGTACAATGCAACTCAGCTTTACAGAAATGACATTGGGATTAAAATGAGCTTGAAACTGATTTGAAGTTCTTCAGAAAGCATCATTGAACTGGGCTGAGGGATTCCTTTGGCTCACTTTGCTGCTGTCTTCAGGGTTTCATCCAGGAATGGAGAAGTCAAGTGCTACTGGAGTCAATGCCACATCAGTAACAGCCTACCACAGAGCCAACAGTTAGGATTGTTGCAATTTGGAGCGCAACAACATCTGGAGAGCTCCCCATCCTGGGTTTAGCCTTATTTGAAAACAAGCACTTCCTGAATGCAAAATATATTTCTTCCTCCCTTTTTTGCCGTCGTTTCATACAGAAACTCGCTACATCCCTAGCACTAAACTACAGGGCACTGGCAGATGTGCCATAAATGATGTCATGCGAAAGTCTTTCATTACAAATGCCACTCTGCGCTTCTCCCCAGGAATGATTTATTACGTTTTGTCAATCCACTTCTTACGTACCCACATCATTTTTAAGCATCATTTTTCTTCTGGACATCTTTACATTTTTACAAAAACACAGGGAGATAGCATCACGGCAAGGCAGGCACTGAAGCTGGCAATTTACGAATGTTGTTACTAATAAATAAATATGGTGTGTGAGGGAAATGGAATGTCGGCTCTGAAAGCCAAGGCAAAACGAAAGGCAGATTTCCAGAGGTATAATCAGATGAGGTAAGAAAAGGACATAAGTAGAGCCCTGCTGGGTCAGACCAATGGCTGATCTAGTCCAGCGTCCTGTTCTCACAGTGGCCAGCCAGATACTCCTGGGAAGCCCACACACAGAACCTCTCATGATCTACAGCAGTTGGTATTCAGAGGCTCCATCAAAGAACCATAGAATTGTAGAGTTGGAAGAGACCACAAGTCCCTGCATTGAAGGGATCTTTTGTCCAACATGTGACTCAAACCCACAACGCTGATGGAATATACTTGGAGTCGAGAGTGGATTTCATGCTCTTTATTCAGCTCATAGTGGTGAGGAGGAATGGAGTTCCCCCAGAATGTCTGCCTTATATACATTATTTACAGAATGGGCCCCACGTGATTGGCTAATTCCGGGATTCTCCTGTAGGCCAATCAGGTTGCGGATTTCCTTCCACCTGGAGCTGGATTGGGTGGCTCCTGTGGACCAATCAGAAAGCTGCATTCTGAATCCTATCGTTCTAGGACCAATCAGAGTGCTGCCTTTTGGATCCTATTCAACTCAGTACATAACAGCTGAGATTAAGAATCTCATGGTCTACCAACTGAGCCATCCTAGCTCTAATATTGGCTCTGGTACTGAATCCTCTTTCAAAGCCATCCAAGTCAGTGGCCATCACTACATCGTGTGGTAGTACTTTCTTTTGCCCGTTGCAAATTCTCCCACTCCTCCGGTGGGATGACAATTAATTATTTCTGCTTCGGGGAGTGGAATTGCTTCTCTTTGCCCACCTCAGTTTGTTCCTTCATTTTTCTTTGTTCTGTTAATCACCATGTGATTGCCTATTCCAGCTTCTTGAACAAATCAAATCACGGCAAATCAATTGGCACAGGCAATGTCATCAGACGGCCAGATTAATTTTGCATCAAAAATAATACCAGAAGGCTTAAACTTCAGCGGGCAGAAAGACCCAAAAGATTAAAATGGAATATTGACATAGGATTTTGGGATGAATCTCTATGTGTATGTTCTGAGAATACGCATCCCAAACAGTGGCGAAGCTTCATGCTCTGCTACCAGGAGCAGAGAGCAGGCGGGGGTGTGGTGCGCACCCCATAGACATGGCACGCATCCTGTGGGCGTGGTGTGCGGCCCACAGGGACGTGATGCGCATTCTGGGGGTGTGACGCACTGCCTGTGGGGGTATGGTGCCCAGCGCATGGGGGTGCATGGCGTGTGTCTGGGGGGCCACTGTGATGGCACCCTACTGGAATAGTGGTGCTGGGGGCGATCTGCTCCCTCCGCACCCCTGTTCCTCCACCAGTGATCCCAAGGAGGACAAACAGACAGTAGTTTAATTCTTTATCGGCATAGCACACACTTACAGTAGCTCTTAAGGTGCACTTCTTCTGGCAACTAAGTAGCTGGCCCTGCCTCCCCTCAACACCTTCATCCAAGTCATTTATAAAGATGTTGAACAACAACAGGCCTAGGACAGAGGCATCCCACTTATCACTTTCCCCCCAAATGACGAGGAACCATCAGTGAGCACTCTTTTAGTTCGGTCTGCCAGTGCAACTGCAAATCCACCTAACAGTTACCTTGTGCAGTTCACATTTTACCAGCTTCTCTGCAAGAATATCATGGGGGACTTTGTCAAAGGCCTTACAGAAATCAAGGTACACTACGTCCACAGCATTCCCCTGATCCACCAAGCTTGTAATTCTGTTTAAAAAAGAAATGAAATTTGTCTGGCATGACTTGTTTTTGAGAAACGCATGCTGGGTCTTAGTAATCACAAGACAAAACTAGAATCGGTTGTCTCTAGCTCTTCCTACTGTTGAACTCCCTGTCTTCTGCCCTACCAGTGCCAATGGGCACCAGTCACCACTGAATATAAACTAACATAGTTTTAGCTCAGTGGATTTTACACCTTTGTCTTAAATTGCTTTAGTGCTGTGGATTTTCTTGGGGGGGGGAGTTCGTTCTTAAGTGATACGTTCTAATCTATTGTGCTTTATTTGTTTCCTCTGACTGTATTATATTGTAATTGTGCTTTATTTATTTATTTATTTATTTATTTATTTATTTATTTATTTATTTGTGCTCTTAATTGCAAACCACCTAGAGAATATTTAGATCCAAAAATAGACCAAATAAATATATGGGAACACCTTATAAGTCAGTGGGCACAGGATGCCTACAACTTGTCTCGCAAGCTAGGGCCTACCCAGCTTACAATATTTACACTAGCAGAAATGGGAGTTTCCGTTTCTCTTCAGATTGATGTCTGGATGCAAATTAGAATTTTATTTTAAATGGAGGAGTGACAAAGTATTGGCATGAATCCTTCTTGATTATGATCTTCCATCATTTTGATTTTATAATTACTGAATGAAATACTGAATGGAATCAATCAGCTTCCAATTGTTACCTTGGTGAAAGATTAAAACATCGTTACTTGTCATACATATTTCACACTTTAGCAAATTTTAATAAACTGAATGCATGAGAAATGGTTGTATTATCTCGCATGGAAGTGGGATGCTAATGACATTTCTATTGATTTTAATTCATATTTGTTGGTCAGAATTACTCAGATTCAGGCAAGGCATGATGTCCATAATTATCGCTAACAAATGACGACCGCAGAACACTGAAACAGCTAAAATGAAATCATTAATCAAAAATACCATAAAATAATTGCCTACAAGTTAAGGAGGTCTCATCTTCCTAATTACTATCTTTTATGGCATATTGATCTGTTTTTAATTTGTACATGTTGGTGATTTCTCTATCAGAATATTAAATAGGAGATTTTTATTTTATTTTTTTGCAAAATCACTACAAAATGGGCATAGTGGAGGTGGTCAGGGGGAAGGATTGGAAGTAGTTGTCTCAATGGAGAAAAACTTTTGTAATGTTTATAATTATTTGCATTGGTGTATAGATAATATATGCATTTGCTTTATTGCTTGCTTGCTTATGTATGTGGAGGTTCTTCCAGAGACTCAGGAAAGCCCAGGCCACTTCCAACTGTTGAGGCCCCAAGCCATTATAAAGAAACGACAACGCACAAAAACAAACTAAGGCACCCCCCCAAAAAGAGTGATACATAAATTGTGTGGGGGTTTTTAATATAACAAATGCTTTACCAGCTTATTTTCTGCATAAATGCACTCATTATTTAGAGGGAATCTCGCTTTTGTGTAGTGTCGCAGTTGATATCAAGCTTATGACAAAACCTAGATCAGGGGGAAATAATATATTTTAACAAACCACGTCTCCTGTTTGCAGTTCTAAGCCGAGAGAGTGTGTCACAATGTGGTCTGATGCGCCTAAATACAAATTGCAACACTTGCGTGTCAAGGTCTCCAAGCCACCCCAAATAACACACACTTCACACAGAATTTTTGTTTAAGGTTTCTGGCATAATTTTGGCCACAACTTTATTAAAATACAGACATGTGAGTGGTTGTTTAGGCATTGGTTTTGAACCCGGTTCACCAGATTATGAGTCCACCGCTCTGAACCACTACACCACACTGGAAGAGGAGGAGGCCAACCACCTGAGAGGAAGAGCTGCCAGTCACAGAAGCCTTGGTGCCGCCGCTGCCGCATTTGGCTCCGCCCCCTGGCTCCTACCATCATCCTGGCGTCCTGCACATTTAATGCAAGCATCATCGTCCATCCCGTCCCTCCATCTTCTGCTCAAATTGGTGCCTCTGCCTCTGATTTGCCCTATGTTCGCATGTGTGACATATGTGTGTGTGCTGGGCCAGGATAATGAGAGATGAACAGCTAAAGTACCTGCAGTCAGCCCTTATGCTCCTTCAGCATGCCTCATGAGAAAGTGCACATAACCTATCCTTCAAGAGACACCATGGGAGTTGAAATCCAAAACGTCTCGAGGGCACCGAGTTGTCAAAGGCAGACATTTCTCCCCTGTACCTCTGAAGCTACAACAGATGTTTCTGAAGTGACCAAACAACATTGCATCACCAAATTTCCAAACTAAAATTTATGGCGTGTCAAATAATTCTGGCCAGATTCATGAAAAAGAGAGGTGAATTTTGGCACACAGATTAATATACGTGAGACCAAAAAAAAAAAAGCAGCAAAACTTTCTTCAAAGCTAAAAAGAAAAATATTAAAATTGCCATGCAATTGTTTTGCATTCTTTCCCAGCCCTCGCTGCTTGTTGGAATGTCCTCCTAACCACGAAAGGGTCTATCACCTGTTCCCTGGCACATGCAACTCTTTGGGATGTGTCTATGCTGTGATTAATTTTGCCTACAGTCCTTTGAAGGGAGGGCCTTATTTAAGTTCTCCCTTGGAAAGGATGATGTAAAAGGAAGACATGATATTTGCTTACAGCTTTTGCTTAGATTTGTGTTTGCTGTTTCTTAGGTAACTGCAGTGCAGCCACAGACTTACTTATTCACTAAAACACACACACAAACAGTGTTATGACACCTTAAGGGCAACATATTTATTGTGGCATACACTTTCTTGGACCAGAGCCCACAGCATTAGTCAGCACGCAGAGTGCTATCCTCAGTTAGCAGATTGTGCATGGGTACATGCACATGTGTACATCTATGGGCACAGAGGCGAAGAATTATAAACATTGGAGCCAAAGGACCATGAAATGCAAAAGGTGCCGTCTGTGATAGGGCTGCCATACACCAGTATCCAGCAACCCTAATCTGTGGCATTTCTATAAACACCCCAAATATATCCAGTACAAGATTAGTATAAAGACCATTCACAGCAGAAGGAGATGGTTTGACAGGGCCAGCTCCAGGTTTAGGGGGGTGTTGGGGGCACAGGGTTCCAGTGGGCCCCTTGCGCTCTCTTTCCTCCTCAAACCACACTTCCATACTGTCCAACTTTTTTATTTCAAAAACCAGGACTCGTGTCCAGAGGTTGGCAACATGAGAACGGGCCTGTTCTGTGGTAGCTCCCTGTTTGTGGTATGAACTCCCCAGCAAGGTTCACCTGCCACCTTCATTACATATCTTAGGTGCAGGCAAAAATGTTTCTCTTCAGTCAGGTGAACACTGGCTAAGTGCCTGGGATCTCTGGACTCTCACACCACTCAGAGATTAGGCTGATGTGGAAAAACATTCTATTAAAAATAATAAAAATAAATAATATTTCTCTCATACATATTAAATGCCTGAAGAAGCACTTTTTTTAAAAAAAAGAATAATAATAATCTTCCATACCTCATTTCTACATTCTATGTCCTCATTTATATGTTTCCATGGCATAGAAGTGAGGACTTAAAGAAGCGATGAAAGACCAGAATTACTCAGGGTTTGTTATGTTTTACTGTCATTTTTGTATTTAAGGGGGGAAAACACTTTTGACAGGTATTCTTGTATTTATACCTTATGACTCATTCCAGCCAACAGAGAAGAGCTTAAAACACAGAACAAAATTGCCATCTATAATTGAAATGGGCAGCATTACCACTGCAAAGTACTTTTATGCTTCAACTCTATTAGGAGGAAATTAGGGAGATATCCCATCAGTGTTATTGTTTACTTCATAATGAGAACAAGAACATAAAAATATAATCAGCACGAATGCAGAGCAGATCCAGAAACGGATTAAACTGAGTGTATCAGGATCTCAGAGTGTAGCTTGTGATCACTGACAAGTTGAGTCCATGCGAAGCTCCTACAAGATGAAGCCCCTGATCCAAATATGTTCCCATGTACAGGAACATATTCTGTTAGTGCTACTGTGTGTAAGGACCTGTACCTTTATACCCTAACCAACAGATGATCAGCGCTGTCATATCTGACAGTACTAACCAGGTATTCAAAGATGACGGGATCCCAAAAAAACCAGGCAACTGAATCTTTCAAAGCTAAGAGCACTGGTTGAGCAATAGCCTTTCCCACTGTTTATAACTTTTTAATATGCTTTTTTATTGTATGGTTTTATTGCTGTAAAACCACTTTGATTTCTTCCTTACGACATAGCAGTATATAAATATTTTTATAAATAAAAAATAAACTGAGCTGCATCTGGTTTATCTGCACATCGAGGCCTTCTTCCATTTCTCAATGGATTGGGGTGGATGAGGGCTCATGTGTCAGAGCTGTGTTCCAATGTGGAAAATATGCTAATTTGTATAGAATGGTTAACAAACTTAAAGCTATGCAAATACAGCCATGCATTTAATACCTCAGCTAGTCTGGCAGTGAAATGGTCTAGTGTCTTTTGTAGACCACTGTGAGATGGGCACCTGTTAATGAGAGAATACAGTGAGATGTAGTAAAATCCCTAAAAGTGTTTACTATTTTGTGTGGATCCAACTGATGTGTGACCACCAAGGTGCAGGTCCTTTTTGTACCCAAACCTACATTTCCTTTCCTTTTCTTTCCTTTTTTAAAAAACAAAATGCCCACTTACGGGGCTTAGAAGGTTTAAAAGTACTGAATTTCACAAGGTGATACTTAACAGTACTGCCTTAAAATTCATCAAGGAGACTAAAGATTTGGTTTTTTGAACCTCAGCTGTAAAAGCAGGCAGAATTGCCTTGAAACTAAAAGTCCATCATCTTGGCAGCATAGCCAACAAAAGATTGGACTTTTGCTTAAATTGATCACCTGATTGATCTCAACTCTATTTTTATCAGCAGCGGATTGGATATCCCTGAGATTCATCAAAAAGCCTTTCCCGGTGCTGGCAACAGCAATGACAACAAAATCATACCATATTTACAGTAAAGAAATGTGACTTGAAGAAAGACACGCCTTGTTTTCTTAGATCATATAGCCTATCCTTTGCCCTCAAGGCTTCGTTTCTGTAACACATCGGAGCTCCGAATAGTGTAAATACAAAGTGATACTGGAAAAAACATTGTCAAAACATTTAGACATATGTGATGGTGGCCTTCAGCAGGGGTAAGGATTTTATGGGAGAAACCTTGAAAGATGACACTATCAATAGCTCAGCTGCTGAGTCTAATGCATGTGTTTTTAGAAAGCAAAACCTCTTCTATGACTAGCATGGCATGCGCTTGTCCCTTTGCTCTGTTTTGCACAAAGGGGAGTTCAGCTACAATCCTAGAAGCATTTACCAGTAAGTTCCATTGGGATTTACCTTTGATTAGATATGCCTACAATTGCGCTGTCACTGTCAAAGGTGTGTCATCCTGCAGCACAATTATATGCATTTCTGCTCAGAAGTAAGCCCCATTTGGCTCAGGGGTGCTTACTCCCAGGTAAGTGTGTACAGTGGTACCTCGGGTTACATACGCTTTAGGTTACATACGCTTCAGGTTACAGACTCCGCTAACCCAGAAATAGTGCTTCAGGTTAAGAACTTTGCTTCAGGATGAGAACAGAAACCGTGCTCCGGCGGCGCGGCGGCAGCAGGAGGCCCCATTAGCTAAAGTGGTGTTTCAGGTTAAGAACAGTTTCAGGTTAAGAACGGACCTCTGGAACGAATTAAGTATTTAACCCGAGGTGCCACTGTATAGGATTTTAGTCTTGGGCAATAGGTAGCCCAAACATGAAAGCTATGTTTGCAATGCAATTCTGCGCTGTGTCTATTTAGAGGCAAGACCCACTGTGTTCACAGTATGGAAAGTTCACCAGCTTTTTAGAGCAAAAGTCTCCTAACACACATTTGTGTGCAATTTTGCCTAATGCGCAGATTTTTGAAAAGTAATTTTGCTATGTTATTTTCACTAATACGTGTGATTTTATGCACACTGCACCACAGTATATTCATTTTTGGCACCCTCCGCTGGTCTGGAGAACTCCATTGCAAAATCCAGAGCAGGGCAAACTTTGAAGGATAACTGGCTGGATACAGGAGAGTGGTGGGAGACACCAGTTGGGGAACCTGCAAAGGAAGAAGGTTCAGAGCCAGGGGTTGGTGGTGGGATGGCGATGAGTGGTCAGGGGAGAAGACTGGCAGGAGGAGGTTTTGGAAGCTGAAGAGGTAACAGCGTTTAGTGAGCAGGAAGAGGCTGTGGCAGACAGCAATCCAGAATCAGAGGCAGGATCAGAGGCTGGAAAGGAGGGGTTGAAGAGGCAGAAATGAGGTAGGCTGCTGAAGAAGTCAGGAGGTATCCCCCTCCTGCTGTGACAAGCTCCCCTCCCCTTGATTTCCCAGAACACATCCAGTTTAGCATATACATTCTGAACTAAGAGTGCTAGAAGCTGTCGCCTAAATGTTCTCTTCTTTTTTAAAAGGGGGGGGGGGACTTCCCTGTACTCCTGACTATGCAAACAAGACAGAAACAGTATTGTTAAGTTGTGGGTGAACATATCAGAGGACACAGCGATTCTTCAAACAGCTCTTGTTTATTCACAGGCCAGAACAGAACTGAACTGAAGGGTTCAGCCAACCAGCTTATATAGAGCTCAACTACAAGGCAACAGTAACAACTTTCTGCAACTATCCAATCACTGAACATCATTTTCAATTCCTTATTTGCATATGTGGACCTGAGTGAAAACTATCTACAGTATCCCCCTGCTGGCCCAGGGTGAGAACTTCAGTACATAACAAGTATGAGCCCATGCCTGCTTTGCTGTGCCAGAATGCAGACAAAGCAAAACAAACACCAAGATGACATATGCCATAAATATTTTTAAAGGGGGAGATCTCCATATGTTGTGGGACTCCAGCCCCTATCATCCCCAGCCAACAAGGCTAGTCATCAAGGATGATGGGAATTGTGGTCCCAGAAGCATCCCTGCCATAGTGAACGAGTCAGATTCAATCTTTGTCATGGGTCTACTCTTAGCGTAGCTGTCTGGATCCAACCAAATATTTCATAACCTAAGCACCCAAAGGTTTCTACAGTATAGCTAGATGCAGTCTAATCTTAGTTTTGCTAACCTTTGTGATCTGAAGCTCCTAAACATAACCGTTCACACCCTGTACTCTCTCCATATGGCCTCCTGTCATTGTAACCCTAATTAAGAATTCCTATTTATACAAATTTCCCATTATCCAAACGTTTCAAAAGTCCCTTAAGCACTTCAATAAATGAGATTGTAAAGTGTATAAATGTGCATTGGAAATCTACCTTATCTCTATAACACAGCCACTTATACTCTGAGCCATATCTCTCTGATCATTATGCCTATTTTCTTTCAAGCCTACAGTGTGACAAAATCCACATAATAAGACTAAGGTTATTTTGATGTCACATCGGGCTGTATTATTACAGACTTTTAAGTGATGTGGGCATGATTCACACATCTGTTTTTGAGATAGCAAAGTCTCCACGCAGCAATTTCTAACGCCTCATTTTCATGTGGGGAGCCAAAGCAAAATGCCTTTTCTTCTGAGGTGATATCTTTTTAAAAGGTCAGATGGGCCCTATTTCAGACGATCCACAGCTTCTTCATGCAGAGGGAAAGTACGGTATTTTTCGCACCATAAGACGCACCCGACCATAAGACGCACCCGACCATAAGACGCACCTAGTTTTTAGAGGAGGAAAACAAGAAAAAAATATTCTGAACGAAACACTGAATGAATTTTGTGGTTCATGCTGTGGCCACAGACATGATATGTGATTTGACTGTGAGTTTGGGGTAGCCCAGTGCAAAAATCCTGAGAATCCATGTGGCCCCGTGCTTTGTAACCACGTTTTTGCACCATTGCGGCCCCACGAAACTATGGATGCATGATTTTTTGGTGCAGGCTGTAGCCATGGACAAGCTGTGTGATCTGATGGAGAATTTTGGGTGACCCAATGCAAAAATCCTGAGGATCCATGTGCTTTTACCTCCTCCCTCCCAGGCAGCCTCCTTTATCTCTAGAGTCCCTTATCTCCCTCCCCATCCCTTGCCGATCAGCTGCTCAGCGGCTTTGTTTCAACACCCCCTTCCCTCTTGCTTGCCTTAGTGTCTTTTCCTTAGCTGGAGCAGTTTTTTGCTCCTCCTTTTCTTCTAATTTCTCTCCTCATTGCTTTAATCTTCCTGTCTCCCCTCCTTGCAAGTTTGCTGTCTTTACCTCCCCGCTCCCAGGCAGACTCCTTTATCACTAGAGTGCCTTATCTCCCCTCCCGATCACTTGCTGATCAGCTGATCAGTAGCTTTGTTTCAACACCCCCTACCCTTTTTCCAAAAAAAAAAAAGCATGATCTGCTTTTTGCCCCTGGGCGATTCGGCTCCAGGGACCACGCATTCGCTTCATAAGACGCACAGACATTTCCCCATACTTTTTAGGAGGAGAAAAGTGTGTCTTATGCTGCGAAAAATTGGGCAGGCAGGGTGGATCTTTGCAGCCCGGCGCCGCATATGCTTAAGACAGCCCTGTGAATGAGCTCAGTAGAAGGCAGTTCTCTCCTCCTGTTCTGCTTAGAGTGTCTCCTTCTTTCCTCTTTACAAACTGTAGTTTCAAGGATGGGACTGGGGCGATGACAAGGAGATCGTCACCTCCACTTGGGTTGACTATGTGCTATAAGATTGGTCTCCTCATACTGCAGGGTCTTCCATTTTACAGAGTGTACATTCAAGAAGGGAAGGGGAGGAAAAGTGCCCTGGTGCAGGAATTCCTTTCCTCTTCTTAGGTGGCATTTTTGAGGGACGGGCAAAGACAGTGCCATCCTGTTTCGTCACCCGATATGAAATGGGAAGGTGCCGTCCCAACTCACCACCGCTCAAGCCTCCCTTTTTACATATATAATCATTTTTATTTGATTTTACAAATACAGAATTATAACAATCCAAATTACATATCCCTATTTAGAGATTTCTCCAAATCTCTGGACTTCCCCTCCATCGATCCTATTGTCCACCTTCTCAACTGAATATTATTTCATAGTCCATATTTTATATCTTTCCACATTATCCATAATATTCGCTACATTACAAGTGTTATTAAAATCCTGCTAAGGTTTTCATCTGCTTACAGTGGTCTCCTAGAGAAATTATAAATTTTTCCCATTCTTCGTTGAAGTTTTGGTCTTCTTGGTTCTTCTTGGTCAGTTTTGCCATTTCGGCATAGTCCAACAGCTTGGTTTGCCATTCCTCTCTGGTAGGGACTTTGTCTTCTTTCCATCTCTGGGCTAGTAGCATCCGCATTGCTGTTGTCACATACATGAAAAGTCTTTTCTGTTCCTTTGGAATGTCGGTACCTACAATTCCTAATAAAAGGCTTCTGGGTTTGTTTGTTTTTACAAAAGTTATTTTAAACATTTTTTTCAATTCATTATACGGTAAGTAGCAAAGGAGGAGTTTGCCTCTTCAAAAAATTTTGTAGATTTCTCCCCAACACTGCTAATACTGAAATATATATCCTGTCATACACTGGCATGGCTTGCACGTTACTTTCAGCCATAGTTTTAAAAAACTATGGATCAAAGTGAGAGTGAAAACGCAGGCACTTTGCTTCCTTTCCTATTCCTGCCACCCCACTTAGCATTATGTCCGAACCGGGACTCGTACTTTATCCAGGGTTTGTTCTTGGTTTACTTTTCATGGTTTGTTTGGGGGAAAGATGCCACAAGCCCACTTCAGATGGGTTTAGTTTGTGGGAGGAGAAGGGAGCAAAGTGCCCATGATTTCAGCAACATACACCACCACATTTTCTCATCTTTAAACCATAGTTTAGTTTAACTATGGGTTAAAGCAGAGGTGGAAACCGTTTTGGCTCCACAAGCCATACCCTTATAAGGATCACCCTCGTGGGTCAAATTTGACCCTGTCAGTAACATGACTTTACATGATGCCTTCTGGGAACAGGTGTGCAAAAGTAATGCAGGATTTAACCCACCCTCCTGCTCATCAGGTCATGTCACAAGTGATGTCAGCTGATAGGTAGGTAGCCATGGTTTCAGGAAAATGGTGTCTCTGGCCAACGTGGACTGGCTAAGATTGGCCTGCAGGCCAGAGATTTTCCACTCCTGGGTTAAAATGATGTATGAATGAGGCCCCTGACCATCATGTCAAAACAGGCCTGTGTCCCCCAGCTAAGATTACAATCTGAAACGTATTTATAAGTGAATAAGCTCTACTGAAACTAGCAGACAGACAGTTCCACGCCTTCAACTTCTCAGTCTCAGCAGAGAAATCAGTGGAGGCCTATACTTTTGCACCAAGGTTGTATGTATGGCCTTGGTTGTTTTCAGTGCAGTCACAACAAAGGAGAGAAGGGCATTTGGGTTTTCCTACCTTGGGAGTGTGTGTGTGTGTGTGTGTGTGTGTGTGTGTGTAAAGCAGAACATAACAGAATATAATAACAAATGCCCAGAGTAAAAGTAAAAGGGATATCCAGTTTCACCTTGGAAGTATTTTTGGAGCAGTTTTTAACCATAGCGGCTACTAGAAGTTTAAAAAAACAAAACCAAAAAAACCAGGAAAAAGTATTCCTTCTTAAAGACTGCCTGACAAACAAAATAAATAATCAAAACATCAAAGTCTGTGAAAAACAATGGCACCATGTGGACACATGGAAAAAGCCTTTGTCTTAACAGCTGATTGGAAAATAGAAAATGCCATTAATTTTATACAACAGAGAGAGGACTTGCTTCGCATTGTGAATGCAGATCCCAAGAATGGCAAAACTTGCAAGTAAACACCTCCCCCCTTGAGGAGGCAGTTGAGACTCTTGCATGAAGTTGTACAGGCCTTGCAATAACCCTGGTAGCATTTTTTAAAAATATAAATAAATAAAAAGAATCAAAAGTAGCATCCAATGAAAATATATTGTTAGCCCTAAATTAATCTGATCTTGATTTGATTTATTATATATCAATGACGCTTTTCATTCAAATGAATCCCAAAGTGGCTTACAAACAATAAAAATACTTCAAAAGCAGCAAGCATTCATTCAAGATGATGTTTGGTAACTGGTAAAAAGGTAAAGGTAAAGGTACCCCTGCCCGTACCGGCCAGTCGTGACCGACTCTGGGGTTGCGTGCTCATCTCGCTTAAGAGGCTGGGAGCCAGCGCTGTCCGGAGACACTTCCGGAACACGTGGCCAGCGTGACGAAGCTGCTCTGGCGAGCCAGCACCAGCGCAGCGCACGGAAACGCCGTTTACCTTCCCGCTATAAAGCGGTACCTATTTATCTATTTGCACTTAGGGGTGCTTTCAAACTGCTAGGTGGGCAGGAGCTGAGACCGAACGACGGGAGCTCACCCCGCCACGGGGAGTCGAACCGCCAACCATACGATCGGCAAGTCCTAGGCACTCAGGTTTTACCCACAGCGCCACCCGCGTCCCCTTGGTAACTGGTGAATCAACGTTATTGGGCTGTTTAAATAAATTTAGGGGTATATTATTTTAATCCTCTAGCTCGAAGAAACAAAATACCCCACCTGAAAGTGAGTTGTTCCATGTAGGTAGACACAATGTCATAGCAGATCATCTGGTGTAGCGATGATAAACGTCCTAAGCGTTAGCATTAAAAAAAAAGGCTAACCACTGTTTCAAAGGAGTACTGTATAAGATTAAGCACATTTAAGCAATTATGTGGGGAACTGTCTTGCTGGTCATGTTCTGTCTTGTTTTTTACTAGGTAGCACACAGAAACGCTTCTGACATTTATGTGCTGTGGAACAGCGGTATTTCTGAGAATTATTTTTATTTAAAAAAACAACGCAGGAAGGCTTTCTTCCGGTAACTATTTTTGGTCAGGTAAAAAAACAACCACTAAAGTGATATGTATAGCCAAAGACTACTGCAATGGGTCTGGTTCCCACCTTGCAGAAGAATTCTACCATAAAGGCTGTTTAACAGAAGGAGGGGCTGTTAATCTGATGGTGCAAGTGAATTCAAGTCTGTTGCAACAAAACAGAGCTTTAAAAAAACACCCCAGCTATATATCTGTACTATATTGTATATATGTATGCGTACCTATTTATATGTATACACATACAGGTATACCTATTCTCTCTCCCACACACATATCTCTCTCTCTCACACACACACAGAGAGGGGGGGTCAAAGTAAAATAGACAAGGTAACGTAAAAGGAGGAAGCTTGCATGCCCCTGTTCAATGCACAAGTTTCAATGCACACACAAAGGACTCTTCACAGGGACAAATTAGGAGGAATGGGCACAATTCTGCCCTTTGTACAGGGCTGAGCCCTCAGTATTTGCCAGTTGACAGCAACATAGAGATTAGATCACAGCATCCCCAAGATCCAACACAACATGGCGTTGTCTGCTTTCTGCAGATGCTGCAAAGCTTCCTTCTCCACATCACTCTTGCTTATTCTCCCCCCAGCTCACTCCAAAAAACCCCACCCTGGAGCCTCTCTGTAAACACAGTTCAAGCTACTGGGCTGCCTGCATCTAAGCTGTAAGTGGAGAACTGCATGGGGGGGGGGGCACATGTGGCCCTCCATGCCTCACTCTCTGGCCCTTCGAATGTTCTGTAGGTGTCATGGACTGGCTGGATGCAAAGGAGGGGTGGGAGGCACCAGCTGGGGAACCCCCAAGGGGAGAAGGCCCAGAGCCTGGGAATTAATAGTGGGACAACAATGAGTAGGCAGAGGGAGAAGAGGGAGCAGACTGGGAGAAGAGGGAACAGGGTTTAGTGAGCAGGGAGAGTCTGTGGCAGACAGTAGTCCAGAAGCAGAGGCTGGAGAGGAGGGAGGCCAGGAGGCAGAGTAGAGACAGGCTGCTAAAGAAGCCAAGGGGGTCTCCGCCTTCTGCTGAGACCAGCTCCCCTCCCTGCTGGTCTCCCAGAACCAGAAGCGGTAGAAGAGGGCAGAGCAAGGACAAGCATGGCGATGAAGTCTCAGATTGCTTGGAAAGGAACCAGGGGAGGAGGAGACTTAGGCAACCATGAGGAGGTGGGACCTACAGTCCCTACAACTGCCTCATAGGGGCAAGATCTACTGGGATGAGCTGTGCTCACTAGGTCTGGCCTCCTGAGTCAACAGTGCTTCCTTGAAAATGTTAACTTCGCTGATGCCATGTGATTTATTGCAGACTTGCTCCTGACTCCCACCCCTGTCACTAGGCCCATCCCCAGGGCACACCCCTCACCTGCCCTGTTCTGCACCCCCCTCAAGTGCTTTTGCCTGACTGAAGTGTGCTCTTGAGCTGTGACGGTGCCTCATGTTTGCTTGGAGAGGTGTGTGTGTGTGAGAGAGAGAGAGAGAGAGAGTATGTGTTTAGAAAAGTGCTTATTTATGTATTGTTTTGCTCAGCTGGATTGTCGCCACCTGTCCAGACGTAAGAGACTGCTGTTGATCTGCCTCAGACGCTGTCCCACACAGGGGCATGTGGCCCGTGGAAGATCATCTATGAAGGAATGTGCAGCCCCAGGCTGAAAGGAGTTCACACTCCTGTCTAGGCCCAAATCATCTGTGGTGAGGCTGGGAAGCACTTAATAATTAAATTAAAAAACCAATTCCTTTTGCAGATCTATGTCAGCTAATTCCAAGTCTCCATTAATCTGCCAAGACCGACGTTGCACAAGGTGGTGGCATTTTATTTTGTTTTGTTTTAACATGCTTTTTTCCCTTTCTCTCTCCACCCTTCCACCCCCAACAACATTTGCCAGCTCCGGAATTCCCTGCTTCTTGCCGGAGATCCTGTTACTCAATGGGGGTATTAAAGAGCTGAGCCCAGGCCCGTGGAATGCAGCCGTCTGCATGCTTCCCTGCCGTAGTTTGCTCCACACGGTCGTATTTTTGTATTTTGGAAACTGCGCATGCAAATAGTGGCAGGAGGCAGCAGGACGAGGGGACCAAAAATACAAAGCAAAGCCTTAGCATATGTTAGGGCCTCTTGGGCTAAAGCGTGCAAGCGTGGGGGCAGGGGGAGGCAGACAGAGATCCACCCACCTTCCACATGCTCAGTAATTGTGTTACTCAGCTGTCTTTTCCTTGACTGCCCTTCCGGTTGCTATTGCTCAATAAACACAAGGCCATAAAGATAACGATATATGCTCCACCACAAATAAACAAAATCCTAAATGAATAAATTTGCTAGGCAGTTGACGATTTCATCAAACGCCCATCTATTAAAGCCGTCAAGCAATATAGAGAATAAAATTCAGGGCTGTTCCTTTAAGTGCTGCTTTTTTTCTTTTTTTGCAAAGATCACCACTTCCTACTTTTGAAGTACTACCTACTTTTTAGGGGGTTGGACTTGCTGCCCCTTGGGACCCCTTCCAACTCTACAATTCTATGATTTAGTTCTATGATCTCTCTTAAAGCAAGGCTGGGGGCCAACTTGTGACCCTCTGAAGAAGAAGAAGAGTTTGGATTTGATATCCCGCTTTATCGCTACCTGAAGGAGTCTCAAAGCGGCTAACATTCTCCTTTCCCTTCCTCCCCCACAACAAACACTCTGTGAGGTGAGTGGGGCTGAGAGACTTCAGAGAAGTGTGACTAGCCCAAGGTCACCCAGCAGCTGCATGTGGAGGAGCGGAGACGCGAACCCGGTTCACCAGATTATGAGTCTACTGCTCTTAACCACTACACCTCTCATCATCTTTGACCACTGGCCATGCAGGTACGGACCAATGGAGTCCAACACCTGAGGGGGCCACAGGTTCCTCACCCTTTTGAAAATATTACTGGCCTATTTCGACTTGGTATTTGTTTTCCTTTGTCCTTTTTCACTTGTAAATACCTATTTTTAAAAATTGTGTCAACGCATCACTTTACGCAGTTTTCTTACACCTTTCCTCTCTCTCTCTCTCTCTCTCTCTCTCTCTCTCTCTCTCTCTTTTGGTAAACATCATTTTCAAAGAAGTGGAAAGTTCCCAAATGGCACATTTATACTCTCATAGTGGCCTGAGATTTATAAAGGCTGTAATCTGACACATGCTTCCCAGAAGAAAGCCCCACTGACTTGGTGAGACCTAAATACATCAACAGGATTGTGTTTTAAGTTCATGAATAGCACAGTCCTATTCATTTTTTGTAAATTTATTTATTTGGTTTTTCAGATTAAAATTTTACAGTCACATCCAACATCCAACATAGAAACAAGATTCCAATGAACCTCCTGGACTTCCCTCCTCCCCTTTGTGGGTCCTATTGTGAATCATTTCCTCCTGCATCTTTTATGATAATCCAAATCTTTTACCTCTCCGTTGTGTCCAAAATTCAGGATTAGAATAACACTTGTATTTTAATGCCTTTTTACTCATACGTACGTCCCACTGTTTGCAGCAGAAGGTCTTATTCTTGAGCAGGCTTCCTCAACCTCGGCCCTCTAGATGTTTTTGGCCTACAACGCCCATGATCCCTAGCTAGCAATGGCCAGTGGTCAGGGATGCTGGGAATTGTAATCTCAAAACATCTGGCGGGCCGAGGTTGAGGAAGCCTGTTCTTGAGCTTATGCAGTAGCAGTTGGGGCAGCACTCACCTGACCTTCCTACACCTGCTTGCATCGCTGCTACTCACTGGGAGGTAGAGGGGAGCAGGGTGGCGGGGGCAAGGTCAGCTTGGTGCAAACCAACAGAACCAGTCATCTGTCCTGCCAGCAAGTTTGTGCTGTGTTGACCTCACCACTGCCTCGCCCCTCTTGACATGGGCAACAGGAGGTCAAGCAGAGGGCTGCCACTCCGCCAACCCCCAGTCTAGTGGGTTTATTTGTGCAGGACTGCAGCCTCACTGAACTCAATGGGGCTACTTCTGAGTAGATGTGTACATGATTGCAGCCAGGGCCACTTAGGGTATGTTCACATCACCACTTATTGTAAATCCAGTGTGCTCCCACTGCTAGTTTTTGAGGCTGCAATCGGTGGAAGAGGGCAGAGAAACCAAACAAGTCACACACCTTGGACATCCTAGCCCCTACTGAGATATGAAGAATACAGCTCAAATGGGGGAAATGACTTTGCTGCATTTTAAGGTGCTAATGTGGACATATTCTTAATACACTAGCCAAGCAACAAAACAGTGGTCTATTTCAGAAACAGACTTCCCTGCACAAATTTAATTGATGCACATAACCTGGTGCAAAATATGTGCATCCACTGCCTGGATCTCCAAATCAAATACTGTATAAATTTTTTCATGGTGAATTGAGAGCCACATGCCTTGTTTCCAATATCTCTCAAGGAACTTATATCTCAAGGAACATCAGCCTGTATCGGCCCTGCAATGTGCAGACAGGGATGCTCCTCCCCATCTGTCATGTGAAGCATATGGAACTAAATGTGCGTGCCTGTCTGCTATCTGAGGCCACCGCACATAGCTATGAGCAGTGCATTATCAACCAAGCTGCACTTCACAGAAAATTCACTTTATGGATCAGGGCCATAAACCTCAGCTGTCCTGAGATAGCCACACTGTTGGTACATCATATTCTTGAGGAGGCTTTTAAGAGTTGTTACCTACCCCTCAAAGGTAAAACCCTTTAAGTACTATGCAAACAGTGACTCTTGCGCTGCATACTTCAAGAGAGTGTGTTCCTGAGGTCAAGTTTTCAGAACTCTGTAACATGCACTCTGCTGTTTGGCAACATCTCCCCCTTCTGGATAGAAAAGGTGCACTGTCTGAATCCATCAGTGGATGGATGCACAATTGGAGAGGGGGAAAGCAGAAGATCTACAATCTCAAGAAGCAAAGGAGGTTCCCAGTGGTATCGTTCCCACAAAATGAGACTCCAAAGCTGAGCTTTGTGAGCTACCCGATCCTACAGTTCTCTGAGCCATTCATGTCTCAGAAGTGAGGGTTCCGTTTCCATAAATGGAAGGCCTCTGACTCACAGGACCACAATGTGACCCTTTTGAAAGTGCATCTGGCATTTGCATGGGTGCATTTAAGAATGGACACGGTCAGCAAATACAGACAGCAACGGCACTCTCCCCACCACCACCCTCCCGACCTTTCCTTTGAAACCCAGAGTGATATATTATCAATTGTACAGCTCAAAGGATTTTTAATCCATGCTGCATGAGTCACTGGAAAAGCAACGTCCTAGCAACACAGTTTCTCCTCCTTTGATATCAATTATTACGGCACAAGCTCCTCCTTCTTCCCTGACCAGAGGGGTTTGTGTGGGCTAAGGAGGCACTGTGCCAAACTGTTCTTTTCCCAGTCGGGGCAACGTGGGCGAGTGTAAATTTAGGCTCTGTACTGATTATACAGCGCTGGAGGCTGCTGTAAACTGGCTTTTGCAGAACTTTTTTTTATTCTTACACTCTAGCTTTCTTAAGCATGTGAACCCAGTTCTGTGCCTTGGAACCCAACATGCCATTTGAAAGTTGCTGCCTCAACCAATTATGTCAATTAACAGCACTATACAATGCATGCTTACTCAGAGGTTAGTCCCACTGATTTCAACAGGATTTACTCTGTAAATGTGCATAGGATTAGCCTTTAGTAGTGGGGGAAAGCACCCTTCTTCTTTTTTACAATCTTATGCATGTCTACTCAGTTGTAAATTTCACTGAGTTAATGAGACATTTTCCTCCCAGATAAACCTTGGGGAACTGCACTATAAGACTGAACATTACAAAGCTCCATATTAGAAATTCTGAATATTAAGCAGTACAGAAATACCTCAAATAAATTAGTAAATAAATATTACAAAGCATTGACAGTTTTCCGATAACAACCTACCCTAGCATTCATATAAGGGCTTTAGAGAGGACTCATAGTGTTTTGGATATCTTCTCTCAATAATGTACCATTTGGTAATTTATTCAAGCTGCAATCCTTTGTACACTTTTACTCAGGAAGTAACATCACTGAAATATTAGGATTTACTTCCATGTAAAATTGGGTAAGAGCAGGCTGGATATCTTCAGTTCCTGATTTTTTGAAGTGGAAATACCTACCTGAACATATTTCTATTTTCTATACAGTGGTACCTCGGGTTACAGATGCTTCAGGTTACAGACACTTCAGGTTACAGACTCCGCTAACCCAGAAATAGTACCTTGGGTTAAGAACTTTGCTTCAGGATGAGAACAGAAATCATGCAGTAGTGTCATGGCGGCAGCAGGAGGTCCCATTAGCTAAAGTGGTGCTTCAGGTTAAGAACAGTTTCAGGTTAAGAACGGACCTTCAGAATGAATTAAGTTCTTAACCCGAGGTACCACTGTACATGGATATGATTTTATGCCTATACCATGGATTATATCTGTTATGTACTGAAGTTCTCACCCTGGGCCAGCAGGGGGATACTGTACTGTAGATAGTTTTCACTCACGTCCACATATGCAAATAAGGAATTGAAAGTGACGTTCAGTGATTGGATAGTTACAGAAAGTTGTTACTGCTGCGTTGTAGTGGAGCTCTATATATGCAGGTTGGCTGAACCCTTCAGTTCTGTTCTGTTCTGGCCTGTGAATAAACAAGAGCTGTCTGAAGAATCGCTGTGTTGTCTGATATGTTCACCCACAACTTAACAATATCATTATAAGGCTGCCATGCAATTGAATAAAGTTTACTCAGTTAATCAAATCAACAGTGCAATCCTATGCATGTCTACTCAGAAGTTCCTTTGTGCTCAGTGGGACCTATTCTCAGATAAATGTGCATACCGAATAGCAGTTTAAATCTGCATGATTTAGCAAATGACTAAGACAATAATTTAGTAGCAAATTATTCCTTCTCTCTCTCTCTCTCTAAGATGTCACAATTGGTACTTTAATCACTTTGGGAGGACGCATCATACTCTCGTATAATGCCTTTCAGGTGTTCTGTAGGTTTCAAGTTGCACCCTAGCCTAAGAACACATATAGGGCCCCACTTGTTATGTACTGAAGTTCTCACCCTGGGCCAGCAGGGGGATACTGTAGATAGTTATGCAAATAAGCGATCGAAAGTGACGTTCAGTGATTGGATAGTTTTAGAAAATTGTTACAGTTACGTTGTACTGGAGCTCTATATAAGCAGGCTGACTGAACCCTTCAGTTCAGTTCTGTTCTGGCCTGTGAATAAACAAGAGCTGTTTGAAGAATCACTGTGTCGTCTGATATGTTCACCCACAACTTAACACAACTGAAACAGAATCCTGGGGACTGTAGTTTCTTAAAGGTACTAAAAGTTGCTAGGATACCCCTATTCCCCTCACAGAGCTATAATTCTCAGAGTGGTTTAACAATCAAGCCCTCCTCCTAGGGAATGCTGGGAATTATTGCTTTGTGAAGAGAATAGGAGTCTCCAAACTCTGAGCACCCTTCTCAATCAACGTAATACAAATACATTAAGGGTTAATTAACCTGAATGAAATTATTTTGGGACAGTATGTCCTGATACTCAATTCTTACCCCTGCCTTGACAGCCTTGACACCAGGTGTCAAATGGCCACCCTCCGCCCCAGAGGACGGGTGGCATGTCTACACGGCTGAGGTCACATGTGGCCAGCTCCAGTCTCGCCTTTCACAGTTGTTGGGTTTCCTCAAGAAACTGTCTCTTGCTGGCACGGCCAACTCAAGCCGGACCTTCCAGTAACTTGGTGCACGAGGCAGGCAGGCAGGCAGGCAGGCAGGCAAAGATGAGCACCGTCCACGATGATCAGGCTCTACTAAGATCAGATCGGGGCAAGAGGGTGAAATCGAATGTAATTTCACACACAGAGCCTCCCAGGCCTGGATCGCAAGGTGTCAGATTATTCTCATTCCTTTAGTCTGGCAAGCCAAGGAAGACGAGGCTGGAGAGTAGGACTGCAGTGGGCTCCACGAGAAAATAAATCCTGTTGAATGCTGCATAAGTTCCAGGAAATCCTAGGTCACCTCCAGGCATTCAGGGCAGGATTCAGTTGCGCACCAGTAATATAGCTTTGTACAAGTAGATTAAAGTTGTTGCAAGAAATCCACTTTTTAAAGGGATTTTGTGCATTTAGAAAAAGCCTATTCCATAGTACATTTTTTTTAAAATGTATCTAAACGATGAAATAAAGAGTAACAATAACAAAACAAATACAGGTCTGTTGCCATCTGTTCCGCATGCAAATACATTCACCGGGAAGACAGAAACAAGGAATGGAAATAAAGATGGAATCACTCTGCAGAAATCTGCATGTAATATGGCTGGTGGTTTAGGACATAAATATGAGGAACTGGTAAGTATGAGAAATGGGAAACCCTACAAGGCTTGCTGGTTTCCCAAAGGCATCTGGTTGGCCATGGTGAGAACAGGATGCTGGACTAGATCGGCCATTGGCCTGATCCAGCAGGCTCTTCTTGTGCTCTTATTTGTAAACATACCGGATTGGTTATTGTTGTTATTTTTAAGTTGATTTATTGCCCTAGGACAGGGATGCGGAACCTGCAGCCCTTCAGATGTTGCTGGACTGCAGCTCCCTTCCTCCCATCAGCCATGCTGGCTGGGGCTGATTGGAGTTTGGAGTCCAGTCCCTCCCCAATCCCTGCACAAAGGGAGCAAAGCTATTTAGTTCACTTTAAAGATACAAACCTAAAGTTATGGGGTGTGCTTTAAACCCTCACAGAAAACAATGACAGTCTGGAGGCACCTAAAGTGATGGGGAAATGCACTAAATGGTGCGGGGGGGGGGATAATAGGTTAATAGGAGGGTGTGTAACCACCGCACGAGGCAAACTAGGGTGAAATTGGGATAAATGTTCGTTGTCGCATCACCTCTCTGCTGACAAGTCAGAATGAATGCTGAGTATAGCCTGGGAATCACCTAAGCTTGCATTCATAGAATCATAGAGTTGGAAGAGACCACAAGGGCCATCGAGTCCAACCCCCTGCCAAGCAGGATACACCATCAGAGCACTCCTGACATATGGTTGTCAAGCCTCTGCTTAAAGACCTCCAAAGAAGGAGACTCCACCACACTCCTTGGCAGCAAATTCCACTGTCGAACAGCTCTTACTGTCAGGAAGTTCCTCCTAATGTTTAGGTGGAATCTTCTTTCTTGTAGTTTGGATCCATTGCTCCGTGTCCGCTTCTCTGGAGCAGCAGAAAACAACCTTTCTCCCTCCTCTATATGACATCCTTTTATATATTTGAACATGGCTATCATATCACCCCTTAACCTCCTCTTCTCCAGGCAAAACATGCCCAGCTCCCTTAGCCGTTCCTCATAAGGCATTGTTTCCAGGCCTTTGACCATTTTGGTTGCCCTCCTCTGGACACGTTCCAGTTTGTCAGTGTCCTTCTTGAACTGTGGTGCCCAGAACTGGACACAGTACTCCAGGTGAGGTCTGACCAGAGCAGAATACAGTGGCACTATTACTTCCCTTGATCTAGATGCTATACTCCTATTTGTGCAAGCAAATCAGTGCAAAAATGTGCAAGCATTGTGCAAGCAAATCAGGGTGCTCAGTAAATCAGGATGAATGCTCAATAAATGCAGTCTAGAGAAGCCCCAGGGGGCGGTTGCTCCATTGAACTCATCAGGACTTACTTCTGAGTAATGTGTGCCCACATTTATTTGAGAATGAAGCCCGACCCGACTGAACATGGGGAAGGGCAACAGCTCATGGAGAGGCGTTGCATGAAGAAGATCCCAGCAGGTGGATTAGGCACCCCTGCAGCAAACGGAAAGGCCGTTTCCTGACGCAGATCCTAGAAAGCCACAGCTGCCAGCCAGAGAAGATAAAATACTGGGCTAGACCGGCAAAGAGCCTGGCCAGCATAACGCGGCTTCCTGGACTTCTGTAAACTCGGTGGAAGTGGCGCGCTTACTTCCGAGTACAGGTATATGGGAACCTCAAAGCCGCCAGGTGCTTTGCTGAACTACCAATCCCATCATGCCTGGCCGTGCTTGCTGGGGCTGATGGGAATTGTAGTTCAGCAACTATATCCGGCGGCCAACCTTCGACATACCTGTGCTAGAAAACCGGGCCGCTTGTAGAAACACCGACTTTCGGCCGATAGGTGGCGCTGCACCGCACTCTTTAGAAACACTATGAGCCCTGGCTGGGCGAATCCATTTAGCCACCGGGAGGGGAGGGGGAGCGTAGTCGTTAAAGGCATCGCGCGTTTCCTTCACCCCCCCCCCCAAGGATCCGACGCTCTCCCGGACCAGCAGTTCCGGCGTCAAATGAGGACGTGGCTCTGCCGTTTCCCAGCCTCTTCCTCTTCCGCTGCGGGCCCAGGCCTGCCCGCGGGCCTTGCCTGTTGGCGGAGCCGGCCCTCAGCCCGCGGAGGATGAGGCAGCCCCGCGCGGGGAGCGAAGGCGGCGGCTGAGGAGGCTCGGCCCGAGAGCCGGCGATGGAGGAGAAATGCGGCGGCGGCGAGGTCCTGCCCGGAGGCGGGCGGCTGGGGCCCGTGGACGTGCCCAGCGCCCGGTAACGGCCTGCGCCGGGGGTGGAGCGGGCAGAGGGGCTCCCGCCTGAGGCAGGGCCTGGGGGGCTCGCGGGGGGGGCGCCCCCAAACTCACCCCGACAGGCGTGCTTAGGGGGCGCGGAGGGGGCGGCCAAGGGGCGGAGCATCCCGGGTTGAATGCCCGGCGCCTCCAGGGAGGGTCGAGAGGTGCCTCATCCTGGGCAGCCGCTGCCAGTCAGGGCGGACCATGCTGAGCTAAGATGGGCCTCTCGGTGTAAGGCAGCTTCCTATGCTCGGCCTGCTCTGCAGGGAAGGCTGGCGTAGGCTCAGAAGGAGCCGGGCATTGTCTTGAGCTATGCCTGGCCATCAGATTAGGGATCATAGCTGTCAAGGTTTCCCTTTTTTTAAGGGAAATTCCCTTATTCCGAATAGGATTCCTCGCAAGAAAAGGGGAAAGTTGACCTCTATGTTAGGGATGCTAGGTTGAAGGAGCACAGGACTTCCTATAACGGGTCAGCAAGTTTTTTCAGCCTGGGGCTGGTCCACCGTCCCTCAGACCATGTGGGGGGCCAGACTATATTTTGAAGAGGGGAAAAATGAACGAATTCCTGTGCCCCACAAATAACCCAGAGATGCATTTTAAATAAAAGCACACATTCTACTCCTGTAAAAACACCAGGCAGGCCCCACAAATAACCCAGAGATGCATTTTAAATAAAAGGACAAATTCTACTCATGTAAAAACACGCTTAATCCTGGACTGTCCGTGGGCCGGTTTGAGAAGGTGATTGGGCCGCATCTGGCCCCTGGGCCTTAGGTTGCCTACCCCTGTCCTATACTGTTGAATAAGTGCTCAAGGGCTCCTATTGTTATCAGAAAGAGAACAGTCACTTTGACCCGCTCAAACAATGAAGAATCTTGTGCTCCCGTCGAAGGCTTGCCAGCTTCTTAGGGCTTTGGTGAGTTGGAGTCCACGCCATCTGATGTAGTGCCTAATGGTAAATTGGGTCCTGGAAGTTTGTGCCCAAAGATACCTGTTTTGTCACAAGACTTGGTGTTCTTGCTGAAAGAAATGAACAAAGCTGCCCTTCTTTGGGATTTAAAACTTAGATAGTTATGTGGAATCGGGGAAACTCCTGAGATATGGTTAGATTTTTCCTCCTGTGTCCAATATTTTGACATGTCAAGCTGCGTCTCCCAGATTGCCTCTGTGGTAAAGGTATAAGAGCCACACACATGTCTCTCTTTTTGCATCTGGCTGGCTTAGTGACAGGTCCAAACCCAGAATGTGATCCTTTATCTAAACCTTGTGTTTAATAGGGAAAATCCCACATTGGACAGCTGCTGAGATTTTCCATTCTGTGTAGCTAGTTCTCCATTATATGCAACTCCCAGGACCCATTTAACACATTGTCAAACTCCTACACAGAAGTAACATGATTTCTGCAGGTAGATTGCAATATATAATTTTCCTGCTGGTATGCATATTTCACACAGCAGTATGTGCACAGCAAAGTGCATGTAGGTAGGATAGTCATCTGTGATGACTTGCAAGTGGGGATTGTGTGCGAGTTTGGTACCTTGTGAAGCAGCATGAAAGGTTCACAATCTCTGGATCTAGCTTCCCTATATAGGTTTCATCTGTTTAGTTCAGTTGCACAGGTGGCTGTTGGATAACTAGGCTCACTTGTTTGCTAAGGTTATCTTTTAGTAGACCAACCATGTTAAGTAAGCAGTATTTTGAGTTGCATAGAAGCATGCTTCTTCTTGTTCCATTCACACATTCCCAGACCCAGATTTCAAGTTCTATGGCGCATGCAGTGACTGGCAGGCTGGTTGCAGTGCCTCCTATCCCAGAAGTCATCTTGTTCTTTTAAATATTGGAGCACAGAAATCCATAGTGGTATAGCGTTTTGTGCTTCAAGCATATAACTGCATACATTTTGACATATCAACACTACAGCACTTGATAAACAATGTTGAGTTGAAATTTGCCCCAGGTGGACATAATCTATCTATTTCATAGTATTCCAGTATAAGGATGCTTTGAAGAGTAAACAGACACATCTAGGCCCCACAGTTTTGTTTTTGTTCAACCTTTTGTTTAGGCACAATTAGAGAGTTATCTGCCAGGGGCAAGTAAACATTATGGTCAAGAGTAAGTTGTGTTTATTGACATGGTGCTCTAAATGTTTGCTTTTTAGAATAATATAAATTGAATATATTTAAATTTTCATATCTAAATGCTTGCCAATATCTCATAGAACATTTTCCCCTTTTTTTCTCCCCAGCCTGACTAAATATATTGTGTTACTGTGCTTAACTAAGTTTTTGAAGGCTTTAGGATTGTTTGAATCTTATGACCTCCTGAAAGTAGTTCACCTTGTACAGTTTATCTTCATAGTGAAGCTTGGGTAAGTTGACTTTTGATTACAGCAACTTCTATTGAGATTAATTTTATATCTTTATTAATTTTATAACTTGCTTTTTTACTAATCATAGATTTACAGTTGATAATTTTTTATTATTGTTTATTGAATTTATATACCGCCCTATATCTGGAAGTATGTAGGTTCAGATGTGATGCCTTGTAGTCACCAAAGCAAACCCCTCTTGTCCTCATTTATTTTCACAGCTAACTAGTTGGTGTTCGTCTGCACCAATGTTTTCGCTGAACATAATTGGTACCAAACCACTGTTTAGAACCATGGTCAGAAGCATGTTTGCAAGCTGATTTGGACCAAACTAGTGGCTAAGAGCTCATTTTCTGTTTTGTAGGATTAAAATTCCAAATGTACTGATACTTAAAATAAGTATTTTAAAACACATAGCCAGTGTTGGTTTGAACACTTGCCTTCTATAAACTGTAATTACACTTGATTTAATGGAAATCCCAATTTTTCATAGGTCGGCATTTTTTATGATTTTATTTCAAAAACCATTTTCATCTGGAAAACCTGTCACCAGACATCAGGTGAGTATTCTAGATGTGGTTTATATATGTAGCTTGTTCTTCTAAAATGTAAACTTTAAGAACTAAAACTACTTTTCTCCTAATGAGAAACTTCTTGCTGCTCTGGGGCCACGGCCACATGGAAATGAATTAAAGTTGTGCAAGAGCATTAGTGTTTATTTCAGTGGAGCTTGCGTAGTAGTTCCTCAATGGATTGGTTCCCTATAGAACTTTTGAAAGTTGCATCCTATAGGGGAACTTTGTACTTTTATCAGCTTAGGTTTAATCATATTGGCCATTATCATTTCTTGGTATTCACATGGGATGGTGGAGTAGTTCTGCTTATTAAGGTACATTTTGCCAATTTGAAGAAATTTCAGCAGTTCTACAGTGGGCTCGTGTCCTTTGTCACTACAGTGGAACCTCTGTTGTCAAAGGTAATTCATTCCGGAAGACCATTCAACTTCCAAAATGTTTGACAACCAGGTGCAATTGCTGGTCAGCAAATTCCTTTTAAAAAATGGAGAAACGCGCCTCAGAAGCCATTAGACTTCCAAGGCGCGTTTGAAAACGGAAGCATTCATTTCCGGGTTGTTGGCGTTCGGGTTCCGAAGTGTTCTGCTTCCAAAGCATTCAACAACCGAGGTTCCACTGTATCAGATTTAAAAGGCTCCCTATAGCTGTCTGCCCACCTGTCAAATTTGGCCTTTGACTATCCTAATAAAATGTAGCCCACAGAGCAAGAAAGGTTCCCTACCCTTGATACAGTACAAGGAATTGTATTATTTGATACTTTATTTTGTGGGGAGTGGAAATACTTGTGCTATGTCAAAAAACTGCTGCTTCCCTGTGGCTGTATTAAATCAATCAAACTGTTCAAGAGATTTGTCATTATGATTTTTATCTGGACAATGCTCTTGGGAAGCTAAGAAAATATAGTATCTGGTATGTGTGTATCTGAACAGTATTTTAAAATTAAAGAATTACCAAGATTGTCAGTTTAAAGTTAATTTGGAGACTAGTTCCCTGCATTTCGAATACTTAAAGTGCCTGTGGTTTGAATAATTATATGGACATTAGGTTATATGTGGAAATTTGAAGATCTAGATACCATAGAAGAAAGGGAATGAATTTGTCAAATCTTATTGCAGTAGCTAATGGTACCCTATCTGCCATGTTACAGGCTGAAGTTGATAATGTCCTCATGAGTGCTGGGTTGCATAAAGCCCTACTTCTTTGTTCAGTTAAAGACTCCAAATAATAGCTCTCCAAGCAAGTGGCTTTTAGGACAAATTGACACACATGTTTGGGTTAAACAATGTGAGGATTTTCCCATAGAAGCCTTAGTTGAGGTTGCTACAAAACTATGGATCTGCTCTACTCTGTGTTGAAAGCATCCCACTCAACTGGTTGTCATAGATTGACTAGGAATTTCTGAATGAACTAGATGGAAGACTGTGCTTGATTCCCCTGTCAGCTCACTGCATTGCTATGCTGGATGTGAAGAGCAGCACTTTACCTCCTTAGCCACCTGCATAGAAGCTAAGCAGCCTGCTTTGGAAGGAATGAAGCATTCAGCCGCTTCTCTGCCATCCCACGGTCCATATCTGCTAGTTGCACAGGAAATGAGTTTCCTCTTACATGCCCAGCATTGAGGAGATTGGTGGCAGCTGAATGGACAGCCTGCTTTCTTTCTTTCCTTGCTAGGCATGCAGCAGGTGAATAAGTTCATCCAGCATAGAAATATGGTGTGGTGGTGGCTGAGGGAAAGAGCTGAGTTTCTGTGCTGGACATTCATGGGATGAAGCCCTTTCTTGTGCACCCAGCAAAGAAATCAAGTGGGTTGGCAGAGCAGGTGAGAAGTAGTCATTTCTAGCCTGCAGAATAGAGTTATGGTAATGATGCTTAGGTTGTTCATTTGACCTCATTTGAATTGTATATCCCAAGTAAAATCAGCAATTGAAATGTTAACTGGTAATGGTTATTTCTAATTATTGGGATTATGTTTTCTCTTGCAGTGGATCAAAATAGTTAAACATGCCGTCGTTGGCTGTGTAATTTCCCTCTTGTGGTTTTTTGGCCTCACCCTATGTGGACCTTTAAGGTAAATATATTCTTGTCATGGCACTTACTGTAGATATCTCAAATGACAACTTGTTTATTCACATAAAGAAGGGGTACAGAACTGGATCAGGCTAGCAGTCCAGATCCTTACCTTTTCTACCCCCTGCAGACCACCCCACCTGTCACCTGACATTCTGACATCAGTAACCCATTTTCACCTCTGGATTGAAATTAATTTCTGCGGGCACAAGCCCTGACAATTGGGCCTCAACAATCAACTGGCTGTCGTAGCTTCAAAGCACCTCTTCCCAAATGTAGAAATCATAGAAATTTCAGAATAATTCTGTTTCCATGGAGACCACAATGATGTTCTTGAGACTGGCCTTGTATGATCGTGGTTTGTATGATGCTTGGCAAGCCTATATTCAGATATTGTTGTAACCATTTGGTTAGTAGGAATCCAGGAAGTCATTCAGATGATTATAGCAATAAGAAACCACACAAAGCTCAAATAGCTTCACAGTGACTCTTCCTCTTTTTGTGTGATGACACTTAATCAACTATTTTTAGATAGGTGTGTAGCATTACTGAAATATTGGTGGTAATGATTTCTTGATATTCAGAAGTACACCATAATTTTTTTAAAAAAATATTACTACTAGATCTGCCACTGAAAATTAGAATTGTAGCTAAATGCATCTATTTAATTGCTTGTTCAGACTAAATTTTAACCCAATTCATGCATGTTAAAAAAATTACTGTTTGTCATAAATGAGATTTGTATCTCTTGTTCTGCAGAACTCTGTTGCTTTTTGAGCACAGCGATATTGTTGTCATTTCACTGCTAAGTGTACTGTTCACAAGTTCAGGAGGAGGACCAGCAAAGGTTAGCCATTATTTTGTGAAAATATCCCACATGTTTTGGAATATAAAAGAAGTGACCATAGCATTTGTCTAAAATTCATAAGAATATCTACCTAACTTCATGGAGTGTTTACAGTCTTGGTGAAAAAACCTTTTAAGACTATAATTAAGATTTATTATACCAGTAATTATTCTAATGAAGGTCAAAGAAATTCAAAGCACAGTATATTGTATTCAGCTTATCAAGATAACCTACATCAAGGCAGATTTAATTCTCCCTGTTCCCTGCCTCACCCCCCAATCCAGAGGTATATTGAATTAAATTTTATTGAAAGTTCTTGGCATATTTCTGTTTTCCTGCTTTCTTAATTAGCTTTTCTATTGCTGTTTTTTTTGTTTTCCAGACAAGAGGTGTGGCCTTTTTCATTATTGCTGTGATCTGTCTTTTGCTTTTTGATAATGATGACCTCATGGCTAAAATTGCAGAACATCGTATCCTTTCTGACCGTGTGTAAGGGATAAATGTGGGGAAATGATTGCTTGTACATAAGAGCATGAGCAAAGTTCTTATTATTGCAGGGTGATTTCATAGCTAAAAGCATCCTTGGAGCATGAACAGCACGTGAATAGCTCGTGCTGTCCCAAATGATTGGTCCACGTAACATAGCCTGATCGTCTGCGTTTTCTAGTGCGATGGCCCTTATCTGCTGGCTGAGAACAAGGTTGCATTCTTGTGGTTGTTACTTTTTCGAGTACGAGGCAGAACAAACGTTGGGCTGGAGGTAGAGAGGATGTATTTTTTGCTGTGCACAATAAAGGCTGGCTATTAGGCTCTTTGAATCCAACTTGGCGTGAGGCTGATTATTGATGTCGAGCAGGCCCTCGACAGATAAAATTATGTTCCAACTGCCCGATTTAATTTAGACACTGATTACTGCTAATGAAAAAATATTTTCTGGCATAATTTTGTGACTGTACTGCAAAATACCAGTTTTCTCTTTTGTGCAGTTTAAATTCCTGTGTATTCTTTCTAATTCTTAAGAGAGTATTTTCAAGAGAAGTGTCTTCTGTGAAATGTGTGTCATTCAATTTAGGTCACATGAATTCTTAACCTCCTATGCTTCCCTTCCTATAGTTATTAAGCTCTGTTTAATTTATTCAAGGAAGCAATTCACGAAGATGGAAGTGCTTTTCATACTTGTCTGCTCATATCTGCCTATGACTGAAAGGTAGGGGTAGGACTCCATTGCGGAATTTTCCTGACCTTTACTTTCTTTAGCTGAAGGACACCATGACAGTGCTCTGACACACTTACTTTACACAATCATCGCTTTCTTAGGAGTTGCCGATCATAAGGTAAATGCTGTTCATATGATGAACTGTTGAAAAAGTGCACAAAGTACATAATGTTAGTAGCCTGAATGGCAATAGTGCAGTTCTTAAATGTCTTCTGGTTCTGTTGCATTGCTTTGTTGATTCGTTTCAGCAGCAGTTTTCAGATACGTGCAACAGGTGTGCGTGTTTTATTTGTCGCTTAAAAGGTCATTTCAGTAACGGCATTCTGATCTTACTTGAGAACAATAACCATTTAAAAATAAGTAACGATTAAAATACACCATCAAGTTTGCAGTACGATAACATAACCTACTGGTGTGATTGTAGCTGCTGCTAACGCTCAGCACTTCATAAGCTGCCTGTTCTTCACCCTCAGTCTTTTTCCATGCACAGTTTATTTCAATCAAAATTCTGTCCATTGTTAAAAGGTTGTGGAGTTCCTAGAACCTTAGCATGCAGATATAAAGGCATCTTGTTATTTCCATTCCAGTATTGAAATACTTACTGGGATCTAACCATGGAGTCCATCTTGCACATTAAAATTGGTGCCCTAGTCAGAAAAAATAAATAGGAATGAGTTACTGAATTTTGTTACTTTTAAACTTTTGCAGAACAATCTTACTAACGTAGAGAAAATGAAACACATTTAATATAGAACAGCATAGAACACTTAAGGTAGCATGCAAATAGGTCCTGTTATAGACAATCACACACATTTTTAATTTAGCTTGCTCCAGTTTGCAGTAATTAACTATGTTTGTTTATCATAATAGACTAGAAGTTTTATTTAGAAAATATAAGCATGGATGCCATTGCAACAGTATAAGGATTAATTTTATTAACTGTGTTCCAGTATTGGAAGCTGCCAGTAATTTATGTGCCTGTTGAGAGACTAAGAATCCCCCATTCATAGAATTTCTGTGAACCAAATAAGGTGGCAGGAAAAGTAGTGTTTTCTGGGCCTTTCACAAATAATATTTAAAATAGATTTACAATGTGTGATTCTTAAGTATACTGATATTACTCTCCCTTCCTTTGCAGGGTGGAGTAATTTTGCTAGTGTTAGCATTATGCTGTAAAGTTGGTTTTCACACAGCTTCCCGAAAGCTCTCAGTAGATATTGGTGGAGCCAAACGCCTTCAAGCGCTGTCTCATCTTGTTTCTGTCCTCCTTTTGAGTCCCTGGGTGATTGTTTTATCTCTGACAACAGAGGTAAGTGGCATAACCGCTGACAAATGGCTTTCTGGCAACTAGATTTATAACCACAACTACTGTGAATGCAAACTTGTTTTTGCCGCCGGTATTGAATTTTTGCATCTTTTTATTGCAGAGTAAAGTAGAATCCTGGTCTTCTCTCATCATGCCCTTCATCACAGTTATCTTTTTTGTCGTGGTTTTGGACTTCTATGTAGAATCTGTGTGTTCCATCAAGATAGAAGTCTCAAAGTGTGCTCGTTATGGATCCTTTCTCATTTTCATTAGTGCTCTACTTCTTGGCAACTTTTGGACACATCCAATAACAGACCAGCTTCGAGCTATCAACAGACCAACACATCAGGAAACCACAGAGCATGTTATTTCTGGAGGAGTGGTAGTCAGTACCATTTTCTTCATTTTGTGTACGTATTGGTAACTTCAGAAGAATGGTGGCATGTGCTTAGGACTGTTTCATACTTGGATAGAAAGAAATTCAACACGCCTTGTTATCACAGAATGTGTGGTCTTAGCTTTTATTTGCATTATGATCTTCAGGGACAACTTATTTGATCCCTCACAAGTGTAGTGATACAATGGGAAATTGTTCCTCTGTTTCTTCTATATAGTTTGTATGTAGGCAGTTCTAAACTGATCATTGTCTTTTGCACTAGTACAAGTGTTTTAAAATTGGACTAGGTTTGTGGGTTGTCACTTCTCTCTTACTTAACTGCTTGTGGAAACATTGGTCAGCTTCTAAAAGGTACAGCCTTTCCATGAAAGCTTAAGGTAATGACCCCTGGCTTTACTTTTAGAGTTAGCTTTTTCTCTGCATTCCCTGAGCCCACCCCCTTTGGAAATTTCAGCTTTGGTTAATATGACCATAGGACTGAGGCTGCATCAAACCCAGATTAGGGGTCAGTTCATTTGGCCTTTACACCTGAGACTTTTCTCCCCCAACAAACAGGATGAATGAGCAATAGTTTTGCAAAAAATCTCTGCATTAAACACGCAAAGTATCATGGACCTTGAATTCTCTTGCCACATTCTGAGTGATTAGCGGGTGCATAAAATGTTCCAGTTCTTGTTTGTAGCTAAAATGCTTATGGGTTGTATACAATGAAGTTATACTGGGGGGTAAGTCCCATTGAAATCAATGAACCAAAGTTGGCCATATTCATTCCAATGGGTCTTCCTTGAGTAGGACTAACATTGGGTACAACCCTGCGTTACAGGACTGTTACAAAACGTAAACAAACATATGCTTTCTCTTCAGCTGCCAATATTCTCTCCTCCCCAACACGAAAAGGACAGAAAGGCACTCTGATAGGTTATTCTCCTGAGGGAATACCATTGTACAATTTTATGGGGGATGCCTTGCAACACAGCTCTCAGTCCTTACCTCGATTTATTAAAGAGTCGCTGAAACAAATTCTTGAGGAGTCTGACTCAAGGCAGATCTTCTATTTTCTGTGCCTCAATCTGGTAAGTTGGTTGTTTTTTTAATCCCTTTGAGGAAATTATTTCTGGTTTTGGTGAAGTGGGGGTAAACTTAAGTTTTAAGACCAGATAGAATGGACTCCCTTGGAAGGTGGTGGGCTCTCCTTCATTGGAAGTTTTAAAGCAGAGATTGTGTGGCCAACTGCCATAGATGCTTTAGTTGATATTCCTTCATTACAAGGAGGAGTGGGGAAGTGCCTGATTTCTGCATGCTTCCCTCTGCAAATGGCTGGCATCTTGACCCTGCCCTGGCTGTTCTCCAGGCCACTACTTTGTCACTAGCCCTGTTAAGGCATCTTTGTTCCCTTCGTAAACTTTTGATTTGTTGCATACGCCATTACTTTCAGTAATGAAAGAAATTTCAATAGATCATTAACTGGAACAGTAGCTCAGTTGGTTAGACCATCATGCTGATAACACCAAGGTCCAAGGTTTGAAACCCCACCACCCCCACCAAGGTGGGACAACTGCATATTCCTGCATTGCAGGAGGCTGGACTAGAATTAGATGATCCTCACTACAGTTCTGTGATTCTACTATTTTCAAAGTTCATTTCTAAGTTATTCAAAAAAGTTGATAACATTCTTTCATAAAAGGTAGAAGAAAATAAAGCATTTTTCCATGTCCTCGTTTTAACAGAAGCAGACATTTTAAGACTGCAATTTTCTACCTCATATTGTTACACTGAGTAGTGTGTGGAAGTTTTGATTTCCTCATGATATGTGAGTGGAGTTGCAAAAAGGGGAGTTTCAAAATATATCAGGCACATGCTTCTTCAATGAGTAGTTTTATGTATCATTTTCACAATGAAATCTCTGTTATTCACTTTTGTTCTAGGCTTTTACTTTTGTGGAATTATTTTATGGTGTGTGGACCAACAGCCTAGGTTTAATCTCAGATGGATTTCACATGCTTTTTGACTGTTCAGCTTTAGTTATGGGTCTGTTTGCAGCACTGATGACTAGATGGAAAGCAACTCGCATATTCTCCTATGGGTATGTATGTTGAACTAATTATAGAGACCTATTAATACTAGCTGAAATAGCACGAGATGTAGAAGGACTGTAGCTCAGTGACAGAGCAAGTGTTTTTTATGTAAAAGGTCCCAGGTTCAGTCGGTGACTTGCCCAGGTAGGGTTGGGAAAGGTGGTTGTCTGAAACCCTAGAAAAATGTTGCAGGTCAGTGTAGACAATTCAGAGCTAGGTGGCTCAATGGATTGGCTTGGTATAAGGTAGCATCCAATATTAATGAAGGTTTGTGGGGGATTATGTTGGGAAAACGAGCTTTCCAGGTTAAACTACCTCAGTCATATATTAGTCTAATCAAACACTTCTCACAACAAGGCAATTATTTGGCTACTGTGAAATTGATTTTGTATACATTTGTATTTATTTATTTTCCATTCCAAAGTTTTGAGGGGGAAATGTCAAATGGAAAAACATAAAAATCTTCCCATTTAACCATCCCTTTTATCCCAGAAAATCAGAACTGCTTAGTATTACTTCCTGAAGAGTCTTGTCTCTCTTTCTCATACATATCTTTCTGAGAAACATAGCAGCCTGACAAAAAAATGTCACTTTCATGTTACACATTAGCAATTTGTGTAATAGAGAAAGCCTGGAAGTCAAGCAAAGTCATATACATCAGACTAATTGACTTCATTGATTGAATAATCACGGGTTTTCTGGCAAAATAGTTCAGGGTTTAGCATAATTCAGAACGCCACAATTATTAGACTACTTTGGAATTGTTTTTATATGTCTTTTCTTTTTTCCCATTCCAAATGATTTTTTATTCCTCACTTTCTTAATTCCAGGTTTGGCCGTGTAGAAATTCTCTCTGGGTTTATTAATGGCCTTTTTCTCATGGTAATAGCTTTCTTTGTCTTCATCGAGTCTGTGGCCAGGCTGGTTGATCCTCCAGACATTGATACCAATATGCTGACTGTGAGTTTATAACCTAATTTTCTGTTAATACTTGATTTATTGCTCTTAAACATTCTAATCTGTATGGTAGGAACAAAAAAAGTTTTAATCCCTCAAACATTGCTCTGGTACACCGGCTCTGTTCATTTCACATATGTTTCCATAAGATTGCAGTGCTTATGAGAGGCAATAATTTATACTTGGCTGGAAATTCTTATCCTTAACAGTCATAACCCTTTTCCTCCAGGGCAAAGGCTATAGCCACTGTTTAGGAGGATGCTCTCATCTTCACTTCTCTGCTAAAGTACAAATAGATTAACTACATCCTTGTTTTCTGAAAAAGGTCTTAATATTGTACATGCTTGCAACTGATCAGTTACATGGAGCCAGCACAGATGCAATGCTTCTGAACTGGGCCACATAATTCCACCCTCTTACTCCTATTTATCTCTCCTCTTCCCCCCACCCCCCACCCCCGCTTCCCACCTCTCCCCCCAAGCCAGGGTAGAGAACCTGTGGTCCTCCAGATGTTGTTGTACTTTAACTCCCATCACCCCTGACCATTGGGCAATGCTGACTGGAGCTGATGGGAATTTGAATCCAGCATCTGGAAGGCCACCCCTGCTTTATACTGTATGTGTTTGTCGTCCCCCCCCCCCCCCTTGGCACAGTTTAAAGGAGTAAACAGTTTAAAGATTCTCTGTCTCTCCCTCATGCAGCCTGTCTCTGTTGGAGGATTGCTAGTAAACCTTGTTGGTATCTGTGCCTTTAGCCACGCCCACTCCCATGGGCCTTCTCGGGGAGGATGCCATGCACACGACCACAGCCATTCCCACCATGGACACGGCCATAGCCACAGCCATTCCCATAGTGACCATGGGCACAGTCATAATCACGGACACTCGCATGGGGCACTGGGAGGTGGCATGAATGCCAACATGAGAGGTAAGTGGGGGGACAGTAAGGTGGTTGGGTTTGGGGGGTTTTTTTTGCAAATTTATGGGGGAAGGGGGACAGTACTGAAAGGGAAGTTGTAATAAGGTTGTTTGGTTTTTAAAGATTTCATAATAGAATGGTCAATTTAAAGGATCCAATACGATGATAGGAGTACGTTGGCATGTTGTGCTATTCCAATGCATGCTCACTGTAAATGTCTGTTTAACTGCCGAATTATGTATTAATGATCTGGGAAATTTTTGTTTGTTTCAGGAGTATTTCTGCATGTCTTGGCAGACACCCTTGGCAGCGTTGGCGTGATCATATCCACAATACTCATTCAGCAGTTTGGCTGGTTGATAGCCGATCCCCTTTGCTCCCTCTTTATTGCTACATTGATTTTTCTCAGTGTGATCCCACTCATAAAAGATGCCTGTCAGGTACTCTTGTTGAGGCTGCCACTAGAGCATGAGAAAGATCTGCACATGGCTTTGGAAAAGGTTAGAATTTACTGCCCCTTGGGGGGTTTTTTCTTCACATTCGCTCATGTGTCATGAGAATTTCTGAAGGACGTTTTAAGTACTCCTTATTGTCAACCACATAACATCCTTTTGGAAAGGGCCTTGTTTTTAGGTTTGTTCACTTTCAATCAGCAACCTTTGCAAAACTACAGAGTTCAGGTTACTTCCCCCCGCCCAAAAAACAGTACAGTTTATTCTACCACTTATGTCAGAAGCTGCTACTCAGACTAAGAATATCTCTCTCTCTCTCTCTATATATATATATATAATATTTTTATTAATTTTCACAAAGACAAAATCATTGCATTAAAGAAAAAACAAAACATATTTAAAACAACTATGTAAACAATCAATTTTAAATCCACATTCTGGGATTACTTGAATCCCCCGATTTCCCTCCACTCCCTCCCCTGGTTCCTTTGTACTATTTTCATTTATGCATGTCTATAAAATCTTTATCTCTAATTACCTCCAAGTTTACACATTGTATATAACATTACAAGTGTTTTTTTTATTGTTTTTTTTTTTAAATCCTGCTAATGTATTACCGGTAACTTGCAGACTAAGAATCTTCTAGGGCGTTCAGATGCACTGAGGAGAATAGTGTGCAATTTAAAGAGTATAGAATTTAAAGCATTACACTATCTTTGAAATAAGGCTTGCATTCACAAATATGTGCTGATATTTTAATACAATGATTCTTTATTATATAACTGTGATTTAGTGAAAACCAGGTACCGAGAGAGCGGTAACATTGAACAGTCAAAAAAATACTATTACAAGTTCTGCATATGTATAGAAATGTTTTTTGGTTTTTTTTACAGATCCAGAAAATTGATGGTGTCATATCCTATAGGGATCCTCATTTTTGGTGTCATTCTGCTAATGTTGTGGCAGGCACTATACACGTGCAAGTAATGTCAGAAGTGATGGAGCAGAGAATTATACAGCAGGTAACTTTGTGTGTTCGCGCTTCGCCCACCAAGGCCTACAGGACTAGTTCATGCTATCAAATTTCTCCACACAGTTATGTATGTGGGCACCTGGCAGCGTAAACTAGATGGTATATTATGAGCTGACAGCCACCTCTGTAATAGCGACTGCTGGATACTGCTCATGGTGCTCTGTAGATTTTTCTGCTCTTACACTTTCTGTGAGATTCCATATTACTTCAGCTGGGCAGGTGTTTTGGCAAACTGGGGCCTCATTTCTTCACCATCTCTGCAGCATGTTCCAGCAGCGAAGGTGTGAAGTGGTGCTTTTCCACCCGCTTCTGGTTGTTTATTAATTTAAACAGTTTATACACCTCTTAACAACAGTTTCTGCATTGTTTGCAGTAAGGTTACAGAGATAAAATCAGATGTCAAAGAGATAAACAACTACCTGACATTTAGGAGACATCTGAAGGCAGCCCTGTTCAGGGAAGTTTTTAATGTGTGACATTTTAATGTATTTTTAATCTTTGTTGGAAGCCGCCCAGAGTGGCTGGGGAAACCCAGCCAGGTGGGCGGGGTACAAATAAAAAATTGTTGTTATTATTATTATGCTTGCTGAATATTTTTTTTTAAAAAAAAGCATATTCACCAAGTTCCTGAACATCCAACAAGGTGGAAGCAGGGTGCTCTCTGACCTCAGCTGGGAGTTCTGCACAATACTGAATGCATAGCTCCTGGTGGATGCAATGGGGGACCGTTAACAGTGACTGCCCTGAGGACCTCAGTGATGTGTGCCAACTACAGCCATTTTTGGACATGGGTCACTTGGCCATGGAGATTCTTGCATTCATGACTCCAAGACATAGAGCGATATGCACTGTGTGTCTGGAAGCCCCAGCTACTGCAAAACGCTGCAGCTAACTATTGGTGGAAACAACTTACTGCATCCTTGTCTTTACCAGGCTGTATTAGTCTCTGGGGCAGACACCTTTTTTAGAAGCATCGCAACACATGTATATTTTGAATGGCCTGGGATTTCAATAAATGGTGGGGAAATTGAAAACAAACTTCAGTTTTTGTTCTGTATTCTTCAGAAGAAGTTGCAGTAAGAGCACACCGAGCCTCCAAGACAGACAAACTATAAATAGACCCATGTCTGGGGTGGAATAGTGTGTTCTAGTCCTCATCCCTGCGTCTTCTATGCTTATCATTGCATAACTGCAAAAGATACTTTCCATCATAGTTTGTAGACCTGGTCCTGCACCATGCTCTCTCCAGTATCCATTTTTTCTCTTTTGTTGTGCTTGGAAATAATAGATTCTAGGTAGTCATTTGATCTCAATAGGACTCGCATGCAATCTTATTGGTTCATGCAACTCTTTGTGGAGAATAGGACGTAAATCTCTAATGCAAAGTGATACCACTTCTCCTTTGTGCAGCAAGATTGTCTTGCTTAGAGCTCCAAAGAAACATTTGCTGAAGATGTGATGCTCATATTTTTATTTTGTTCAGGTTTCAGCAATTCTTAAGGATGCTGGAGTTAATAATTTAACTGTCCAAGTGGAAAAAGAAGCCTATTTTCAGCATATGTCTGGCCTCAGTACAGGATTTCAAGATGTCCTTGCGATGACAAAACAAATGGAATCCATGAAATACTACAAAGATGGCACTTACATCATGTAACCGGAAGCTGAATCTGTAGGGTTCACTGTCTGTATTTCATCAGGTGAATTTGCACATAAATGTACAGAAACAAATGCCGTATATATTTGGATTTTTAGAAAATGTTACATACCTTTAAAAATAAGATCAAGAGATTTAAGAAGAGGTGGGATAAGTAGAACATATGCTGTATATGTGGAAATACTGGCAATGTAAAAATACTGTTATTTGGTGTCTATTAAAGAAATTTTGCTATGTGATTGTGGATGAGCACAATTATATTGCACATTTCCCCCCAAAATGAATATCAAGCATTTCTCTACCATCTCAAGCCTAAAGAAAATAATTTTAGGTTGCAACAGAAATAGCCAGACTCCAAAAAATGGCATCTTCAGAGTTATTTTGCTGCTGTATGTGTATGTGTATCTACACATTTTTAAAATGGGTTTTTCAAAGTTCATTAGATACAAATGAATATGTACAATTTTATATACCAGTTCTGTATATAATCCTATTTTCTAAGCACAGCTTTGTTAAATAAGGAAAAATAGATTCTACCAATTAAAAATTGTCACTCAGCTGAGCTAATTTTTTAAAGAAGAAAAGTTATTTTAACAATTAGTCAGGGGTATAAAATACATTCTTTGTTCTTGCACTCCTATGTTTCTGTTCAGTGGGAAAGTTGAATAACTAATTGGAAATTTGAACCACTATGTAAAATAAACATTTTATAATTTTTATATATTTCTAGTGACATATTATTGATTACACCATAAAACTTGACTTATGGGATAGAAAGATGTCCCGGTTATGGGACAATTTAGTTCTGTACTACCCTGCTATGAGTTTCTTCTTAACTGGCCTAGTCTGTAGTTACTGATTTATTGTAAACATGGAGATTGTTCCTGCTTTGTGCCTCCTCTCTAGCCAGCAGGAGTAACAAACCACAATCTCTGGCATAGCAATTTAAAAAGCACATGTCCCAATACCAACCATTGGTAGACCATGCTTCTCATATCCCAGCAGTGTAAGAACTGTCAATTTATTCCTACTCTCTACTCCTGTTCATTAACTATTACTGACAGTTACAGAAAAAAATGGGATTGACTTTTACAGGGATTCAGTGTTCCCTAAAACCATTATCAGTCAGAGAGGTAGGATCCAGTGAAAGCAATGAAATCCTTTATTTTCTGTTGCAACAGAGTCCTGCCCCCCCCCCCTTGCAAGGAGGTGAAGCCCCTTTAAAGACTTTTGAAATTGCCCTACCTAGGCAGTCTGGCCGCTCTTTTGAGATGCTTTAGTTTTTGGATCCAATTCCCAGGCATACCCTATTCATGTACAAAATATGCCCTCAAGACAGAATATGTAGGATTTGTAAGTGAAAAGAACTTCTCCAAGATAATTCCTTCTGCAGACAAAATCTTTGGGGTCATTAAGACTCAATGTGACTTCAGGATTGTTCTGTACTATTTCGGACATGTGGCTTGAATGTGTGTTTACCATGTGCATTTATGAATATTTATTCTATATTTGAGACACTAGAATTTTTATAACAATTCCATAAGAGTACCCCTCTTTACATGCCAAGACTTCTAAACATCCACAGGAGACTCTAAATTCATGAGACTAGATTGTCATTGCAGTTCTTCAGCAAGACTTGTTTATTTGCTAATTCTGTCTTTAATAATGCTTTTCACCAGTTTCTTGGAGCAGACCTTAACCTTGTACTTTTCTGGATCCACCTAGATACTTTTTTAAAGATTGGTGTCGCATTGATTACTTTTCAGTTCTCTGGTATGGAGGCTGATCTTAGGGACAAGTTACCGTACATATTTTTGTTAGAAAATCAGCAATTTCACATTTGAGCTATTCAGTAACTCTTGGATGGATACTATTTGGACCTGGTAATATATATATTTGTTTTGTTTTTAATTCAATAGCCCAGGGCTTCCTTTGGAGGAAGTTTCTGATATAAAAATAAATACATAATGCCTAGGACTTCATCTCTTGTCAGCACTAGTTAGTTCAGGCATAGTGATTCTGTAGTGAAGAGAGATGCAAAGATTTATCTGCAGTTTTCCTCCTTTAGTATATATTTGATTCCCTTCTACAGACAGATAAATCAAGAAACCTTTTTTTTGCACCCCTTATAGTCTGCTGCGTTTCTTTTGCCAAAATTTGTGCTCCTTTTTTATTTCCATTTGGACAAGACTTCCATTTTCTGAAGGAAGCCGCCTTCTAGTAGCTTCCTAGACTTTGCTTGTTTACCACACTGGCATCCTCTTGGCCTTGAACTATGTTGTATATTCTGACTAAATTTATATTATTGTGGTTTGGAAACCCCCAAGTATTCAGGAGAGATTTGGGACTATTGACTTTTATCAGTCTTTTGGGGAAGCTTCCTCTTTGGAAGTGAAACGTGGAACCGTTGGACTTTTTGGGTAATTGCCCACTTCTGCACATGTAGAATTCTTCTGTGGTTGCTGTTCTCAGTTCATTCAACATCACACCTAATACCAGGAGCACCACTTAAGATTATGTTCAGTGTTGCTGACCCTCCCCTCACTTCCATGAGCAAACTATTCTAGGGCCTGGTCATTTTGGATATCTAGAAATTTTACCTCTTTGTGATAGGATCACACTTATTTGGTACATGTGAGGGTAACTGAAAATACAGGTTGCTGCAACATTTCCTGCTTGATTTCATTTTCCATCATCATCACCAGCACACAAGAGTACTCCCCCCTCCTGTGCTTTCCGCCAATTAGTATCCAGAAACATATGGATCATGAAGGTAGTAACAATTTTTAAAAATCGGTAGGGGAAAAACCCTAAAATGGGACAGACTGAGTATGCTCAGTGGCTGTGACATGCTGACTGAGTTCCTTGGAGGAAGTTACATAAATGTAACCAGGATTCTATAATACAGCTGTTGCCCCAAATACTTTATACAGTGGTACCACGGGTTAAGAACTTAATTCGTTCTGGAGGTCTGTTCTTAACCTGAAACTGTTCTTAACCTGAAGCACCACTTTAGCTAATGGGGCCTTCCGCTGCCGCCGCGCTGCCAGAGCACGATTTCTGTTCTCATCCTGAAGCAAAGTTCTTAACCCAAGGTACTATTTTTGGGTTAGCGGAGTCTGTAACCTGAAGCGACTGTAACCTGAAGCATCTGTAACCCGAGGTACCACTGTAATACTTGAGACTGTTCAGTTTTGGGGAGGAAAGAAAATTGTTAACAGCATTTATATAGCCCTTTTAAGTGTTTGATGCACTACAGATGCAGTATATTGATGTAATTCTTACAATAATCCTGCAATGTAGGTTACTGTCCCCATATTGCAGTGTTAGGGTAGGGGCTGAGGCAAAGATGCTAATGCTTGTTTAAGGCTACCCACTGAATTCATGGCAGAGGTGAGCCAGAGACCTCAGCCTATCCTCGTTTTTCCTCTACGCTTGCCTAGTCCTAAGGGATTTATTCCTTATCCTTTTCAACGCTTGTATGACAAACAAAGATTCCATCAGCGTACATTTCCCAGCATAGGGTAGGGAAAACCTGCGGCTGATGCATTCCTTCCTATGGTGACGCTATTAAAATTACAAGTGGGTCTGGAAAGCCGTTGTAGTCCAAAACATTCGTGTGCAAATGCGCTCGGCTTTACCCAACTTATTTTTGTAAAAAAAATATATATGGACCAATGGGAGTTCAAAATCCGGCGCACGTAAGCAAGCGGGAGAGGTCGCGCAACTCAGAAACACAGACCCACAAGGAGAACTATAATAGTTTGGATTGATTTCTTGATATCCGGGAGGTACTTTTCTAGATGAGAAGCCAACGGCTCCACCTATTTAATTCCCCTTCGTCCACCAGCTGAGCTCCCAAACCGAAAGCTAGCCATCCTTTCCACGTGACCTTCCGCATCTTCTCGCCACGCCCCCCTTTTCGAACGCCCGGAGAAGTCATCCTCCTTGTAGCCGTGGAAACGCATTCAGGGTGTAACGCCGCCCGGCCAATGGGAAGCGGCGGACGCCGAGAGAGGCAGCCAATGAGCGCAGCCTGGTGCGAGTTTTAAACTTGCGGCGGTAGGTGGGGCGGCCGTCGGACTCGTGCGCAGCAGGAATCGGCCGCTGAGAGTTTGCTGGGAGCAGAGGCGACTGGTTCGGATTAACATCTCGTGTTGCGCGGAGCGAGTCTGGATCATGGCTTTGCGGGTCACCCGGGTAGGAAAGGGGCTTTTGGAGGGGGGGAATTTTGTTGTTTTTCAGGCTTCCTGCTGCGCCCTCTTTTTTGCAGGAGGTGGCAAACTTAAGGCTGCAGTCCTATGCAGGCGTATAAATGGGGCTTACTCCCGAGGAAACGTGCATAAGCTTCTGTTTCACAGGAAGTAAGGGGCGGTGGTGCTAGTAGCTGCTAATTGCCATTTGAAAAACGGAATTATACTGCTGTGTCGAGTTTTTTCTGCCTACCAGAATTAGTGAACCGGTTCCCAGACCCATTTTTTTTGGGGGGGGGCGGGTTGGGCGTTGCCCTGGCTTGTTGAGTTTTACCAGTTGTGAATTGGCTAAGGCTTCTCCTTAATTAGTACTGTGTCTCATCAAAATTGATAGGAGGAGGGCTTTAAGGTAGGGAAGCTTGTAAGGTTCAGAACTCTTATTCCTTCCCATCCTAGCTTTATCATAAAGCTGTGCAAATGCTTCCTTGTGTTTGTGAAACAGAGAGGTACTTAAACGGGGTCTTCCTCCTTCCTGCAGAACACAAAGATCAATGCAGAGAACAAAATCAAGGCTGTAATGGCAACCAAGCGGGGAGGCGATGGTGCCAGACCCGGCTTGAGGCCTAGGACTGCCTTGGGGGACATTGGCAACAAGGCATGTGAAGCAAAAGCCAAGGCTGTAATGAAAAAGGTAAGTGTCTCCTTCCCTCCCTCCCCCCCCCCCTTCCACGTAGAGCTTAACATTGGGAACTATCAGGGCTACTGCAATGATTCCTCCCTCTACCCACTTCTATTCCCTCACCCAGGAAATACTGAAACCTGCCATTTTGGACAAAGTTACAACTCAAAAAGTCCCAAGACCTACTGAACAGCCAAATGAATCTGCGAAGGAAGAAAGACCCATCCTTGAACCCGTTAAGGTATCAAATGACTTGCAAATGATAGCCCTAGCTTTATGGTTGGGTGGGGCATGGGGGTGAAGGATTATGAATAACATTTTTGCTATATATGTTGCACATATATGCTATATAAGTATGTGTTGTCTCTTGATATTGAAACAGCTATTTTTGAGCATTCATTAGCTACCCTTAGCAATAATTGGCACTCTGCATACTGAGGCTTGGGTTTTAGCACCTGGGTGGGCTACATTGTCAAACTTAAGGCTGTCTGAACAATGTACCTTAACGGCAAACAACTTTCTTCCAGGGCTTGCAAAGTGTGTGTTCAGTGGTCTCCAAAACACCACTGGGTATTTCCTGCTGCCAAATTAATACTGATTTTCTCTTAAGAAAATCAACTCTGTGAATATAGTATTGTGGATTCCCCCCCTAGATGCAGAAACGTGAGACAAACCATGTCTATTACAATGGGCTTTTGAATCTTTAGCTGCAATCCCTTTGGTTGTAAGTCCAATACTCAATCCAGTATCTGACTTAAGGTGGATATTTGAATCCTTAGCACTTGCTTCTGACCTTCCACACTACTACTACTACTACTACTACTGTTCTTCCTGCAACCTGGGTATGGACTACTGGATCCCTTGATGCTTCTATGCCCATTAGCATCATGATTACGCCTGGGTCAGTAACACACAAGTAGCTCTGCATCCCATGCAATGCTCTTATACAAAATATTGGATCAGGAGTCTGGCATTTCCCTTCTGGTCAGCATTTGTAGGCCATATGGGCAGAGCAACAAATGAGAAATTTACCTTTGCACTATAGCGTGGCTTACACACACACTCCTCCCCAGACAACAGGCAAAATAGTTCTAGGACACATTCCAGCCAGACAAAAACACTTGAGCAAATCAGGGCCTTTAAGACGTGTGACCTGGGGAAATTCTAAAGACCAATAGGCCACATTTGGCCTCTAGGCCTGAGATTCCCCTAACCCTGACATGGATGCAGCAGAGACCTGCAGTTGACTTGTAAATGGGCAGTTATACAGAGACCACATATACCTTTTGCCTACCAATCTATAGAGAGTGGTCAGAGGACTCATGATGCAGCCACCTTGCTGAAGCTAAACAGGTCTGAGTCCTGAATTAGGAGCCCAGTTGCAGTCCCATGTATGCTGCCATGAGTTCCACAATCCAAGGAGACATGTAGTGTTATAGCTCAGATATTAATAAGAAAACCTCTCTTCAACAGTTGGAGTCTCCATCCCCCAGCCCAATGGAGACTTCTGGTTGTGCACCAGCAGAGGAAATACTGTGCCAGGCCTTTTCAGATGTTCTGCTTGAAGTGAAAGACATTGATACAGATGATGCTTCAGATCCAAACCTTTGCAGCGAATATGTGAAGGATATCTACAACTACCTGAGAGATCTTGAGGTTGGTTCAAGTAGCTAAGGCAAGCCTGATGCATGCCTCTGGAAACTGAGGTTTCTTCCAAGTCTAAGTTAACTAGGAAATGTCACTACTTAAGTTTGTGCACAGCAGGTGCCCCCCCCCCCCCAAATGACAGCAGCAGCTAGGGGTCTTGCTCTTTGTGTGCCCTTGCTGTGCTTGCAAAATATCAATGGAATCCAAACTCAGTTTATAAAATTGGGGGCAAGGAACTTGCTAGTTCAAAAGCAATGAATGGTGGCAACACGTCAGCTTCAGCTGCAACAAGGCTTCCTTTCTTTTCGTTTGTGCGGGTAAACATGATTTGACATCTGTTGTTTTCTTCACAGGCTCAGCAGTCAGTGAGACCAAACTACTTGGCAGGCCAGGAAATTACTGGGAACATGCGGGCAGTCCTAATTGACTGGCTTGTGCAGGTCCAGATGAAATTCAAACTCCTGCAAGAGACGATGTACATGACTGTTGCCATTATTGATCGCTTTATGCAGGTAAGAGCAGCATGGCAACACTTTTCTTTTTTGGCCTGTTTGCAGCTGTCTTTCCTTAAGAATCTGCAGGGACACAGAAGGCAGAGGGGCTTAGCTGCATTGTATGGAGGCAATACATTGCACTACAGTGTTTCCCACGCCCATGTATGAATTTGATCATACGTGGAACAATGCACTTTCCTTTTATATTGAAAGCTGCATGCTTGGTAGATGCACATACTACACAGCTCTCCCAGGGTAGCTAGACTGGTGATGGCTTATCAGTTCAGGAAGTTGACCATTGAACTTGCAGTGGAACAAGTGCATAAATATTCCTTGCTGAAGAGTGTGTCCGCTTTGGGAGTAAGTGGTCTTCCCCAATATTGTTATTAGCCAGTTTGGCTAACGGTTGTTTCTATTGCAGAACAACAAAGTTCATAAGAGGATGCTGCAGCTGGTTGGTGTAACAGCCATGTTCGTTGCCAGCAAATACGAAGAAATGTACCCTCCAGAAATCGGCGACTTTGCCTTTGTGACAGATAACACCTACACCAACGTGCAGATTAGGCAAATGGAGATGAAGATCCTGAGATCACTGGACTTCAATCTTGGTCGTCCTCTTCCACTGCATTTCCTACGGAGGGCATCAAAAATTGGAGAGGTAATGCTGTTTAAGGGGATGCCAATCTCACTAGGTCACAGTATGACACTCCTGAGTCAAATATGTGTGTAGGATGATCAAACTTGGAATCCTAAAATGGTTCCTTTTGGCGTGAGGAGGTGTATCCAGTATCCTACCAGTAGGCCAGCCTTCTCCAACCTGGTTCCAAGTGGGTGAGTCCCATTGGCTGCAGCCAGCATGACAGTTGGGAGTTGGGCCAAAACAACTGAAAGACACAAACTTGGGGAAAGCAGAAATGGCTATCACTACTTTTATGAGCATTTGTGGTTCAAAATGGAGCCTGGCAAATTTAAAATTGGCCATGGAGTTGGGTTGTTTTGTCCTGAAAAAGCTGTAAAAAGCTCAACATCTTGCTTTGTCTTAACTGTGTGTAGCTGTGAAGGCACAACCTTTTGATTCAGTTCTTCAGATAGGCAGAAATGTCATGCAAGGCAGAGTCTTCCTTGTTGATCTTCAGGGTTCATTGGCGATAAATACTATCTTACCCTAACTATTCCAGGCCGATGTACAGCAACACACACTTGCAAAATACCTGATGGAGCTCTCACTGGTGGATTATGACATGGCACACTACCCTCCCTCTCAAATTGCTGCTGCGGCCTTTTGCCTATCTACTAAAATACTTGAAGAGGGAGAATGGGTAAGTAACTGAGCCCAGACATAGCCTTAAATTTGTAAGGTTAAAAAGACTTCGCTTTTCACCTCCACTAAATACCAAAAATGACTTTGGGTATTTGTTTCCATGACTTTCATTCCCATGTGTGAGCTAGAATTGCTAGAGCAGAGTGGCTTGGAGAATCAGCTGTGACCCAGGAAGATCTGCCTCAAAACTTGCCTCTGCTACAAAGCCTCTAGGTAGCCTTAAGCATGCCGTTATGTGTGCCAGGGTCCCTAGATCAAGTGCAGAGGAGGTTCATAGGGCATTCTGAGCTCTGCCATGACCTTCAAGTGTTACTCAGAAGGATTTCTAATGCTTAACTTCTTGCTCTTAGACAACAGCTCTACAACACTACATGCAATATACCGAGACTGATCTTATTCCTGTTATGCAGCATATGGCAAAGAATGTGATGTTGGTAAACAGAGGCAATGCAAAGCATCTGGTAAGCAAAAACCATACCACTGTGTGTCTGGTTACATGTAAGTCCTAACTTGCTACTAAATGAGGTTTATAGCTAGGTCAGTGTGATTAAAGGTGTGCTTTGGTTATGCTAATATGTAGTGATATGGTTGACTCTACAATGGTGCAAAAATTATTAACTGTTGATCAATCTCTCCACAGACGGTCAAGAACAAATATGCCACCAGCAAGCATGCCAAGATCAGCACCCTTCCAGCATTGAACTCTGCAGTCATAAAGGATCTGGCTAAACCATTCTCGAAATAAACCTAATTTAACTGTTGGACAAAGTTGACACCGTGTGTTGCTACTTAAGTGTGTGTATATTATAAATATAGTGGTTATAAAAGTTTTAATAAACTTCTTTTTTACTTTAACCTCCTTGTCATGGTCTAATTGAAATTCCTGAATTGCAGATTAGCTAGTGAGATTCACAAAGGCAGCCTATAATTTTAAATAAGCTATAAATCTTTGGCTTCTCAGTATGAAGATGGTTGTATGTTCTTTAGCACAATGGAGAATACATGAGCAAACTTTACTAAAGAGCAGCTGACTGGCAAAACATTATAAAAGTATGCTTTGGGGAAACCAATTTGGCTAGACTTTTAGGTTGCCTCTTAGTCTGCAGAAAAAGTAAGTTGTAAGAGCAACTTCTAACAGTCAAGAACTCTTCCTGTTCTGTTAAAGTCTATTTTATTGCTGTCCTGTAGCCACTCTTGTTAGGATGGCCAAGCTGCTGTTTGGACACAAGTGGAAATCAAATGTAATCACAGGTACATGGAACATAAAATGAGCCATGACTACTTGATGCGTAGATCAGTCTCTGATACCTGGAATGTAGGGCCTTCCTTCCCTCCTATTAGTGTAGTTTTTAAACTTCAGTATTTGTTGCAGCAGCAATTCTGAAGGAAACAGAACACACTTTTAAATTAACATTGTTTTAGCTAATGCAAAAAAAGGGCTATAGAAAAATTATAGCTGTCAGCTCAGGCCTTACAAATTGGGTTTTCTGGAGAGGACAGGTGAGATATACCGTACTTTTTATTATTTGAATTTATAATTAATTGCTTGGGGTGTTTCATACTGTAGCTTCCAGAGTCTGGTGAAAGTTTAATAAAACTCGATTGGGGAAGGTTAGCCTGAAGCTAGTCAACTTTAGTAGGTTCTGCCACTTTAAAAGTACCAAGCCATGCTGAAAAGGATGGGAAATGGCTGCCTATCTGAATTGGTGCAATCATTTTGAGTGACTTCAATTTATCTGAGCCAGGTGCAACTTGTGCTATTCCTGCAGCTGGGTGTGGTGGGAGGAAAAATATTCTGATGTTCACAGCAACTCAAGCATGCTAGTAAGGATTCATGGTCACAAATATGCAAGGTCTTGGGAAGAGCACTACTGCAATTACACTGCTGGACTGGAAATATTTCCAGTTCAATCAGGCAAAAGGGAGGGTATGGCACACAGGAACTTGTTTAAAAGCAAGATAGCTGCAGCTGTTGTTAAAGCCAACCAATGTAATGACTACAATGAACATGGTCACCTATGATATAGGTCAGTCTTCGCAGATGCTATGGTATAGTAAGCTCTAGTAAGCCCATTCTGCTTCTGTTTAAATCCTACTAAGTAACTGGCTGTTTCTCATGAGGTGGCCAAAGTACCGTATTTTTCCCTCTATAACACGCAGATTTTTTCTCCTAAAAAGGAAGGGGAAATGTCTGTGCGTGTTATAGAGCGAATGTGTGGTCCCTGGAGCCAAAAAATCAAGCAAAAGTCAAATCGCGAGTCACGGAGAAGGGAAACCTGAAAAGAGGAAGTGGCAGCTTTCCTGCATTCTGCCTCAGGGTCTTACTGCCCACCCTTCTCTGTTTCGTTGCTGTGATTGCTGAAACGGAACAAAGAGCAGGGAAAGCCCCTCCCCTCCAGGCAAGCAGAGTGTCCTTCTTTCTAATTCCTCTCTGTGCTCCGGTGCTGCTGGGGGAGAGGGAGAGAGAGTGGGGGAGGGAGGGGGGAGGGAGGGAGAGAGAGAGATGGCTGGCTTGGGGGGGAACTTTTGCCTTTCTTTCCTCCCACCGGTTAAATCCCTCTCCAGCATTCTTAGCCAGCTGCTTCTCTGCCCTCTCATGTCCCTTCTTTGTTTTTCCTTCGCTCCCCACTTAAAATGTGGTTACAAAGCATAGATCCCACTGTTGCCTGGGGCTGCAATAGTGCAAAAACGTGGTTAAAAAGCATGGATCCTCAGGATCTTTGCATTGGGTCACCCCAAATTCACCATCAGATCACATAGCATGTCCATGGCTACAGCCTGCACCAAAAAAATCACGCACCCACTGTTGCCTGGGGCTGCAATGGTGCAAAAACGTGGTTAAAAAGCATGGATCCACATGGATCCTCAGGATCTTTGCATTGGGTCACCCCAAATTCACCATCAGATCACATAGCATGTCCATGGCTATAGCCTGCACCAAAAAAAGCACGCACCCACTGTTGCCTGGGGCTGCAATGGTGCAAAAATGTGGTTACAAAGCATGGATCCACAGGGATTCTCAGGATCTTTGCATTGGGTCACCCCAAATTCACCATCAGATCACATAGCATGTCCATGGCTACAGCCTGCACCCAAAAAACCACGCACCCACTGTTGCCTGGGGCTGCAATGGTGCAAAAACGTGGTTACAAAGCATGGATCCACAGGAATTCTCAGGATTTTTGCATTGGGTCACCCCAAATTCACCATCAGATCACATGTCTGTGGCCACAGCATGAAGCACAAAAATGATACATCCACTGTTTCATTCAGAATGTTTTTTCCCTTGTTTTTCTCCTCTAAAAACGATGTGCGTGTTATGGTCAGGTGCGTGTTATAGAGCGAAAAATACGGTACTTGAGCCTCAGCTTCAGAATCTGTCCTAGTGAGCACTCAGGGCTGATTTCCTTGAGACTCTCAAGAGTCTCCTCCAGCACCATAATTCAAAAGCATCAATTCTCCAGCGATCACCCTACCCTTATATATAGGTCTATGCTTGGCAAATCCACACCATGATCAACTCCTGTCCGGAAACCAACGTCCCCACTGTGGAAGGATGTGTGGATCCAGAATTGGCCTCCACAGGCACTTAAGGACTCATTGCTAAAACCGTGTATATGGAAGACAATCTTACTCGGCTAGGAGTGATCGCCAAAGAATATAGAGGTCTGGTGACTTCTGCTTTACTGTATCTGAAGTGTGCATGCACACAAAAGCTTATACAGTGGTACCTCAGGTTAAGAACTTAATTCGTTCTGGAGGTCCGTTCTTAACCTGAAACTGTTCTTATCCTGAAGCACCACTTTAGCTAATGGGGCCTCCTGCTTCTGCTGCACCGCTGGAGCACAATTTCTGTTCTCATCCTGAAGCAAAGTTCTTAACCTGAGGTACTATTTCTGGGTTAGAGGAGTCTGTAACCTGAAGTGTATGTAACCCGAGGTACCACTGTACCCAGAACAAACTTAGTTGGTCCATAAGGTGCTACTGGACAATTTTTTATTTTTTCATCCTAACACTGCAAGCCTAAATTCACCAGTTCCGCCAAATGCAAGGTGTAAATGTGTTCAGGATTGCAGCCTAAAGCCCCGCCCCTTGTTTTAGTTGGTTTATAACCGCCCTCCTTTACCCATTTTTCTTTGTTTTATTATGGGTGTCTGCGCGAGAGAGGACCTAACGCTATAGTAGTAGTAGTAATTAATAAAATGATGGCCCACGAAAAAAACTCTCTTCCCCCTCCACGCACTTGACCCCCCGCCCCCTTGAAGAGGAGCTTTCTTCGGCACGCCCATCGCAGCTGGGAGGCGTGGCCCACCAGGCCGGAAGGTAGAGCGTCTTCGGATTTCGTTCGGAGCTGGGAGTGCGGCTTATCTCAGGCTGGAGCAATCGATCGCCGCGCTCCCTCGGGACCGTGACGTAAGGCTGCGGCGGCGGGCCTTTTGAAACAGAGGGGAGGGAGGGAGTTGCGCGAGGGAAGCGGGCCTGGCTTGGGATGGAAACAAGGGAGGGCGCGGCGGCGGCGGCGGCGGCTCCTCTCGAGGGCTTCGTTGAAGAGACGTCCGAAGAAGCCCGACGGCTCGTGGGCGAGGAGGGACAGGAGAAGCTGGACCTGGTGTCGCTTTTAAGGTCAGGCCCTCTCTGGGTATTGGTGTCGGGCGGAGTCTCAACACACAGAGAAACCCTCACACTCCCTCACATAGGAGCCAACGCCCTTCGCTCCCCCATAAAATATTTGAAGGGGCCGCCCCCCCCAAGTTGATGGGCATTGCCATTCAAAGAGTGAACGTGCGCCACGTCGTGTGATCGATTATGCCTCCCCCCAAAAAATATTCATGTTGGCACCCCTGCCCTCTATACAAACACCCACGCACAAACACACACACCCTCCAAACTGCCGCATTTGCTGTTAAAAATCACGGTGGATTTGAATTTCTATGCCACCTCTATAACATTATTTAGAAAGAAATGCATTGGAAGCATGTAAACCTTAATTGTGCATATTTAGTTATTTATTAAAGTCCCCGGGTCTGTGCATCTGGCTGTTAACCAGAAGGTTAGTGGTTTGAGCTGTGGGCAGGATTCCTGCCTTGCAGCGGGTTGGACTAGATGACCCTCAGGATCCTGTCCAACTTTATTATTCTGTGGCTTTTATTTCTTGCTTCTGAAATAAAAAAAAGTCCTGAAGCTATTTAACGGTGAAAACATGCATAAAAAACAACTTCGGGTCCAATGCAAAACAAAAATCTACCCTTAAGAGGCTCGTGGGAAAAGAAAAGTCTTCAAAAGACTATAAAGGCAGCATCTGATTCGCAGTGGGAGGGAGTTCCAAAGAGTAGGTGCTGCCACACTAAAGCCCCAATTTCTACACTGCATGGAGCAGGCCTCCTGAGGATATGTTATCTGTAACAAACACTCTCCTTCAGAGTACAGTCATAGGCTGGGCATAAAGGGATAAGATTACGGTATATTTTAGGAATTATGGTTCCAGGCTATAGTGGGCTTTGTCCAGCTGTATTGACATTACAGCTAGTTGAGCCATTGTGTTTTGCATTAGCCGCAGCTTCCAGACCAACCTCAATGGCACCCACACACCTTCACATTATAGGTTATGAGTTTCAAGTGGTATACTATGCTTGAGCCCAGGCCAGCTAATTATGATTCATTAAGAGAACAAAGGGAATGGCTCTGTGCCAGAGGCCAAAAGGGTGGGCCTCCCTCCCTGATTAGTTACCGTAGGTCAAAGTAAAAGGTCATAGTTGAAAATACAGTTATGTGAATGAGAAGTTGGGAGAGAGGCTGCAGGCTGCAATGGCAGAGAGTGTGTCATAGCTGATTTCTTCAGGAATCCAAGGTTGTGGTAATGGGAGAAGCAAGATTCTTTTGGGATGTTAATTTATTATTATTAAATTTGTATACTGCCCTTCATCTGAAGATTGGGTCTTTCTAAAGACATACCCAGCTCCTCTTTAAAATGCTGATCAGAATGCTACTGTCTTTGATTTCAGTATCAGATAAAAGGTGGATGCTATTAATTCATATGTGAACAAGATAAATTTTCTGTAAACTACTACCAGATCCATTCTCTTGATTTTTTTCTGTCAATTTGTTTTTTACTTTGTAGAGTAAGAGAACAAATAAAGCAACAACTTTTGGAATATAATGCAACAGTTAATGCAAGTAAGTGTGTGACTACCATTGTGAAAAATAAAAACTTTCTTATGTTTATATATTGCTACATAAAAAACACAGTACAAACATGTAAAGTTATCTGATAAGCCCTTGTTTAGAAAGTAAATTCCCGGATGAGGTCTCTTGAGGACTTTATTTCTCTTTATAATCTTATGAAATGGTGTTTTGAAACTTACTATACTATTGGCATGTTCCTCTTGGGGGGGGAAGTGTTTTTCAGTTACTTCTAACATATTCATCTTTTATGTGACAGATGAAGAAATCATTACGGATCAAGTTATTGATGAAAAGGCCATTCTGTGGTATGTCATCATAACTTATTAATGAATATGCTACTATGATGTTTCCATGGTTCCCCCCCCCCCCAAGGCAAAGGGCTAATGGCAATGTTATGTTTGTAAGGAGGACATGGGTATGAAGCATTGACTTGTATCTCTTTACATGTTGCATATTCTAGTTCATTTCTATTTGCAGAATTATCTGTGATTTAACAAAATAACTGAAAATGTTGTATTTATAAACTATCAGGCTTGTGTTTAAAAGTGTCTAAAATATCTTTATGCTTCTGAGTTTAAATGGCAAGTTTTAAAATTGTTTATCCTTAACAGACATAGTTGAAAGTAAACTCTACTTATTTCAGTGGGATGTATCTCCAAGGGAATGTGTGTGAAAGCAAGGTAAATGGGATAAGCGGCTTGTTGTGGTTTTGTTCATTGTGCTCAGACCATGTTAAAAAAAATAAATTGGAAGTTCCGTGGCCAGTTTAAATTGTGTAAATGGTTGTCTGCATATTTTGTATGTTTGCCCCTTGCAATCAAGAAGAGCAACAAGCTGTCCATGGTGTTAATACTCCATTGCCTGTCTGGGGAATTCTGCTCAATCCCTTCTCCTGTATTGTCCACACACCAACCTTTTTTCATAGCCTTGGGGTCTAGAAACTGGATTAATTTCTCAATGAAAGGTGAAATCTGTATGCTGAATGCAGAATCCAATAACAAGTTACGTGCTTGTGCGGCAAGGTCTCAGAAAGCTTTCCCACCCAATAATGCTGGCAACACAGATGTTACATTAAATGCGGAGGAGGAGCAGATATCATTATATGAATAATTTTAGCATTACATATCTACTTGCTGTTCTACATCTCCAAGTTCCCAATGCAACTTGCAGAAAGAGTAAGGACCAATATCTGAGCAGAGCAATATTGCTTTTCAAACATCAATAACTAGGAAAATGTGTTTAAAACTTCTCCAATTAGAAAAGTTTGATAGAAGAATCACCTTCTAAGAAATATACGTTTCAGATCACTTGATCCTTGGTTTCTGTTTACCTGAGTTTTCTTTTGCTCTTAGTACAATAGAAGACTTGGAAGGGGAATTGGAAGAAGTGAAGCTATCACACAGACACAAAACTTTGGCATTACAAAGGTAAAGATTCAATCTTTCTGAAAAGTTGAAGTATAACATAGGACATGAATGAAGAACTAATCTAGATTGGAGGAATTGAAAATATACTGTGTCTGTTACCACAGGGATGGCTTGTTTGGTCAGATTCTTACCACATGGAAGTTAAAAAATCCAAGCCACAATCCAGCAAATGTTATGTGGAATTAAGATCCACTGGAATTAATGGGCTTGTGCATCCAACTCAGTGCTTGATTGTGCAGCAAAGTTACATATGTGAAATTACTTAATAGTAATTTTTATGCTTTACAAAATTGAGCATTAGACAACTTTTTATTCTGCAGCTGCCTTCTATTGAACTTCATATATGTCTGCTTCTTTTTAAAAAATGGTTTAATGGTTTAGTGAATATATAAATAAAACCTATGACATTTAGCACATGAAACAGCTTAACTACTAATTGAAATAAAATATATTATTGGAATTTCCTCAGAAATACAAACACAAGGTTCCTTACTATACAAAGTTTTATATACATCTTGATCTTTGAAATAGTACTCTGGTGTGATCTGTAATGTTTAGCTAGTAGGTTATGGTGCATCACCTGTTCATGGAAATGTGTATATGAAAGCAGAAAAAAAATAATCTTAAAATCCAGTTCTTATTTCTTCTATGAATGTCCTAGACATACTGTCATGCATTTCCTCAGAACACATCTTACTTTTCGTCTTCTTTTTAACTGTATAGGTTGCAAGTAAATGATGCACTTAGAGCCAAGCTGAGGAACAATGATGACAACTCAAAGTAAGGGGATTTGAAAGTCCAAGGAGTTCTTTAAACTGAATTATTTAACTGACAGGAATATTTGTAGCTTGTTTAATGACTGTGGAATTGATATGCAAATACTGCTTCTGTGGATAATAGAATATTTCAGAAAGGCACTCTGGTTAGACAACTGATATTCCTAGATGAAATTTCTAGTCCCTTATAGTTGGTTTAAATCAGCTGTTGCAATGCCCTACAGTGGTGCCTCGCAAGACGAAATTAATTCGTTCCGCAAGTCTCTTCGTCTTGCGAGTTTTTCGTCTTGCGATGCACGGTTTCCCATAGGAATGCATTGAAAATCAATTAATGCGTTCCTATGGAAACCGCCTTCAGACCAGGTCCGGGGACAGTCTGTCCCCCGACCTCTTCTGAAGGCTGGGGGGGGCAAGGGCTTTTCTTTCCACCCCCAGCATTTTAAAAAACCCCAGGACAGCGGAGGACTTCTCCGCTGTCCGGGGCGATCTTAAAATGCTGGCGGGCGGCATTTTAAAATCGCCCCGGGACAGCAGAGGACTTCTCCGCGTCCGGGGCGATTTAAAAGCCCCTGGGAAGGCAGGCAGGGGGGACAAAGACTTTTGCCCCCGCCAGCCTTCAGAAGAGGTCCTGGACCTCTTCTGAAGGCGGGCGGGGGGCGAAAGTCTTTGCTCCCCCCTGCCTGCCTTCCCGGGAGAGCGGAGAAAGGCAGCGCGTTTCTCCGCTGTCCCGGACGGCTTTTGAAGGCAGGCGGGGGGGAGCAAAGATTTTCGCCCCCCGCCCGCCTTCATAAGAGGTCCTGGACCTCTTCTGAAGGCGGGGGGGGCGAAAGTCTTTGATCCCCCCTGCCTGCCTTCCCGGGAGAGCGGAGAAAGGCAGCGCGTTTCTCCGCTGTCCCGGACGGCTTTTGAAGGCAGGCGGGGGGGAGCAAAGATTTTCGCCCCCCGCCCGCCTTCATAAGAGGTCCTGGACCTCTTCTGAAGGCGGGCGGGGGGCGAAAGTCTTTGCTCCCCCCCGCCTGCCTTCCCTTCGGAGCATCGTTCCGAAGCCGGGCGGCGGGAGGAGGTGTTCCCGCCCTGCCGCCCGGCTTCGGAGCATCGTTCCGAAGCCGGGCGGCGGGAGGCGGTGTTCCCGCCCGGCCGCCAGGCTTCGGAGGAGGTCCGAGGACAGTGGGGAAGATGCGCTGCGCTTCCCCGCTGTCCCGGAGATTTCCCTATGGGCTGTCGTCTTGCGAAGCAAGCCCATAGGGAAATTCGTTTTGCGAAGCGCCTCCAAAACGGAAAACCCTTTCGTCTAGCGGCGTTCGTCTTGCGGGGCACCACTGTATTTTAGTCCTTTGTAAAATTCTCATACTGTGGTTCCATTTAACTACAACTGGGATACAATTTAAAACTAGAATCAGGTTAAAATTAGCTGTGATCTCAGCAAATCTGTTCCTTAGAATTGTGCTGTTGCTGATTTTTTAGAAGGCAGCTGCTGTTTTTGGTTTTGGTTGTTTGTTTGTTTGTTGGGCAGCGTCCACTTAGAGTAAGCACCTACCGGTATGTCATTTACCTCCCCATAACATGTTTCTCACAGGGAAGTCATAACAGTGAAAGTAACTCCCCTAGGAAGAAAACAGCTGTAGAGGGGGAAACATGGACAATAAAAAAGTGGGCGGTCTAGCATGCTGTTGTCCCCACCCTGGTTTTTAAATGGCTCCAGCCCCTTTGCTTCATAGGAACTTGACCAAATCTGCATTACAACGCACAGGTGCTGGTGCCATAACATGTACTTTTGAGACTTTTTCTCTAAATCCTGCTTTTTTATTGTTTTTCACTGCTTGCAACTTGCTGCAGATGAATATCTTGATGCCCAGGTGTGTTGCATGCTTAACTGGCATAATGCACACATAGAAGTACTAGTAAAAGCCAAAAACAGATCTCTTGATATATGAATATTTGGCCATTAGAAATACCCCCATCACCTGGCTTTTAGACCTGATCCAGTGCAGGCAGTTTTCAACTTTTTTTGTTAGAGAAAGGTGGATTGAAGTCAAACTGCCTTCACTTAAATTGAGTCTGTGAATAGATTTAAACCAAGGGTGGGGAATCTGTGGCCCTCCAGATGATGTTAGACTACGTTTGTTTGTTTGTTTGTTTGTTTGTTTGTTTGTTTGTTTGTTTGTTTGTTTGTTTGTTTACTTGTCAATCAGTTTCTACACCACTCAACATAAAGATATCTAGGCACCAAAGCAAGATATAATATCATATTATATCAATATGATATAACATAAAATACAGAATAAAACTGTATGGTATGTTCAGTAAAACATACAAGGCTGGGTCATATTGCAGGGGAAATGTAATTTTCCATAATCCCTGACTATCGACCATCCCGGTTGATGGGAATTGGCCAACACCTGGAAGACTCAAGAGTTCCACAGCCCTGGTGTAAACTAAGGACCAAATGAAATGCTACGCACAAAATTCACAACAAAAATACCAGCCACTTTGGGATGGGATGATTTGGAGAGAAATAGCAGTATGGGGGCTGCTTAATCTTTGGCCACTGCTTTCTGCTGCAACTCCCCCTGTGGGAAACACATTTGAAACTCTGTAGGGAAAAGAACAATGTGGGAAGGAGGGATTTGCAGCAGAAAACCACAGCCAGGGAAAGAATTAAGCAGCTGAATCTAACACTGCATATTCTCTCCAAATCACCCCATCCCAAAGAGAAAGGGCTGTAGTTCGGTGGTAGAGCTTTGCATGCTTTGCTGGGAATGTCCCCTATCTGAAACCCTGAAGAGCCACTGCCAGTCAGTGTAAACAGTACTGCGCTAGGTGGACCAGTGGTCTTCCTTGACATAAGACAACTTTATATGTGCTTATATATGCTTTTCTTAGAAGAAGGGCATCAGGCATCTGTTTAAGTGTATTTGCATATAAGTTTGATTTGACTGTATGGGCCTCAGGGTCATGCTGATTTCTGTTTATGCTTTCATTAGGTTGATCGGGGAGACTATAAAACACATTATGATGCTTAGTACTGCAGTAATTAAATTGAAGCAGGCAAGTATCCTTTCTGTTAAAACGTTAAGGCTCATTGTCTAGAAAAGATATATTTGCAACCCATGGTAGATAAAAGTGTAGCTGTACTTTAAAAAGTTACTGTGTTTACATACTACCCTTTCTCCTAAAAAAAAAGTACTAAAGTTAATATTCACAGTTACAGTATTACTTTGGGGTGCCAGGGGGGTAGTGGGGGGGACACATTGTGCTCTTTTCAGGGTAGCTTGTCCACCTTTGGTCCCCACCCTGCACCTGTGGCTCCTAGAAGCTGTCAGCATGCAACAGTAGCCACACCCCGGGAATGGCTTTGACTGGCCAGCTAAACCAGGTGAGGGGAGCCAATGGGTCTGAAACCCTCAGTGAATAAGGGACTTCCGAATATGTGAAGACGGGTTCCGGTGGATTGAGTGGATGAGACCAATAGTGGGTCCAATGTTCAAGAAGTTGGTTTGTGCACAGGCTGTATAGAGAAGTGAGGGGCAGATGGGGCTTATCTGGGAAGGTAGTCCATGTAGGAGGAGGAAAACTGATCCCAAACCTCTACTGCCTTGTGGGACATCTTCAGGAGAAGAAAATCCTAAGGAGTAAACCCTACACAAATCTGGAATGGAGTCTTTAAGGTGGTTGGATGGCATCTTGCACACCACCTTCTGGCAACTCCTGCAGCCAAGTTGGTGCCAAATATATTTATCTGCTTTCCTTTGGACCACAGCAGCGAGGCCAAGAGGGGGCGGTCTTGTCATCTGGGCATCCCAGGACTTCCATACACACTGCTCAGGCTTATGCCCCAGGGAGGTCACTTTGGTGCTGCTAACTCAGTGTTTTGACTTCACCTCTGGAAGAGCACTCCATTGTCTCTCGAGGTAGAAGGATGCCAACAAGTATTACTCTGACAACCGGATTAGATATTTTTTACAAAATATATTAATGAACTGCTTTTTTAATATAGCAGTCTCGTGAACTCGAAGAAAAATTGAATGAAGTTAAGCAGAGAAGACAATGTAAGTTTTTTAACTGTAGTGAAATATCGGTTTCCCTTTTGTATCTTATAAAGGTGGTGTGCCATGAAAATGAGAGTGTGTTGGAAACATTATCATTCCACCCAATGATGGATGTGCACATTATAAATTCTCATGGATAGTCAGTCTGGTGGTTAGTGCAAAAGGGGTGTGGTAAGGAAGGTGCCCCAAGAACAGTATAAAGCCCACATCACAGTACCATTGTGTGCAATTACACAGGTGCTAAGGTTTCTTTCTGTGGGCATTCAAGAACAATAACAGAGATAGGTAAGCATCCCCACAAAGTTTTCTGTTAACTACTCCAATTCTGGTTTTACTGGATGATTACTGCCGCTTGCTTTACTCATACAGTGGTACCTCAGGATGCAAACGGGATCTGTTCCGGAGCCCCGTTCACATCCTGAAGCGAACGCAACCCACGACTGCCCGTCTATGGGGGGGGTCATGGTTTGCCGCTTCCGTCCATGCGCGTGGCATCATTTTGAGCATATGCGCGAGCGGCAAAACCTGAAAGTAACACGCTCCGTTACTTCTGGGTCACCACGGAGCACAACCCGAAAAGGCTTAACTTGAAGTGACTTCAACCCAAGGTAGGACTGTATTTTCATGATCCCATTTAGAAAAGAACCTTAAGCCATATTACGGCCTTAATACAGGTCCATGCAGAGCTTGTCAGAAGCCCAGGGCGGGAGGCTTGTCTGTGAGACAGGCCAACGCCTAATCTGACCTGACACTACACCCTAGTATGCAGTAACGCAGGTCCAGATTTTACTATCAAAGCCTTGCAGTGCATATGGACAGGCATGGGGTTTCACCCAATAAGTCCCCGGTCTGTCACAGGGCGTTCTTGGCATTACAGCATATCTGGAGGGCCCCTTGGCTAGCTTAGCCCTCCAATGCCCAGGGCAGGTGGGCCTGGCTGCCCCCACTCACACAGATCTGCCTTAATGTGTACACACTTTCTTCCAAAACTAAGTTTTTGTAGAATCAGCAGAGCTTGTTTTTATTTGCACACTTAATATATACTTCTGCATACACGGGGTATCCCCTTAGTATGTAGAAACCAGTACCTTGATTTTTCTTCGGTCCAGTTTGCTTCTAAACAGCCAGGCACTCTCCACTCAAAGTTTGCAATTACTATGTAAGATCACTTACCTTTGATTTTTGTTCACTACTCCGTGATGACTTGCTACTTTTTACAAGCAGTGTTGAAATGCAATACTTGGATTGTAGTAGCTTCTTTAAGTGTATTGTAGCTTGTAATTGGTTGTATTAATATTATGCATGCCCATAAATCTGCTCTGGAAGGTCCCCCAACCCTGTGGAGCAGCTTTTGAGGGTGCACAGATGGCTGCAGGAGGGGGGAAAAGGAAAGGGAATTGAAATTATGTCAGATGGAAGTCTGTTCTGCTCGCAAAGCAGCAGCATTGGATAAAACTACATGTGTTTAGAGTTCTAACGGTTTAAGCATGGTGTGTGGAATGGAGGCATACAGTCATACCTTGGAACTTGAATGGAATCCGTTCCTGAAGTCTGTTTGACTTCCAAAATGTTCAAAAACCAGATCACGGCTTCTGATTGGCTGCAGGAAGCTCCTGCAGCCAATCAAGCCCCAGAAGCCTTGTCGGACGTTCGGGTTCCAAAAGAACATTCACAAACCAGAACAATCACTTCCAGGTTTGCAGTGTTTGGGAGCCAAAACTTATGAGTTCCAGGGTGTTCGACAACCAAGGTACAACTGTATTTCTTTATTTTAAAACCGTGTCATAAATCACTCACTACAAAGCCTCTTCTAGCACTAGGATTTGGGAAATGATCAAGCTCATAGTTTCATATTTTTCTCATAATTCAATAGCACTAAAGCAAGCTATGGATTGCAAACTGGCAGATATACATAATATGAAAATGAAACGAAAAGAGGAACTGGACAATATGGAAGTGAGTGAAATGTTGAAGAAGGCCCGTAGAAATCTGCAAAAGGAAATTGAGATGACGACATTGATTCAAAACATCTTCCAGGTAAAACTGCCTCTGAGAAGGACAGATTATATCATTTTGATCTGTACTAAATATAAATTGAGTCAATTTATATCCTACTAGCAAGAATGACTTTACTGATGAGAAAGCTACTTTTATTGGGGAATTTTGTGATCTATTGACAGTTTAATATATTAAACATTAACATTTCTGTGCATAGATTGAGAATGACCAAACGTATAACTTGCACGATGCGTGACCACTTTCTTTTATCAGCCCACATTTTTTCCCCTTTTTTAGTATTGACATCCTGAAGAGAGTTCCATTTGCTACTGGGAGCATGAAGTATCTGAAGTATTTCTTTAAAAACTAAACAAGCTGATTTTGTTTCAGAATCTCATTATTGGAAGTGAGGTCAATTGGGCAGAAGATCCAGCTTTGAAGGAAATTGTTCTGCAACTGGAGAAAAATGTGGCTAGAATGTGAAGAAGCAGCAGAGCAGTACATTTTCTATGGTTTGCTGATTCAGAGGAGAAGCAGTAGTCTGTCAAGCTATTGTGACAAAGAGGTGTGTTTTCATAATCATAACTCCAGTGGCGCTTAATTATATTGATGCACAGATGGACTTGAAAACTTCCTGCTGTAAAATATGTTGCCTAACTTAATGACTAGATTTGTTTGCTCTACCTTGGAAGAACCATTCCAGTTTTATGGAAGGAGTTATTAACGGAGAGTATTGTAACCGCAACATTCTTCCCATCACCTCCTCAATTTCCAGAGAAGACAGAGCAACAGGTTTGCCTTTTAAATCTTATTTCCTGCTGGGAAGGCAGGAATGCCTTTGCTTACATTTTGACTTTCTTTACCACCTATAACTAGCACATCATTTTTATGTGTGACAGTGGAAAGCAGCTTAGCATTTTGAGGGATCATTTTTGTGAACATTTTTGTTATATTCAATGGATTGTTATATTCAATGGATTTCCAAAGCCACTTCACTACAATGGTATGTTATGCATGTTTAGTTAACTGTTGTGCATTTAAATAGTTGGCTGCTGCTATTATTGCAGTGCCATCATTATACATGTAACATTGTGCATTTAAGTGTTTCATTAAAAAGTTAGATGACTGACTCCAAGGAACTTAAAATCTAAAATAATGAGGAACATAATGAAGGGAAGGACAGGAGTAGAGAAATCTTACTGTAGAATGACCATAGGTTAGAATTCTTGTATTGTTTATACATGTTATGTCATAGTATTGGCTGCGTTTGCAGTGAAATAAAATAGCTTTATGTGTTATCCTATATGGTTTGGAGGGTTCAAACCTCTTACAAGCTTAGCACTCATGGGAATAAGATGTGGCCCTCTTGTGGAAGGATGGTTATTGGTTTGGTTTGCTTTTATTGTGTATTTTGCATCTTCATTTTGTATTTTTATGTTGTGAACCATTCTGTGGTCTTCAGATGAAGGGTGGTATATAAATCAAATAAATAACTCTTGAATATCAGGAATGGTTCTACGAAGGGAGGTAAAAAGTGGAGTCCCCCAATGACTGGCTTTTGGACCTGTGCTTTTAACTTGTTCATAAACAATCTAGAGCTAGGAGTGAGCAGTGGCGTGACCATGTTTGCTGAAAATACTAAGTTGTCCAGGACATGGGGTCACGAAGAGTCGGACACGACTAAATGACTAAACAACAACAAGAGGTGACATAATATAAACGCATGTGATAATGCCATGGAGAAAGTGGATCAAGGCAAGTTCTTCTTCCTCATAACATTAGACTTGTAGCTATCCTATGGAGCTAAATGCTGGGAGATTCAGAACAGACAGAAGAAAGTACTTCTTCACACAGCACATATTTAAAACCATGGAATTTCCTCCCACAAGAGGCAGCGACGGCCACCAAGCCAGATGGTTTAAAGGAGAAGGACCATGTGGTGGGCCAGACTACCGTATTTTTCGCCCTATAGGACGCACTTTTTCCCCCCAAAAAATGAAGGGGAAATGTTTGTGCGTCCTATGGGGCGAATGCAGGCTTTCGCTGAAGCCTGGGGAGCGAGAGGGGTCGGTGCGCACTGACCCCTCTCGCTCTCCAGGCTTTGCGCACCTCTCCGCAAGCAGCGGGAGCCCAGCGCTGGGCTCCCGCTGCTTGCGGAGAGTTGCCTGCATGCTGAAGCCTGTGCGCGCTGAGCTCCGCACGTCCAGCCTTCGCGGACCTCTCCGCAAGCAGCGGGAGCCCGGCGCTGGGCTCCCACGGCTTGCAGAGAGCTGCCTGTTTGGGGGCTGGGTTCGGGGGAAGCTCGGGCTTCCCCAGCCCCACGCCTGGGGGGGGGGAATAATCCCCCCCTTTATTTCCCCCCCAAAAAACTAGGTGCACCTTATGGGACAGTGCGTCCTATAGGGCGAAAAATACGGTATATTTTTTGGGGGGGGGGATGAACGAATTCCTATGCCCCACAAATAACCCAGAGATACATTTTAAATAAAAGCATACATTCTGCTCATGTAAAAACACTGGTTCCCGAACCGTCTGCAGGCCGGATTGAGAAGGCAATTGGCTGCCTACCCCTGATTTAGGCAAACCTTGGAGGATAAAGCCTACTGAAGGCTACCAACCATAATGGCTATTGCTCTCTCCCCCCCCCCCCTTCACTGTGGAAGCTATAGTACAGAATGGGAGAGAGCAGTTCTGCTTGCGGACTTGCCGTAGGTATTGTTATAAGAATTTAAGGTCTCAAATATGTAAATTAAATGTACAAGACAAACACATACACAAATACATAAACCACATGTCTGAAACAGTACAGGAAGGCAGTCCTGAAACCATTTTGACTCTCCCAAATTGACCAAATGTTTCTCTGCAAGGAGGGAGGAAATGTCTCTGTGCCCATCAATCCTGCCTTAAGGGCACATTTAAGGTGTGGATAGGGTGAGCATGTGACCTGGATTCAGGAATTAAGTAGTTATAATAAAAGAGTGGCCAAAACCCAGATAATGCAATCAGGTAACCTGCCAGACAGGAGATAAACAACACACTCAGGATTCTGTTTTAGACCGCCCCCTGTGATGTATGTATGATGTTTCTGGGGGGTGGTCTGGAGTTTGAGGGTGGGCAGTTTAAAAGGTCTATATAAGGGCCTTTGTTCTGGGTTCCTCCTCCCTCCGGCATGTGGTGAGTGAGGACCCTGTTGCAACAGTTTAATGAAGATGAGGCTTACTAGCTGCTTTGCTTCTCAATATTCTCTGGTTGGTCTCTGTTATTTTCTACCAATAGAGAACCTACAAAAGGACTCTGTATGGGCTCTTGGGTACCCCATAAGGGAAAAGGAGCAGGTTTTTTCCTCATAACAGTACCTAGTTGGCCACTGTGGGACCAGGATGCTTCTTGAGTTGGGCCAAGGGCCTGATCCAGCAGGGCTCATATGAAGAAGTTCCCAACGGAAATAAATCCAGCAGGCCATTGCTATTGGTTTCTTGATAGCTTTAGGACACCCCCACCATCCATAAGACCAGGCTTCCTCAACCATGGCCCTCCAGATGTTTTTGGCCTATAACTCCCATGATCCCTAGCTAGCAGGAGCAGTGATCAAGGATGATGGGAATTGTAGTTTCAAAACATCTGAAGAGTTTGAGGAAGCCTGCATAAGAGCAATCCTTTCTAGAGAATAGCTTGCCTTGCACTAATGAAAACAATTGAAATGCAAAACAAAACACACTCTCCCTGTCCCAGTAGGAACTTTTTACTTATTTTTTTTCCCTCGGCTGTTAAGGACAAAATGAGACAAAGCGAGTGTCAGGGGCCCGCCCAGGCTTGTCCGCTTGAACTCTGAGCAGTTCAGTAACGCGGCGTGTGACGCTCAGCCTCTTTTCTTTCACCGAAGCCGCCCGACGGATCCGCTCCGTGCGCTGAGCGTCGCCGTCAAGGCCCCTTCCGTGGGCGGCGCTTCGCTAGGCCGCCGCCCGCTCCTCCTGGAAGCCCCGGCCCCCGTCGGCGCGCACTTTCCCCTGCCTGGGCCGGGCGGGCGGTCACCATGGGCAGCAAGATGGCGGCCGCCAGTAGGGTCGTTCAGGTAAGTCATTTAAGGCGTTTCTGCCGCAGGAGACCCCGCTCCGGCTTGGCGCACGGCCGGGCCTCGCACCTCTGGGCCAGGCTTCGGCGGCCGGCGGCGGGGAAGCGGGTCCCTCGCCCCGTGGGACTAGCGGAGGCCGGTGCCCTTGGGCGGGCAGGGGGAGAAAGCGCAGGAGGGAAGGCGGTCGAGGGGGGATGCGCTGCCTGCCGACCTCGGGAGAAGAAGTCGAGAAAGCGGCTCGGCTGGGGCCTCGCCACCTTGGCTGCTTCGGAGGGAGAGGCAGAGGTTTATTGGGCAGCCTTTCCCGGTCGCTTCGCCTGTCCTCCGCCTTTGCCCCCGAGGGTCCCAACTCAAAGCAACAGGGTCGCAATGCTGTCCTACGATGCACCATCATCTTCCTCATCGCCTCGGGATTAGATCCTTCTGTGCCCTGCAAAGCTGAGTCCGGATTAAGTCTCTCTAGGAAGTCTCAGCCCTCGTGTCAATGACAAGCATGTCAACTATAAATAAGAGTTGAGTGAAATATCAGCGTTTGCAGTTCCCCTGGCAAAAGAGGGAGAGGCACTTAAAAAAAACACACACACAAATGAAAATAAACTGTTAGACTGGACATGTTGACGAGCAGTTTGACCCCGTTTTTGCTCACAGGCAATGCCTTAAAATATTTCTGGCTGGTTTGGTGACTTGGAGAGAAGTGGTTCAGTCCGTTTTTAGTGCTTGGCACAGCGAGTGGGATGGTGATAATAACCAAAATAACTGGCAGTTTTCTGTCCTTTAGCAGTAAGGTGGCTAGAGCACCTTACTTAAATATTTGTACATCTTAAGTTTAGGGTGGAAAAGCAAAAGGTGTATAGGGAAAGGCATTGTTTGGGGTGCAAAATAACTTTTTCTTCCTCTTTCATAATATTGGAACTCAGGTCTTCCCATGGAATTGATCTTTGGCAGTAGAACTGGGATAGCCATATATATATATATATATATATATATATATATATATATAGTGCACAAAGCATTCATTAACTTAGGGAATTCACTGCCACAAGTTATGCCAACTTGTGGTTTTTTTAAAAAAAAAACACCTGTAAACATCATTGCTAATAATTCTTTTAGTGCCACTAGTTTGGCTCTTAGATGGCTTTAAAAAGGAATTAGAAAAAGGTAGTTTTTCTATCATATTTCTGTCATGCAGGTTTCCCTTATTCCAACACACTTTACTCTTGCAGAATATAACTAATAATCTACATTTCAGACATCACGGCAGCTATAGACTGCCACTTGTGAGCAACATTCTATGAGGATAGCAAGTGATATACTTCCTGACCACCCCTTAGGCAAACAGTAAACAGAACAAAAAAACCCTTTCTTCTCTGCAATAGAAATAATAATGGATAAAGAAACACTTCTGGAGAAATCTGTGCAATTAATTCAAGCATGACCACTGGACCTTGTACTTAGTGCTTGTTAACTATCCATGCAGATAAACCTGCTGCCTTGTGTAGTACAATAGTCCACCAGCTATGTTTCATTTGTCTTTGGATAGCATTAGATTGTGAATGAATAAGTGAGTAGTGTTTCTAGAGTTTACATGATAGGTTTTGTTCAACTCTTCAAATGTCTTTGTATTTTGCTCCCAAGCAAGCCAGTTTGCATTGTATCCCATTCTACTCAGAAGCCGTTGCTGTTGCCAATGTTCTGTTCCAAAAGGAGTTGGGTTGGGCTCCCCACTAAAATGCCATTTAGCAACAATGCTTGGTGGATTACACCTTTTCTTTGCAAGAAAATGTGAATATGTATATTGAATTGCTGTCCTAGTTATCTTACATTGCCTTCCATTTACCTGTTTTACTCTAGGTAGTGAAGCCACATACACCCTTAATTAAGTTTCCAGACAGAAGAAGTACTCCCAAACCTACAAGTAAGTATCTCTTTTATCTCTTTTAACAAATGCTTGTTAATTTTATCCAGCAATGTTTAGAAAAAGTTTGCCATAATACCATCCCATCCCAGGCTTGTGTATTTATAAGTATGTTTTATTGGATTCCATGTGACCTACTTCCATGTAAGAGTGCATAGGATCGCAGCCTTAGTCACCATATTTCTTTTGCTTAGACTAGAAATTGGTGTTAACTGACATTTGCTGTTTCTTTGAACATACCATTCCAAAATTCCCCTTTTCACTTAAAAAAAGTTATTTTTGTTGTTTTTTCTGCAACGGAATAACATGGCTATTACTCTAAATGCTTCATGATCTAGGGTTTCCTGAATATTTTTGCTAAAGTAAATGGTTTAGAACCTGTCTCTTGTTCCTTTAGTACAGGAGCCTCTACAGTCAAGAGTGCCTCTGCCTCATGGTTCAGCCTCACAACTCTCTGCAGGAGGTGGGTCGGCACCATCTACAAATATTTCATTCTCCAGTAGAATTCAAGGCACACCTGACACTTCAGAATTAGTAAAAACGTTACCTCAAAAATATAGAAGGAAACCCATGTCGGTGGAAGAGATGGAGTATATCCAAGTAAGGTCCCAGAGATTTCCTACATAATTTATTCTTTGCATTTGTTTTACTGAAATATCTATTATGTTGCCTTTCTTTTATAAATTGGACACAAGGTGGCCATTAAATGAAATAGTTTAAACAGTTCCAAAATAAAAGCCTAGGGCAGTCAATGGGAATGTCTGCAATCTAGTGCTGCGTTGATAAAACAATAGCCAGCATTGAAACAGTTCCAACAGCCTCATAGCCAAACAATAAAATAAGCATTAGGTGAAAAACCAAACTGTCAAAACCTGGATAATAAGACAGCCTAGTGCCTAGAAAAAATTAGGTCACCAGGTGTATCTTTCTTGGGATGAAGTTCCACAGATGGGTGCAACTGCAGAAGGGGACCCCTCCTAACCTTTTCTAAACTTCACCAATTGGGGCACCCAGAGAAAGTTTCTGATGATTAAAACCCAAAAACTCTGCTGGATCAGACTAGAGACCTATGGATAGTCCACAAGAAGGACCTGTTACCAATAGCTCTTTTTCATTATTGTTTGTCAGCAACTGGTATTCAGAGGCCTGGTCTTCTGTTCCTGTATATACTGTGTATCACAATTATCATAATCATTATCACCTATTATTTGTACCCTGCCCATCTGACTGGGTTGCCCCAGCCACTCTGGGCAGCTTCCAGCATATATAAAAACAAGTTTTAATGTTTTCTGTGTTGTAGCTATGACGATCAGTTCCCAGGCCAGTTGATATGGAAGTGGGTGAAACATTGTGGAAGCCTGCTCTTAGACAGCCTGGCTTTAAATGTTAAAAACAGCAGTTTGCATTGTTCCCAGGAACAGCCTGAAAGCCACTGTTGATCTTTAGAGCAGGTGTATGCATTATGAACCAGTTTAAATTTTCAAAGGCAGCTCCATATATAATGTGTTGTGGTAATCAGCCCTTTGTGTTACTAAAGCATAGACAACTTGTGTAGGAGAGTGAGTAGCTGGCATAAAGGTACTTAGCACTATGAAAAACAATCTCAGTATGCAGTATCCCTAGCTTCTACATCTAATATCCCTGTAGGAGTGCAACCCCATACAGTACAAGATAGCATCTTCAACGTCAGATAAGATACCACTAGGTATCTTATCTTTACTCAGCTCCAGTTTATTAGTTCCCACCCATCACATTACTGCAGGTGTGGAGAACCTTTTTATTATTATTTATAATTTTTATTAAATTTCCAAATTGTACATTTCAAAATAAACATTTAATACAATACCATATATCAGTTGACATACCTTCTTCTCCTTCCATGGTTCATTTTACTTATCTCTCATTTCTGCGTATTTTACTATAACCATTTTAGTCAATTCTCCAATTTACATCATTCAATTATTAATCACACTGTTGAGTTTATCTTGATGCTGCCACCATTTTCAGTTGTACATAGTTATTTTCTAAAGAATCAGCAAAAAATTTCCACTCCTCTCTAAATAAAAATTCTTCTTGCTCTTGTAATCTATAAGTTAAACCTGAAAATTCTATCATCTTGCCAATCTTCCTTACCAGGAACCTGCCTCACTTTCCATCTTTGGTCTAACAAAACTCAAGCCGCCATTGTTGCATACATTAATAGATTTCTCTGATATCTGGGAACGTCAGTTCGAACTATTCCTAACAAAAATGCTTCAGGTCTTTTTGGGAAAGTTGTTTTAAACATTCTTTTCAACTTATTGAAAATCATTTCCCAATATTCCTTAACCTTGTTACACATCCACTACATATGAAAAAAGGTTCCTTCAATTTATTTACATTTCCAGCACGTATCTGATTCTGCTTTATACATCTTAGCCAACCTACTCAGAGTTAAATACCATCTATGAATCATTTTCATATAATTCTCTTTCAATGTATAATATGCAGAGAATTGAAAATCATTCTTCCAGAGTTTCTCCCAGAGGTTTAAATCTATGTTATGCCCTATATCCATTGCCCAGTGTGTCATAGAAACTTTAACTAGCTCATGGTTTGTTTCCCATTCTAGCAATGTTATATATTTTAGACAATAATTTATCCTAATTCCATAGTAACTATCTTTCAAACTGTGAGCTTTGGTCCAAAATCCATTTTTTAGTCTGTTTTAAACAAATCATATAATTGATGGTACTGTAACCAATCCATAACTTGGCTCATTACTTCTTCCATTGGTTTCAACCCAGGTTCACTACCTGTGCAGGTGTGGAGAACCTTTATCCTTCCAGATGTCACTGAACTACTCTCATGAATTCCAGCAAGAATAGCACATCACCCAGAACGATGAAGTTGTAATTCAGCAATGTCTGGAAAGCCAAGTGTTCCCACCACCTATCTTAAAATGGCTGTTCGGAACATCAGCTGCTTTGCTTGGACAAAAAGGAGAAATAGCAATGGGTGTCATCCACATTTTGATGACACTTTACTCCAAATCCCACATGACCTTCCTGGATTACATGAAATAGTTTCATGTTCAAGATTGCAGTGTTTGGGGGAGGACACTTAGTGCACAACTGTGGGTTGGGCCCAAGGGACTCAAATTTATATTGCTTTGAGAAATACAGAAATACAGGCAGGCAGTTGATTTACTGGACCCGTAAATAGAAAGTGGGATATAGCACACTACAGAAAAGTCCAAATGGCAACAGAAAAATTATGTGTGGCTTGCTGTTATTCTTTATATCCCTATAAAGTTAGACATCAGTCACTTTATCCAAATGCAAATGGATATCAGTGCAAGAATTGATTTTTCTTTCTGTTGCAAGATAAATAACCAATATTTTTTCTTACAGCGTGGAGGTCCAGAATAACGCACAAGACTCCGGTTAGCTACTGGTGTACAACAAACTCTTATATTCACAACAAAGGCCTTCCTCACTCTCCGAATGTTATAAAAGTCTAAAAGCAAATAGCTTTGTTAAAGGTATTTCATGAGGGATGAGAAGGTAAATGCTTCTTCAGAAAGTGGCGGTGTCCTAAAACAGAAGACCATTCTGTTTTGAGTAATTGTGACTCCACTTTATACAACTCTACAATTAAAATTTTATTTTATTTGTTCTCCTTAGCAATAATGGTTTTGTTATCTCCTTTGTAGCTGTTGTTGATACACTAAGGAAGAACAGCAAAATCTCGTGGTGTTTTCACTGTTCATGTAATGCCTGTCTGGCATGAAGGAAAGCAATATTTGTTTCTTCTCTCCAACAGCATCAATCATGTCCTTTGGGAGAGTATTTTTAAAGGGTGGGGGATGTAAGAGACAGTATCAAGACAGAACTTGCAGGTGTTAGTGGATGAATTGTATTTATTAAACATCAGTTACATATTATGGCAAACTTATCTGCCTGCTCTTTTGGAAAGAAATACAGGCCTCCATTCTTGACAATTCCACTTGTAGGTACTACTCTCACTCAGCCTGCTTGTCAGATGAAATGTAGTCCAAATATGCAGGAACTCGTTTTAAAATGTATCTCTAAGTTATACTAATGACTAGAGGTTTTTCTTTTGAAATCTCAAAAGAATAAGAAATTAAAATGTTTGCACCATCTACTCATCAATCAAGTTTAGTATTGATACTATCCTTTGGTCTCAAAATGGACTTTGTTCCTGTGATCCTCATCAGTTGTGATGTGAAATGAGGATCTTCTGAAGGCTCAGGTGCCCATTTATTTTAATGAAATGAGGCATCTATCAGTACACATAATAGTAGCCAGAGATACCCTCCCAACACCAGTGTCACTGTTGCTTATCTATAGTAAGGTCAGGCCTACCCAGTTATATGGCTGGGAGCAATACAATCAATTTGACACTCCTGCTGCACCCATGTCGTCCTGACCTTGCTCCTGCTCATCTTTGTGCTTTAGAAATATATTATAAGTTCAAGCTACTAACATCAGTTAGAGTTGAGGCCTGGAACTTTTTTTCCAAGTTTGCAAGGATCCCTGGAAATGGTTTCTGAGTGGGGGGGAGGAGAGGGGCAGGGATTGATAAAGCTGTGTTCTTAAGTGAGAATTCTATAAGTGGAAAGTGTTGGAAGTATAGGGAGATCCATTTATGTATAAATTTCATTGTAAAGAGGTTTCCCATCTATTGCATACAGCTTCCAGACACTGAATCTGGAACTTTTTTAAAATGCAAAGCATACATGCTACCACTGAACTATAGCACTTCTTAAAAATAAATGCATGAATGAAATCTGCCAAGAAAGGCAATAAACACGCCTTGCAAATAAAATGCTGGTCACATCCACATTGTAGCAGGATATCTGCTTCCCTGGTCATCATGAAATGACATTTCCGTTTGAACAAGATGGGTTCTGCTCCAACCTACATCAAATTGTGGAATCTTCTAAATGTGATGGGTTGATTACAAATAAAGCTGCAACTGTTAATTTTGAAATGCTTATTTTGCTCTTTGGTTTATCTACAAAGTGGCCTTAAATAAAAAGCCGCAAGGTATAAATCCTGAAAATAAATAGAGTAATAAATGCATCTTTTGTTTGGTAAGTCCAAACAACAACAACAACAAAACAATCAGGATGTGCATGCCTACTTATTTTTTGGAATTTGCTTCTGAGTAAATAAACTTGTATCACATTGTGCTGCATTTATATTTTCTCAGATTCATTTGTGTGCAACCAAACATGCATTTATTATGTTACCTTTACTGTTGTAGTCAGGTGTAGTGGCTGCCTTGGCACTTGGGAACTTGAAAAGAGGGAGCTGCTTGAGCAAAGTGGTTGAGGTTCACTGGAGTTTGCTCACTCCCCTATAGTTTTCACTAAACTATGTGCATATACTTGCCAACTTATGATTGCAATTTATATATGATCCAGTGCAGTGGATTGTGGTCCATGAAAGCTGATACCATATTAAATACTCATTTTCAAGCATGGATGAGAACCAGGTGTTGAGTTCGACTTCATTTCCCACCAGCCTTGGTCAGCATGGCTAATGGGAGTAACAATATCTTGTGGGCCACAGGTTCTCCACCTCTGTTTAAAGTGCCACAACACTTGTTTTTGTTGCAAGACTAACACTGCTTAACAACAGGCTTCCCCACCCCTCTCTTTTGGGATGGCAGTGACAGCTTTTCCTGGGAAACAGGAATTTAGACTTTAGCAAGATGTGTAAGGGCAACAGAGGGCTCTCACAGAAGCAATGGGATGAGTTAACAGGGTTCCCCCCCCCAAAAAAAACTTTTCACATTACTTGTTACGATAAAACAGCACACACCCTACCACTTCTGAGGGCATTGGACTAGCTCACCAAGTCAAAGGGCTGGCAATATGATATGCACAGTTGTACATCCAACTGATAAGGTCTGACTGCTGGTGCAATTGCCTCTTCTCTGCCCAATGGTAGCGCTGGCCCTGCTGCAATCTGAAGGGTGCTTTTGACTAGCAAACCCCTCCCCACCTCCCAGCAATATTAACAATGGAATACATTTCTGGCCTGTCACCAGCTGGTCATCCCCAGTGCCCCTCCCCACCCCAGGGGCACACTTACAATACTGGAGTTCACGGGCAAGGTGCTTTTAAACGTGTACAAAACAGTCACTAGAAATTAAACAGAGGGTTTCTCTGCCGCTACTTTTCTTTAGGCGGGCGAGGCACGAGCAAACTTGCAGCTTCCCAATAATCAGTTATGTCGAAACCCCGAATTTCTCCCCTCTGTTTTTTTAATGGACAGCCCTCACTAGCACTCCTGGGTGGGCGGAGAAGTTGCGACCCGAGAAGAAAACCACGGGTTTTTCTATCCTCGTAACAGCTCTATAAGGGATTTTGCTTGCTCGTCTATCCTTTCCTATCTCTGTGTTGAGAGGCTGTTCACGACCGGCGGAAACCTCGGGGGGGAGGGGGAAGCGTCATTTGCCCGCGTGCGTGGCGCATGCGTAGAACGCGGTGGGAAGGCCGGTGGTGTACGGGAGAGGGGGAGGAGCCGGAGTCGCGCTGGTTTCCTGGAGGCGTCGTAAACTTGACGGTTTTTAAATCGCGCTTGGTCGGGATGGACGCCCGCGCGCGTGCGAAGCGCTACGAGAAGTTGGCCTTCCTGGGCGAGGGGCAGGTAAGCCGGACCCGGCTGAGGGGAGGGGTAACGGCCGGCAGCAGCAGCTTCCGTAAGGCTCCGGTGGAGGCGAAGGAAAGGCACCACCTGAGGGAGTTTTCAGGGTTAGCCGGGGCGGGAGCTGCGGACGCCCCTCGTTGCTCCCTCCGAAGAACGGCGTCGCCTTCAATGCCACCTACTTAAGCCGTCGCCTGCGCAGAGTTCACCTTTTTTGAGATCGACGACACGCAAACTTCCGCTCTTTGATAATAATAAAACAGTATTTCCACCCCAACCCCACTTGGCCTTCGCCATAAAGGCCCCAGAGGACAGTGATGCAGTTGAAAATAAAGTGAAACCGATGTCCAACGCAGCGCCCAAAATACAGTTTAAATAGGAAAATAAAGGTCTCGCCTATCAAAGGCCAGGTTAAAAGGTGCAGTTTTAGCATAAAATGAAAGCTGCATTAAGCACTTCTGCAGAGGGGAGGAAATTCCACAGTTTGGGGGCAGTCACGGAGAATCCCCTCTCCAGGGCTGCAAAAAAGCTTGAGAGCAGAGAAACTATGAAAAGCCGCCCCCTCTCCCTCCTAATATATAAAGTTGCAAGTCTAACTCCACTTACCTGGGAATAAGCCCCATTTAATTTAAGAGAGGTTACTTCTGAGTATACATGGCTGGGGTAGTGCCATAGGTATATTTGTATTATAGGTTGTGGAAAGCATCTGGAGATGGGCAATAGGCATTTTTCCCCCCAGAGACTTGAAGGCTGTTTGCTCATTCCAGTTTCCCAGGTTTGTATTTCAGAAACCTAAAGCACCTGCTTGACTGGAGATGGCACATTCGAAAGAAAAATATCTGTTCCATGAGAAGCCTCTGTCAAAGCATTTTCAATGTGGAGTCAATGGCTTAGCACCTAGAAATATTGGCTGTTCACAAAAAATAAAGGAATGGGTAGTTGACAGGCTGCTCCCAAAATTGACTTTGATCTGTCCTTTGATGTCATGAAGGCTTAGGGCAGCAGCAAAATGATCTGTTAAAAAGAACCTGTTAGATATGTTTGTGTAAGCAGTTTGTTACTCTGATCAAATCTACTTACAGCCAGACCTTTTTCTCATCCAGCTTTGGACAGAGAAAAGTGTTTTCCTAGCCACCCAGTTGTTACCCAATGGTCAAACCTGACTTACAATGGAGAATAATTTTTTGAGGGGCAAGGTTTGTACCTTTTCATACTTTGGCCAGAAAATAGCATATGTCTTCTGTATCACTGATATCTCTGTTTAAAGCTGTTGCTTGACCATCTGGTTAGTAAACTTTTCCAAAATGGAGTTTGAAGGTTGGTGACTAGAGAAACAGTGGGCAGTTGCAAAGTAACCAACAAGGAAGTAGGAGGTCTGCATTTTGCAACTAGCTGGAGCGAGAAGGTAATGATGGGGAGAGAGACTCAAAAGTAGTGTCTGATTTTTTTTGGGTGCTGATGTTACAGGCTGCTGGAGCTGGCTGTCTAGGTCCTGCCTGCTCCTCTATATACAAAATTATATTTGAAATAAAATTGGGAAATCAAACCCTGTAGTGCAGCCACTGAACTTCCTTCTTAATAGGGATATAACAATGTAATACTTTCCTGCTTCGTAGAAAGCCTTCCTGTATAGGATAATGTTCATTATGTGGGTAGATTGTCATATGTTACATTCTTACATGCAGCGTTCTCACATTTATGTACTTTGAGGTTTGTACTGATGTTTGAAACAGCTTTGCTGGGGGTTGGACCAGATGACCCTAGTGGTCCTTCCAATTCTAGAATTCTAGGATTCTGTAATTATGCTGTATCTCTTTCCCTTAGTTGCTAGTACTGACCAGCTGAGAGTGACATTAAAAGGAATGCATAGCATTTAATGAGTTAAAGGTGTTCAACATTTTTACTGTTTTTATTGTGATCATTTGTATTTATTATAGCATGCCTCAAGATATTTTATAGAAAAGAAGACAAAACACTTTCTAAACAAAAAGCAAGGCTGCCGCTATATAATTAGAAAACTGATTTTTAAGATGTGCTCTTTTTCTCTTTAGTTTGCTACAGTTTATAAAGCAAGAGACAAGAATACAAATCAAATTGTTGCTATTAAAAAGGTGAGTTACCTTTATTAACCTGACAGCATACCCAAACCATGATTTGTGCTGACCATAGCTTGGAATCCTAGCCACATTGACGATATTTTTATTTATTTATTAAATTGTTCATTGATATATTCAATTGCATTAAACAGGGCTGGTCTGCCCATGAGGCTGACTGAGGCAGTCAACGCAGGCAGTGGAATCCTAAGCAGTAATGTCCCTGCAGGTGCTTCGCTTACCCCGGCTGCTACTGGAGAAACAAGAAGGTGCAGCAGCAGCTTCCAGTGAAATCTCACAAAATTATTGTGAGCTTTTGTCGCCACTGCTTCTCTTCACCACTCCAGGTGGTGGTGGGCAGCCTGCCTACTGCCACTGGAGAAGTAAAGAGAAACAGCTTCAGCTTCTGGGTTCTGACCATGCATTTTGTCTGACCATGTTTTATGTAATTGTGCAGAGCTTTAGTAACCTAGAGCAAGTAAAAGCTGCAGTCTAAGCACACTTAAATAAATCTCTCAGAAATTACTTCCAAGTAAAAATACATAGACTGAGCTGTCTGTCAGTTTAGATACTTATAGAACAACAGACCGTAGCCTTTGACGTGCCTTTAGTAAGGAGAAATATTGTCTTAATTAAACCATTTTCTTATTTTAGATCAAACTTGGGCATAGATCAGAAGCTAAAGATGGTAAGTTTTTGAAATACACATATATAAATGAACTATTTTGCATATGCTAGAATTTTGCTACCATGCTGGTAAATGACTTGCTGTTCTTTTCAATTTTGAGTGGAAGAGATAAGAAATGAGATCCATGTAATTCTTTGTTTTGAAGTAGACCAGTGGCATAATATCCATACTCCACTGGTCCTTTAGTGATTTAGATAGAAAACATTCACAATTTTTCCCTTTAGTGTTCTTGTTTTATTTTTATCTGTGGACATAATTTTAAGCAGGGACATGATTTTTCTAGAAAATTTTGAATTGAAAAAAATTCTGATACCCTAGTGAGTGATCCAATTTAACATGCTTATTTTACCTGTAGTTAGTCAACAGATCTAAAGGGGGGGGAAGGAAAAACTGCCAAGCTTGCCTAATACTACATTTGTAATTGGCATCTGTTCATTGTTTCTAATGAACTTATGAAGTGGAACTTTTTCAACGTAAAATTAAAGCCCTGGAAATTTTCCTGTTCCGTATCACTAATTTCAAGTAGAATGTACTTCTTTATGTGAATTGTGCATTCCATCAGTTAAGCAAGCTTATATTCAGTTTAATTTATTATTTATATACTGTCCTTTTATTAAAATAACAACTAACGTAGTTTACAATTAAAATATTTAGTTATTTGTTTAATTTATAGTTTATCCTTCCTCCCAAGAGAGCCCAGTATAGTAAAACATTACATCATTACAAGAACAGAGTAACCTCAATATAAAATATCATTTGTAAAAACTTTTAGATACCAGTGCTAAGATTTCATGTAGGGCATCTTGGAAACATGTTACTGTTTAAAAGCTAGCCTATTTTTTTAAGTGCCTACAGTCATTTGATAAACAAGAAGAGAATGGCAATGCCAAGAGATAGTTCCACAATCACAGCACTACTGCTGAAAAGCCCCTTTCTCTTATTCACATCCACCTGATTTCATGCATGGATGGAGCAGAAAGTGTGGCTTCCAGGAGTTATCTCAGAGGCTGGACAGTTTCACATGTGAGCAGGTGGGTCCTAAAATAATCTGGTACCAAGCTGTTTAGAACTTCAGTGGTGACTGCCACTGTAAGTAGGAGCCTGTAAGTAAATGTTGAAATGAAATAAGATTGGAACATGACTACAATCTTCAAATGGCAGACAGTAGTCCAGCAGCAGCATTCTACACTAGTCCAAGTGTCTAGACATTGTTTAAAGGCAGCCCCATGTAGAGAACATTGAAGTAGTCCTGCCTAGTAGTAAGTAGGGCATTGATAACAGAAGCTTAGTTCCATCTTTTCAGGAAGAGTTGCATCTGGCAAATCAACTGCTTCTAGCAAGGCAGTTCTCTTCATTCCTACCACCTGCATATCCAAGGAAATCAAGGGACCAAGGCATACCCCAACCCACATGTTGGAAAACAATCTGTTTAGACATACTAAACTGTTAGAGCATACTAAGTCGTTTGGGTGATGCTGGGCGATATAGTGAAGAACAGTGACTAAAATACCTTGGACCTGATCCAATGTAAGTTCTTGCTTATCTATTGTTGAAGCAAGAAAGATGTGAATTAGCTTCTCCTTTACCCATGCCATTGCTTTCCTCCCTAGTATAGAAACACTGACATTTGAGGGAAAGTTTTATGACATCAGAAAAGTACCTCGATCTTGTTTTAACTGCAACAAACTGAGCATCTTCTTCATTCAGAACATGAGGGAATGGGAATTACATTGATCTGAAATACTTTCATTGCCTAGAATATTTGAAGCTGTGTTCTGGAGCTTGAATCTTATCAGAAATATTCACCAATTTGAAATAAAATAGTAGCAGTCTCTTGTCCACAAAATGTTATGCTTAGTCTTCATGAACATTATTCCCAGGGTACAGAGACCTGCTCACCTGAGCCTAGGTGACTTCAGGATTTAAATCCCTACCCTCATAGGCATAAAACTAGCAGGTATGTGGCATAAATAATTGTGGCAAAAGTACCAATCCCTGCTCCCTATCACCCAGGATTACTTTGAGCCACTAGTACCACCAAATTCATACACTGTTGAGGGTGTACAGTTCTATTGTTATTGTCATGATTCTTATTTCAATTCAGGTATAAACAGAACAGCCCTTAGAGAAATAAAACTACTGCAGGAGCTTAGCCATCCAAATATTATAGGGGTAAGTACTAAGTGCTGTTTGAATGGAATATTTCTGTATTAAAAATATATAAATACTATCCAATAACAAAGTCCTCTGGTTGGTTTATAACAACAGTGAAACAAAGCAATAACTAATAAATGTGAAGCAGAGAATAAAATCAGTATAACAAACAGCAACATCCAGATATGATAGATACATAGATGAGAGTTTAAAGGGCCTTGGAAAATAAGTGTTTAAATTTGAGGCCCTCTTTATACCTGAGACCCAGGTCAAATTCCCCATGCCCTTTGAACTTCCCTCTGATTGGCCATGACTAAAAGTGAAGACTCATAAACTATCCTTTTTCCAGGCATTAGGAGTTTCTGTTACTATGCAAGGCAACACAAAAATGTGTCAGATTGAAGAAGTACTGAAAACTGGCTGCAAGGGAAGAATGAGGAGTACAGTGGTACCTCGCAAGACGAATGCCTCGCAAGACAAAAAACTCGCTAGATGAAAGGGTTTTTTGTTTTTTGAGCTGCTTCGCAAGACGATTTTCCCTATGGGCTTGCTTCGCAAGATGGAAACGTCTTGCAAGTTTGTTTCCTTTTTCTTAACACCGTTAATACAGTTGCGACTTGACTTCGAGGAGCAACTCATAGAACGCGGTGTGGTAGCCTTTTTTGAGGTTTCTAAAGACTTTGGTGATTTTTGAAGCTTTTCCAAAACTTTCCCGACACCGTGCTTCGCAAGACGACAAAAATCGCAAGCCGACAAAACTTGCGGAACGAATTAATTTCGTCTTGCGAGGCACCACTGTACACTTCTGATTTTTCTTCCTTTTCAGGATTGGGTTGAAGTTTCAAGACATGGCTTGAACTTTTCTGAGCATGGTATCATAGGACTTCAGGCCTGGGAAAAATGGGTGTGGTTTGCCCCCAAACAGCCTGGCGGGCCTAGTTAAGGAAATTAAAAGGGTGGTGAGACTCAGTCACTCTGCATTGCCTGGAGTGCTGTAAACCTGCCAGGGCACATTAGAGAGGATACCTTGACCAGTGTGCGCACACACATTGGATTAAGGACATGCTATCACACCAATAATTTGAGTGTATTTCTCTTCCAGCTTCTTGATGCATTTGGACACAAATCTAACATTAGTCTAGTATTTGATTTTATGGAAACTGACCTAGAGGTAAGATTGCCATTAACTGGCTACTGACTTAATTTTGTGGCCGATGATTAAGCTTTTGCTTTGTTTATATATTGAAACCAAAAGTCCTGGGGGAAAGTTATAAGAGTTGGAGAAGAGACATGGGGGAAGGGGGTGGTAGAAGAGAACAACAGAGAAGGCAGAACAGTATGCCTCTTCTTTGCATCTATTTTTAGACTGTAAACCCCTTGGGGTTGGGATCATCTCTCATACTTTCCAAAGAGTTGTGCAGATAGGTGGCGCTGTATCAATACTTTTTAACATAAGCAGAATAACAGGTTTTATGCATAAATAACTCATATGGTAGGTTTTGTGTATCTGCTAGAGAAAGCAGGCATACACACATTTTCAGCAGCTAAAGAGTAATACAGACTTCATTTGAAGGGAAATAATTGTAATTGCTTAGGATGCCACCCACTTAAAGGAATTCTCATTACTAGTGAGAAAACATAAGAATATTAGATACAAAGTTCACAGAGAATTTGGACAGTTTGGTCAGAGTTCAGAACAGGAAGTTGCTATAATCAATACTTTATATAGGTCTAACAATGTAGATAGTGAAAATACTGAAAGGGCATTACCAATCACATTATGATAATCAATTCTATAGCATTTCTGGGTCAGAGAGAGTGATTTATCTAAGGCTTGCTAGTTGATGTTTTGTTATTGGGGACATTGTGTACCCCCACAGATACATCTGTATAATTTTTCTGGGTTTTTTTTTAAGCATTAAACTTCTGCAGTTTGTAAAATGCAATATATATTTTACAGGTTATAATAAAGGATACTAGTCTTGTGTTGACACCTTCTCACATCAAAGCGTACATGCTGATGACACTTCAAGGTTTAGAATATTTACATGAACACTGGATCCTTCATAGGGTAAGAAACTCTAGGAACAAAAGGAACAGCCTTTAAGACAATGAGAAATGGCTCCCATTAAGGTGTTTGAAATGGAAACGTGATTCTCCATGTAAATTATCTCAGTCTTAACAACAAAATGTTTCTTGGTCCCTTTTGATTATTATTTTTTAAATGCCCCAAAATCTGAGGTTTCAAACTGGTATATAAAAAAAGACAGAATACGTAGTTGGGATATTTTAGCTTTTAATAGGTATCGGCAATTTGTGTGCAACATTTTTTAAAAAATAAATCCAACTTCCAAAGCCTTCTGATTCTCAGAGGCACAAATGGATATAAATGGCACGGTCTAATTTACCATAGTCTGATCAGCCATTGTAGTTTCTATCTAGTGCCTCAGTTCTATGCAATCCT